>NW_026855294.1:0-600000 GCF_026571515.1 Ruditapes philippinarum
AAGAATGTCAGGGGGAATTTTTAAAATACCCAGAAAAAAAAAATTGTTGAAGACTGTATTTCAATATAAAAAAATACTATAAGCTTTATTAACATAAAAATAATTTTGGGGATAAAAAATTACGTTTGACATTTATTTTCTAACGAACGGCATTTGAATATGCGAAATTTTTTTTTATAAAAATGTGTAAATCTTTTTTTTTTCTAGAAATATCATTAATTTTTTTAAAACTTTGGGTCAAAGTCGTCCGGACAAAAAATGGGATTTATTAATAAAATCAATTAGGAATTTTCATTAAAAATTTAACAGAATACAACAGTCCGCCTTTAAAAACCCAAATTTTAGCAGAACCCGAGCGCCCTGACAGCAATGTGCCCTAGTATTGTTGTTGATAAGAAAGGAGATGTAAAGCTAGTGATAGGTGGTTCCGGTGCTACTCGTATTCCAACATCATTGACATTGGTAATGTATTTGTCAGTTGTAGCCACTGTCCCTTAAGTACCAGGGAAAAGCGAGGAATCCCGTTAAGTTTCTGCTCAATTGTATGGTGTTTAATCCCCGCTCAAAGCCTGGCTCTGCAATTTGGATATTTCACCGCCAACTTTAGCGCCAAAAAACCCCGCATGCATTAGAAGATCATTTATGTACTATTTTTTAATTATTTAATCATAAGCATACTTTTTATTGCATATTTTGGGCCATTTTTTAAATAATTTTCACATCAGTAATTTAACCTACAAACTACAAGATTTTATGGTTGATCTGACCGGGATTCGAAACCCAGATATCTAATATAAATAGCAAGCGTCTTTGCTTATTAAGAGTTATCAGAGAAAGTCAGAAGCAAACCAAACGCGTCTAAATTAGGGTTTGTTATCTTGAGAGGGGGAAACAGGCAATCAAACGTGACAATAAATGGTATTATTTATTTCTTATTCAGATAACTATAGAAACGTTGTTGTTTTAAATGGGGCATAAAGAAGCCATACACTATCCGCGTCTCCATTTATCAGCTGTACCCATCACTTTTGTATGTGCAGCCAGATTTCCACAGGTACGTTAATCGTTTTGGCCGAGAGGAAATTGAAACTATGTCTTCTGATTTCTGTTAGAAATAAGTTGATATGTATTTTTATTTCGAATAACGTAAAGCAGCATGACCCTTGAGGATGTACACTATAATATAATATGTATGACAAGACAAAAATACAGCACACAAACAAAATTGTAACAACAGAGAAGGTTGACAATAAAATGCATGTTGAGATATCTTGTAATAAATTGCAATAGTTATTATTTTTAGCATTACATGTAATTTCAATTTATCAGCAAAACACCATTAGAGTCTGATTTGAAAAACATATTGCATTGATAAATGATGCAGCCAAATGGTGTACAAATGTAATATAATTTTATTCATAATGATATACGTTTTTAACGATGCTTTTGATTAAATGATATAATATCAAATACATATATATACACGGCTGCCGCCAATTCATGAAGTAATTTCTTTGCTTCTACGATAAAGAAAGTTTTCTGTATTTTATCGGATATAAACGACTGTTTGCAACATAGACTTTGCCGAGCGGTTCGTGTTATACATATATGAAAACAACATGTATATAGAGCCATTATTACCTGTCAAAATATTCATAACTAATAATATATCTGGCAAGTTATTAAATATTTTTATTATTGTTTTAAAAAAATTTTTATATCAAAATAAAATTTTGTTTCTAGACAATCGAAATTTTTTTTTAAAAAAAAACCCCTTTTATTTAAGGGAAAGTAGTAAGGGTTTACAACATTTTGGCCTGAGGTTGCAGACTGAACCCTTCAATTATTCGGGTATTTTTAAAAAACAGGAGAAAATAAAAGTTGTGGAGATACAAAAAGATGGAATTCTGGTTTTTAAAATTTTCATCCCAAATGTTAAATTTTTAATATTTTTATTTCAAAAATTTTAAAATAAAAGTTTATTTGATTAAGACATGAATTTTTTTTGTTTTTTTTTTTAGTTTTGTGTTTACTCAATCGACACAGTTTTGGTCATATCGCGAGTTCCAGCTTTATGGTGGAGAAAGACCTCGCGGTCCATTCCCGTGCATTATTTTCAGGCACGAACGGGCACCTGAGTAGAACCACCACGTTCCGTAAGCTAGCTGGATAGCTTCCTCACATGAAAGAATCCAAAGTCCCTGTCGGGGTTCGAACCCCAGCGGTGAGGGGCAAGTGGTTTGAAGTCAACGACCTTAACCACTCGGCCACGGGACGCCCCAGACATGGAAGTATCCAGATAAAAAGCAAAAATGTATACTATGCCAATACTAATTTTACGTCATACTATGCATGTCATTATGTACGTCTTTCTAAAAAGCTATTTTTCTATCAAAAAGCTTAATTTTTTTATAAAAAGTTCCTTTGATTTTGATTAATTTTACAACTCAAAAGTTGCACATACTTTTCACATGTTCAAATGCACATCTGTGATGCATCTTGATTTAAATCTTTGAAATAAAATTGTCAGATGAATCCTTATAAATTGTTGGCGCTGATGAATTTTATTTAACAAGAAGTGACACCATTGAGACATGCAACCCTTGTGGAATGTTTTTTATTTAAACATAAATTTTGCAACATGAATGTACAGCTATATATCAATTCTGGATGGTCTTAATTTGAAATATACAAAACTGCCAAATCAAACACATGAATGTTAATTTCATTTTGTTTCAATTTGAATATTCAGTAAAATGTTTTAAAACTGCATAAATAAAGTAATCAGTTGTTACTGTCTTAAGTATCAAGTTGTTCTTCTTCACTACAGTCGATGTTTGACAAGATACATATATTGTATTTATTTATATTTAACTATTTTCTCCAATGTTTTGGGATGAGCTGTCGCCAACTTTGACATTTTCTCTAATGGTGTTCATGCTTTGATATTTAAATCATTATTATCATCATATTTGGAACAGTTTTCAGATTGGTTTGGAATGATTTTAAAAATCTTTTAAAATAGCTTTTAGTTAGTTCTTTGCAGGACAAGTATTTAATTATTCTTTTATGTTTGTTTGTTTGTTTGTTTATTTATTTCCTTCATGGTTGTTTACGTAGTGATGAATTACTTTTTCAAAATCTTGTGTTGCTAAATTGCAGTTGACAATTATGAGTAAGTTCCTTCTTATTTTGATGAAACTTTATAAACTTAATAATAAATTTCAATATGAGCATTATTTCTCAAAATACATTACATGTATATAAATTTGCTGTCATCGCCTTTGTTTAACACAAATTGACTCGGTACGTTTGCTGGATATGAAACAGGATCCTTACTGAATATGAAACAGTCGTTACCATACCCTCGCCTACTATGTTATTTAAGCTAAAACCTGTTATATAATCAATCAGACTTTCTTTAGGACTACGTCCTGTGAATGTTGCCTTTGCCTTGTTGATCTTCAGTCTCATTTTTTGTTAGAAGATAATTTTCAGGTTTGAATACACTCTTTTTTGTGTAATTCAACACCAAGGATTATTTCGTTGAAACCAACAGTTCATGGTGAAACACGCATAGCCTTGATGTAGTTCTTCACAAGCCGCTGTTGATTTTTAAGGATTTAATAATTTAACATGGAATATATGGCATGACGTGTACAATGAAAGGGAAATTGCAATTCGTCACAACATAAACAGAAGGGTTACGTCCATTAACCGGGTATTTATGTAATTATGCAGCAATAAACAAATTCCTTAGTTATCTGTTCTATAAAATTAACTAAGATTTTTTCCTCTGCAGCAAAAAGCAATTTTATTGAACTTAAAAAACTGTTGTACACTTTGGTAAAAAAACGGTTTGCGTAAACTATTTGTCAAAAATAGCGTACCATGTAAAATTATATTTCATCTTCTTTAAAAGGGGATAACTTGCTAAACCCAAAAAGGGAAAAATGGGTTTAAATTTTAAAAAGGCCTTAGTACGGTCGAAAACTGAACGAAACCCAAAATCATAATTCATATCAAAAGTATTAACATTCCCTGAAATTTTTTTTTTGTTTTTTTTGTTTTTTTTTTTTGTTCATTTCTATTTTTGGAAAATTTTAAAAGTTTAATATTTAAAAAATTGTTTTAGGAAATAAGAAAATACATAATTTAAAGAAAACCCATAGACACAGACATCCTTGTTTCCTTTAGCAAGAAAAACCTTTCAGTCGTTTTGAGTACTGTTTACCTTTACTTTTTTTATCTATAATAATTAAATGATAGGTAATGCTAGGTTCCCCGTTCCAATATAAATTGGTGATATGTTTGCAGCATCTAATTATTCATTGCTAATAAAATATATATATATAATAATAATATTTAATATAATAATATATATATTTTATATTACTTATTTTATTAAATGTAATACAAACATTTGTTTTTGGTCAACTTTAATTCGATTTTGTTGTGGGTTACTATCTAAAAGATTATTCCGTAAAGGCCAGAAATCTTTTATTTATTTTTTTTAAAAAGCCTTAAGTGTTCTTTAACAAATTAATTTAAAAGTTAATGGCTAGGATCTAATGTTTTAATAGTGTATGAATTTTTGGTTAAAAATGTTTTTAAATAGACGATATTGTTAACAGTCAATGTAATTAATTGCTGTTTTTGATTGACGTTTACTGTTTTCTCTTTTTTATTGCTATCAATGGAGTACTTTTAAGTTGTTATTGATATAATTAGCTGTTGATTGCGAATGAAAGTAGCAAAATATTTGACATAATATTGATAGGCAGAAATAACAACAAAATCCAAACCACACTAATGTGAAATATCTATTCATTTGATACATTAGTACATCTTATTGTAAAAAGAAGCAAGAAAAATATTAACAGCGAACTGACAGTCTTTTATTTATCATGCACGCAATGTGATACAAGGCAGCATTAACAACCGATGGCAAAATCAGCAACGATCTACAAAACGTCACATAAGCAGATACCTCATTTCCGAGCAAAAGATAACAATAGCCTAAACAGTTCAAATTGACGGGGTAAAATAGCTTTTTTTGTTTTGAACAGGCTTGCTGTTTTATGTAGCCGACAACTCTTTTATGACATGATTGTTAGGTATTCACTGTTGTAATTGATTTAGTGTTTTGTAACCTAATGTTGTTACCTAAAAATATAGTGGTCATGTGCCTATATAATAAAAAACTAGTACAACAACAACAACACGTGTTTCTCAATTCAGAGTAAAACGAATGTACAATCCCCTTAGAACCTTATTGACCCCTGAATTCTACAGTGGCGACGAGGAAAACGTTATAGCAAATTATCTGCTAAATGGTTTTGTGGTTCTAAGAACATTATATGCAACGAAATTACTGAACTTTGTAGTATCCGTAATTGATTATCCGAAATAATGTCATCCTTAATTGGCAAAATTGATCCATTCGACTTTAGTGGCGAATCCTGGACTTGTTATATGGAAAGACTAGATCAGTATTTCATAATTAATGATGTTGCTGATGACAAAAGGGTACCAGCTCTCCTGGCCCTGGTAGGGTCTAAAACTTACTCAACTTTGAGAGATTTGACATCTCCAGCTTTACCAAAGGACAAGTCATACGCTGAGTTAACAACACTATTATCGAGCCACTTCAATCCTGCTCCACTTGTTTATTGCTGAAAGGTTCCGTTTCTGGAAGCGTGACCAAAGGGCTGACGAAAGTATTAGTGATTTTAATGTGAATTTACGAAAGCTTTCACAACATTGTAAATTTGGAGAGGGATTAAATGATGCACTTCGAGATAGACTAGTTTGTGGGTTGACAAATGAAAATATTCAGAAACGACTCTTGAGTGAGAAAGATTTAACGTACGAGAGGGCTCTTCAGTTATCCATCTCTATGGAATGTGCACAAAAGGACGTTAAAGAGTTGCATCAAACGGCAGGCGGCGCTGCATCTATGCATAAAGTGACATCTAGTTTTAACAAGACACCTGTACAAATAAAAAAGGACCTAATTCAAAGGGAATGTTACAGATGTAATCGTAAAAACCACACCCCAGATGCTTGTCGTTTTAAAGATGCGATCTGTAACTTTTGTGGTAAAAAGGGACATATTTCACCTGCATGTAGGACAAACAAGTTTGACAATGTTCCAAAAAAGCAAAAAGGACATAAAAGTAAAAATAAAAAGGGCAAGTTCATGGTATAGAGGAGATGATTTAGATCTTGGACATTGCTTATTTCAAATGGATCACGATGATCAGGGAAATTATAAGAAAGTTATCTGGGTAACTCCTACTGTGAATGGACAAATCTTGAAAATGGAACTAGACACAGGTTCGGGTGTGTCGGTAATATCTAAGGAGGATTGTTTTAGACTCTGGCCAAGTGCGGAATTGGAAAAAAAACTGATATACAACTGAAAACCTATTCTGGGGAAGTGTTGAAACCAGTTGGATGCATGAAATGTACAGTAGAACAAAATGGGCAATGTGAAATGTTGAACTTGTATGTAGTGGAACATGGTAGTAGACGTTGTTCGGACGCGAGTGGGTTACGGAGGTTACAGTTTGAATTGGCATGAAAATTAAGTCACTCAATTCAGAAGTGAATAGTATTGATGTAATGAAAAAGTTAAAATTTGAAGTCTAAATATGCAAATGTTTTCAAAGTACTTTAGGCAAAGTAAAATGGCTACAAAGCTACTTAAAAACTGAAGCCGAATTCAAAATCCAAAATTTTATAAAGCTAGGACTGTGGCTTTGCAGTAAAGTAAAAAATTTGAAGCTGAGTTAGAACGTTTAGTAAGTGAAGGTGTTCTTGAAAAGTTACTCACAGGGATGGGCTACTCCTATAGTACAGTTCTAAGTCAAATGGGGACATTAGGATATGTGGTGTTTTTAAAGTCACCATCAATCCAGTCTTAGAAGTCGACCAGCATCCTCTTCCACAAATTGAACATATCTTCGCATCTCTAGGGAAAGGCAAGAAATTCTCTAAAATTGACTAAAAAAACGCGTACTTGCAACTTGAAGTTGATGATGAAAGTAAGAAGTTCTTAACGATATCAACTCATAAAGGTTTATTCCGGTACAACCGTCTTGTATTCGGTGTGGCTTCCGCGCCAGCTATATTTCAACGGTTAATTGAGCAGATCATGGAAGACATTCCTAATGTTCAAGTTATTCTTGATGATATGATCATAACGGGATCTGATGACAAGGAACATCTTGAAATCCTTGAACAAGTATTAAAGAGGTTAGACGAGTATGGTCTTCGCGTAAATGTAGAGAAATGTAAGTTTATGGAGCCAAAAGTTGAATTTTGTGGGCATGAAATTGATGCGGATGGACTCCACAAGACAGATGCAAAAATTGCTGCAATTGTAAATGCACCTGAAATTAAGAATGTGAAAGATCTGAGATCATTCTTTAGGTCTAGTACAGTATTATGCCAAATTCCTTGAAAAATCTCTCAACAATACTACATCCATTACACCAATTACTACAGAAAAAATGCACGTTGGAAATGGACAAGTGATTGTGATAAGGCAGTTCAGACAGTCAAGAAAATGATCACGTCAGATCTTGTGTTGGTCAATTATGATCCAGACTTGCCAGTTATTTTAGCTTGTGACGCGAGTTCTTTTGGCCTTGGTGCCGTACTAAGTCATAGACTGCCGAATGGAACAGAACGACCAATTGCATTTGCGTCTCGTAGTCTCTCATCCGCGGAGAGAAACTATAGTCAAATAGATAAAGAGGGCTTATCCATAGTTTGGGGAATTAAGAAATTTCATCCATATGTATTTGGTCGAGAGTTTTCTGTTTGATTACGGATAATAAACCTCTCTTGTCAATTTTTTGGTCCGAAGAAAGGCATTTGTTCGACTACAGCTGCTCGACTGCAACGATATGCCTTATTTCTCAGCGGATACCGTTTCGAAATTCAGTATAAGTACACAAAGCATCACGGTAACTGTGACGGATTATCTAGATTGCCATTGCAGTATGTTGAAAGTCATCAGTTAGATGAAACTGACATATTTTACAGTCACCAGTTTGATAAATTACCTATTACAAGCAATCAAGTTGCTTAAGCAACACAAAGAGACTTAGTTCTGTCAAAAGTGTATGAACATGTAATCAAAGGACATGAAATAAGTGAAATGTCAAGAGTGTATGAACCTTACAAAACTAGATTCAAAGAACTTTCTGTATACCAAGGTTGCCTAATGTGGGGTATACGATTAGTCATTCCACAACATTAAGACAAGCTGTTCTTAATGAGCTACATGTTGGACATGTTGGTATAGTTAAAATGAAGTCCCTTGCTCGTAGCTATGTGTATTGGCCCGGAATAGACACTGATCTAGAGAGCATCGCACAGTCATGTTCTGGGTGCATGATGTCAAAGTCCAGTCCACCGGAAGCACCAATACATCCGTGGGAATATCCTAGTAGACCATGGTCTCGAGTTCATGTTGATTTCGCAGGTCCATTTATGGGATACATGTTTTTTGTGTTAGTCGACGCTTATTCAAAGTGGCCAATAGTTAAAATTATGCAAACAACAACCACTTCGAAGACAATAGAGATTTTGCGATCAATATTTGCAGATTTTGGTATTTGCGATGAACTAGTGAGCGACAATGGACCTCAGTTCATTAGTGATGAATTTCAGAAATTCTTAAGTCAGAATGGTGTTAAACATATTAGAGGAGCACCATATCATCCAAAAACAAACGGATTGGCAGAGCGATTTGTGCAAACATTTAAACAAGCATTAAAAGCTTCTAAAAATGACTCTGGAACTTTACAGACAAAATTATCTAGATTTTTAATGCAGTATAGAAATAGTGAGCATAGCACAACAAAGGAGACACCTGCAAAACTGATGTTTGGGCGTACACTTACTACTCGTTTCGATAAATTCAGACCAAGTTTACAAAATCGGGTTGAGAAAGCGCAATCGAAAATGGTAAGATCTACATCTGATAGAAATTATTTAGTGGAGGATACTGTTATGATACGTGATTATCGTGAAAAGTATGAAAAATGGATTCCAGGAGTAATTAAAACGCAAACTGGTCCGGTCTCATATAGAGTAGAAATTAGTCCTGGTGTATCATGGAAACGGCACGCAGATCAGATTCGAGCAGCTGATGTTTATCCGTCAAGGTTACAGTCACAAGATCCTAATTTGGTAGTTACTGAACGACCATCTGAGATTCCGGCTGAAGTTGTTAAGCAACCAACAAAGATACCAGTTGTTCCTGAAACTTCTGCAAATCTGCCTGTTACTGAGCTTCGACGTTCAAGTCGCACAATAAAGAAACCTGATAAGTTAAATTTGTGAATCAAATCAGTGTTAAAGGGGCATAATAATCCCCTAAGTGTGAATTGTGTGCGAATGAAAGAATCATGTCAGCAGATATTTTTATTTTAATCAAGTTTAATGTTCATAAAAAATGGTGTACATTTATTAAAAAGAAAGTTTTGTACTGAAGTCTATTGGAGATACTGATCTTTAGTGAATACATATATTTAGTTGCTACTTTAGTTTCTGGATAACAATGATTATACAATCAAAGCTTTTGTTTTAAACGTTTTTTTTCTTTTAGTGTTGTACCTAATTTTGTAATTTTTGCTGTAATTGTTATAGAGTTCTGTTACTTGTACAAAGTTCAGCACATGTGTTTATACAAATGATACAGTGTTAATTTGGTTAGAACTATTGAACACTTACTTTCAGTTAATTAACAAGAGTGACATTTATCAAGCAGTAAATGATAACTGTTAAATAAGTATGGGGGTATGTTAGGTATTCACTGTTGTAATTGATTTAGTGTTTTGTAACCTAATGTTGTTACCTAAAAATATAGTGGTCATGTGCCTATATAATAAAAACTAGTACAACAACAGCAACACGTGTTTCTCAATTCAGAGTAAAACGAATGTACAATCCCCTTAGAACCTTATTGACCCCTGAATTCTACAATGATGGCATGTTTGTATATTTCTTAAATGATAGTTTGAAAGAAACATAAGTAGTAATGAAAGGGTAAGTTGAATCATTCTGGTAACACACATGTTGCCTTTAATATTTTGTTCTAAAATTAAGAAGTCTGGAAGGTAGGCATTATCTGCATTAGTAAATCTCACATCTTGCAAATGTGAACCATATTCCTTCATCTTTGAAGCAATAACTTTAATGAGTGTTATAACAGTTGTATAATTTCTGCTATGAAATTCAAAAAGGGCCCTATAAAGGTAACTCAGAGCAGTCGTCTTTAATGTGGTACAAAGATACAGTTTAATTTCTTCAGATACGCCCCTTATTTTGCTTTTGTTGTTTGTGCTTTCGATATACATAGCTTTTGAAATTGCTACATTTATACCTTCAACTACCAATTTACTTTCTTTCGCAAATTTTTGACAAAATTTCTCTTTGTAATTAATAATATGACTAGAGCTGCATCGTAAACTTATGACAATTATTAAATTTCGTATATCGTTGTTGAAATAATCGAAAACCCTTTGGTCATTGAAAATGTTCTCAGAAGAAGCATACATGTCTCTGACAATCTTCAAAACATTTCCTTGCATATTTTCTAAACAAGTTATTGTATCTTTAGTTTCAGCACTAGTCATAAATCTGTTTCTAAACAAGTTATTTTCTGGCAATATATAATGAGGTAAGCATTTATTTCTAACATATTGAATTATCTTCTCCAAACATTCAATAACTCGTGCATGCAACAAATGTGCGCTCCATTGTTCTGCTGGTGTTTCTTCTACCAGCCAAAACATTGCATTTTTTAAATGATACGTTTTCAGTGTATTGTTTGGTAATGCAGGTGTGTCGTTTTTCATCAGAATCTTCAAAATAATAAAGCATTTCAACTGTATATCATTCATTTGCCAAACAAGTTCACGTTCAATCGTGACGAATGATAGTCTCCATTGTATGTCTGCAATGGGTGAAGAGTCGTCTCCAGTAGGTACAACATAGCACTTGCATTTATCTTGTAAAGATTGTAGAAACTCTTTACTTGGCCATTGATATTTTCTTGAACGGTTAAGCCATTCATGTGCACATTTAGGCCAACTGCCACATTCTATTGCTGTAACATAGTCCACTTCCCCAAGTAAAGTTTTTACTTTTACGTGATGTCCACTAATTGTTATAGCCGTGTCTGTAAACTTATCTGGGAATATGTATTCATTCCAATGGATAAACTTTTTGAATTGAGTACTTGATATGTATGTCTCATTTCCAAATTTCGTCTCTAACTCAGGTAACATTGATACAAATTGTCGACCAAGTGTGCCATTTGGTATATTTACTGAAAGGTCTAACATGTCAAATTTCCTGCAAACCAGTTTCACATAACCTGGACTGCATCCATCTCTTTCAATAAGCAGTTCAATTCCAAATTTTGGTATATATTTGTGTATTTCTAAGGCTTCAACACCTTTCAAAATTCCCATTAGGTCTGCATCTCCCCCTTGTATCTTAGTTCCTTCTGCAGAACCACCACTAGCCATGTTGTATGACCCACAAAGAAATGTTTCAGTGAACTCTTTCATGTGCATGTTCCTCTCTGATAATTCAGAAGCATATTTATTCAAACCATTTTTATCCAATATATGTGATAGTAATTTTGATGTTATTCTTTCACGGTCAATATCCATCCCTGTCTTATTTTCATAATATCTTGAACTCATTCCTTTGTGTACCGTACACACTGTAATATAATAGGCGTTAAACATGTAAATGGACAATTTGTAACAGATAAGGCAGGTAAGGTTAAAACTTTATCTGATTAAATCAATATATTTGATTTATCAATGTTTAAGTAAGATAATGCACAACGTTTATTGCCGACGATAAAATGTATAGTGCACATCTGAAATAAGCTTTTTGACACATTATTTAGAGGGAAAATTCTATAATGCATTTCATCATTTTTATTTTAAAAGTATTAATTTATAAGTTATTTTGATTCATTTTGATCGCTCGTATGTATTTCGTTTAAAAAAACGAGTTTTAAAGCTCGTTGACTCAAATAAATTTCAACTCAACGCTGTTAGTTAGAATTCCACCAGAGACTTTTGAATTATTTCATGTAAGGGAGATATACCGCTACCGTTGCTGGTTTCTCTCAGGTGCTAGCTTATGCCTAAAATAATATCTTATATTGTCTACCAGTAAAATCGCTATAATACTATTACGCTGTCGGTGTGAAATAAACCCAAGCCAAAAATATAAGAGGAAATATATATATGTTCTTATATTTGTATCGATTTTTTCTAGAGTGTATTATAGCTATTTAAACGTATTGAAATGTTAAAAATAACCGCGATAGTCTTGGTAAAATAGTTCACCGTTCATTTATATCACGTTCCATGAAATTATTGTTAGTGTAATGAACGAAATTTGAAGAGAACGTTTCATGTTCTGATAGAATTTAGAAGAGAACGTTTTCACGTGTATGATTTATTAATTTAAACGCATAACATAGGTAAACGTTTAATCGCATTGACTGGATTTTTGTCGCTTCTACGGAGTAGTGCCCACATGTAGGGATAATTTCTCTGTTGTCCTTTGTCTGTGTGACACAAAACTTGTCCGGACTTCTCCTCAAAAACCATTGGTAAAATTTCATCATAACTTAACATTAATTATCAGTTTCAAGTTTAGTTGTGCATATCCTCATCATTTTCGGTTTAATGATTTTTTGTTAGAGATGTGGCCCTTTTAATGATTTTTATTTTTGAAGTTTGTCCAGACTCTCTTATACCACTGATGCAATTTCAATGAAACGTTCTGCTGAGTTTACTGCAGCACAAATTATTGTTCATATTTCACTGATTTAAGCTGGGTTATGACTCTTGAAAAAAAAGTATTTTTTGTTTTTTACAACCACTCTTTAAAAACTGCTATTTCATTTTCATCCAAACTTTACAGAAATGATCAATACCAAGTCTAAGTGTGCAATATATCGCATTTTGTTTGGTTTAATGATATTTTGTCAGAGTTATGGTCCTTTAATTATTTGTTTTGCTTAAAGTTTGTCCGGATTTCACCTCTCATACCACAAATACAATTTCAATAAAACTTTAAAGAAATGATCAATAGCCCAAGTTATTGCGCAGATTATACGGGTTTGTTCGCACTACACCTCTTATACCACTTGTGAATTTTTACATTATTAATTGGTAGCTTGCGCTTATTACATAGTAGTTAGAGTCAAAGTACATATAATCGTTCTTTTAATTTTACAAGCAAACCACTTTGGAATATCCTAGTTTGATGTCTGTCTATCTGATTTGGATCCAGATGTCTGTCTAGCTGATTTGGATCCAGACCCAAGCCTAAAAATCAAAATGGCGGCTAAAATTCAAAATGGCCGCCAAAATCCGGTATTTTGAGATAACCGTTAGTCAATTTACAATATTTTGCAAAATAATGCAATATCTAGAGTTATATGCTATTCTTATGTGTTTTAAACAAACAAACACAATCTTTGACACATAATATCTGGCATAAGATACTGTGGTAAATATGGCCGCCAGTATAGGATTTTTATGGTTTTGCAAATAATGACTCATACGTTTTTAGACATTTCGGACTTTAACCTTACAACTCTTAATAAGATTAAGTTTAAATGATTAATTTTTATCATTAATAATCATTATAAGACCACTTCAATGTGATCATTTAATGAAAAGCAATACAACACAGGACAGCAATCACTAGATGACACATAATCGATATGTTGAACGTCATTGCTCGCAAACATTTTTATCTTTTCTTTTTATCTTTCAAATTGAGAGTCCTACATATTTTGGTTGTGCATGTAACTAAAGGGGACATTTTTTGTCTATTGATTGTCAACTCATTTAACATTTCCTGCTGTTATTTGATATGTTCAACGATCAGTTTGTAACATGTTGTAAAGAAAACGTTAAAAGATATCGAATATTGACCATCTCTCTTTCTCTTTGTATGGTTTTGTAGTGCAATGAGACAATGCCGAAACTTGAAAAGGGGTATTTAAATGTGACAATGTAGCAATTCCAAAATATGACACGATCTTTAAATGAAAAAAAGAATAAATGCATCCTTTAAAAACGTCCAAAAAGGCAATATTCGAAAATGTTGACGGTACTAAGTAAATGCAAGATACTGTCAACGCTCTCTGTTTACACCTACTGTCATCCAGCACAGTAAGCTTGTAACCATTTATTCTAATATAGTTAAATTGTTTTGTTTGTTTTTTCATCTCAAAGAATGCAGCGTAATATTATTCAATATATTTTAGACCTTACCTCACTAATTATATAAAATGGACTGTTCGCCATGGGCAAAATCATGTTTTATTTGTCGAAAAATTTCCAAAATAAGTATTAACTGAGGAGCGAACAGTACCAACCATAATCAGATCGCACATACTGACTGATTCTGCATTGGATTTTCTTTCATTGAAATGTAGTGTTATGATTGTTGTTAATTGCTCTTTTCAAGGAATATTAAAACGGATTCACATAGCTATAAAAAACTTTTAAGACTGACATTATACTATAATTTGATGAATTTGTTGATACGTCAAGTATATGAAATGGTCTGCTCTGCCCATGACCTTTTTACTTATATCACACAGTAGGCAGCATAGTTAGAATGCGTTAAGGTTGCCCCGCTATGTTCTATATAAAATAAAAAAAGAGTACAATTTCAATTTTTCATCGTAGCTCTACGCTTTCAATGTATGACAATCTGGTTGCCATTCAACAACATGTCTTTTAGTTTAAACAATATTGTATTTATAATCCACACATTTACATAATAAAGTACATAAAATAAAAATTTACGGATTGAGTAGGAAGCTTGTTAAGCTTTTTTTGCAAACTCTCTCCATATCTTTTTATAAAGTATCATACTTAAAATAGAATTATTCACAAGAAATCATAACAAAAAAGAAACATTTTATTTCAGAAACAAATCTTTGTGGCTTTAGCAGACACTGCTTAGCTCTTATCGAGTGAAAAATCAAAATGACTACACTGTATAAAGAACCTTAAAAATGGCTTATTATGGAGAACAAAATGAACAATATATTCCATAAAGCAGACAAAGAAAGCGTAAGTAAATGCAATATATAAATTTTTCCATACGGTTTGTTCTGTTTACTCAAGTGGCTAAATTTTAGAATTTACTTATTTTTTTCCGGAACCTTTTAATAATTTCTCTTTTCTAGAACTGATATTTTCTTTGGAAATAAAATAGTTATACTTTTTCTTCTTAGGTTATTGTTATCAAACGGTGAAAAACAGACAGTAATGGAACGATTTGAAAAATAATAATGGTGATGTTACTTAATATGATGACGTAATGATGACGTAAATGTAGCATTTTGATGACGTATCGCTGCCATAGTGATAATATTGTGATTACGTTTGAGAATATAATGACCGATAACGTACATATGCCGCAGTTATGACGTTATAATGGAATAAAATATATAAATTTTTCACTTCTTCTTCAAATACAATTCGTGAAATAAACTTAGTCCATAGTCTTACTCTTCCGTTTTCAATCAGAGTACATCGGCTTTTATCGTTATCTTGTAATTCGAAAAGTTGCGATGTGTCCAATTCGGTACTTCGGACGAAAGTTTTCAAAACCATCACTTAGCAGGTACTCGCGTTACCGTAAAGTTCGCTTTGCTCGAGGCAGCCCTTCGGCCGCCAGCTCGTTCGAGCTTGCTATAAAAAAAACCTTTTAACAAATTATTTATAACTGAAATTAAGTTCAAGATTTTTTACTAGCTTACCCAATATAGTGTTATATTGATGATCCATGTTTTCACCAAGAATTAAATATAAAAAACAAGATATATACCCAGCAAAACACAATGCGCGTTGAAATCAACGTTTTGCTCAGACGTCACGACGTGCGACGTTTCCAACATATTTCCAACCAGTTACTGACTACTGACCAAAACTAGTTTCCCAACGTTCCTAACCATAAATCCGACCATTTTCCATTAACCATAATTCCCAATAAAGAGAAAATACAAAAACTTTTTTCATACATCGAAAAGTGATTTTTATTACTTTTGAAAGAGAAATAATCATAAAAAAATTAAACAAAATGTATAACCCGTTTCTGATTTGTCTATTCTGTAAAATTATTTATAAAGATTATATTGCCAACACAATGCTAAACATCAAAAAGGACTCACTTTATTATCAAATTAGTGATAGTTCCGAAATTAAAAGTTTGATATTTATAAAATGTATATTAAACTTTGAGAAAGTTAAAAACAAAAAAAAACCAAAATTTTTAAAAAATTTTTATTGGGGTAAAACTTATTTTTTATTAAAGATATTTAAAATTTCCAAAAACAAAATATTGTAAAACATAAAAAAAGGCTTTTTTTATTTTTTAAAACAATTAATAGTTTAAAAAGGGTTAAATAAAGTTTTTATAAAAATTTATTTTTAAGGAAAAAGTTTTTTTAATTTTTTAAAATTTCAAAAAAAAAAAAAAAACCCCCAGGAGTTAACATATTTCGTCCAAAAAACTGGGTTTCCAAAAATTTTTCAGCTAAAAAAGGGCATTATGTTAAACAATAAAGTAAAACTTTTTTGAGGTTTTCCCCTTGTTTTTGGGTTTTTTTTTTTTAAAATGCAAAAAGAAAAAGAAATAAATAGGTTTTATCAAAACCAAAATGGTTTTGATTTAATTTATTGAATTAAAATTTTTTTTTGGCCCCTAGATAACCTAGCAAAATTTATAAAAGAAGTTCGATTTTATGAAGTAAAAACTCTAAAAACTTTTTAAATTCCCAAATATATGTAATTTTTCATAAAAGTAACATTTTTAAATTTTTCAAATTTCAATGAAACATCTAAAATTTTTATTTTACTTTTTTATTAACAATTCATTTTGACAAAAAAAAAATCAAATCCTATGTTTCCCTTTTTTGTCCCAATCATTCTTTTTTTGTTCCAAATTTTGGGTTTTTTTGTTTGACTGTTCTTCCCTTTTACCTTCTTATCCTAATTGTCATTTAAAAAATTTAAAATTTTTAAAATTAAAAAATTAAAAAAAATCCTATGTTATTTTACAAAAAATTATTTCGTTGGAAAATAAAGAATTGGGGAAAATCCCTAGTTTACCCCTTTACATGTTTGTCTATTTTAATAAAAAAGATTAAAAAATCAAATATGGGCATGTGTTCCTTTGTTAACAAATTAAAGTTTTGGTGAAATCCTAAATGTAATCTACTAGCTGATAAAAAGAAAATTAGAAAAATTGGGTCATGTCGGGTCCTTTGGGATTTAAAAAGAAAAAAAACATTTTTTTTTTTACATTTTTTCCCAAAATTTATCGGGCTAACCCCAGGGCAAAAACACAGGTTTTTGCGCCCCCACCATTTTAGGGGAAAGAAAAAAAGGGAAAGCAAAGACCCCAACCGGTATTTTGTAACCTTAGCAAAATTGCTACCAAAAATTTTTTGATTTCTGGGGGGAATTCCCGGGGCAAGAGAAGCAGATAAAATTCCCAGACCTTAACCCTCTCGTTTCCCTTTGGGGCAAAATCGGTTTCTTAAAACTTAATTTCGGTGGGAAAACAATATACCATTTTTTGCCCTTAAAAAATTTGTAAAAAATGAAAAATTGATTTTTTCTTTTTTTTTGCCCTTTTAAATTTTATATTCAAAGTACGCATTTTCCTTAAATTTCAATACCGTTTGATAAATGAAAAGGGGTGAAAAAAGAAAAAGATAATGCTTACCGTTGGGGGCAAAAATAACTATTATTTCAAAATTGTTTTAAATTTTCTGTGAGAAAAAAACTTTATGTTTTTGTTTTTTTTTTTCTAGACTTTTTGCAAATTTATTTAAAATTTTTGAAAATGATAAATGTGGTTATTTTTATTTTATTACTTTGACAAATCAAATCAAAAACAATGGGTTAAAAAATATGTTTTCAGAAAAAATTTAAAAATGTTAAACCTACAGTTGCCTCTAATTTATTTTCGGGTGAGGGGGTCAAGGGTCAATCAAGGACAGGGGCCTAAAACTTTTTTCAGATAAATGATTAAAAAATGTTGTTTTTTTTCGTAATTTTTAAATTTTTAGCTTGGCAAACATTTTTTTTGTTTTTTCTTTTTTACGCCTTTTCCCAACAGTATTTCATCTTTATAGGGGGGGATTTTCCCTAACCATTTTTCCTGGAGAGAACACCAAAAACTAGACTCCTTCCCGCGCTAAACTACCAAAGCATCCCCCGGGGATGGAACCCACGCCAGAAAGGTAATTGGATTAGAAGTTATCGACTCTAACCCCTCGACCACGGAGGCGGTTCATTTAAATGACATTATCATATAGTAGTTAATAAAAGATCAACAAAGAATATTGTTAAAAACGGTCCTATGATCAACAACAAGCAGTTTTTTTGCTTTTTATTTCTATTTATATAATTAATAAAACAAAAATTTATGTTTTATTTCAAATTCAATATATTGATAATCTTTTTGGAATGAGTTTAATTTACATTTTTATTTCAATTTCATGATTTATGATATACATACAAATGTTTGAGCTTGTATATTTCTGCAATTGTATGAATTCTTACAGCACACTGTTAATCAAGTCATTTTTAACAAACTGCAATTTGTATTGTATTGATTATCTTAATGTGTCAAATAGGAGATTTAACAGATACTTAAACCGAACAAATTGTCGTTCCTTTTTAACTTTGTCTCGAGACTTATCTTAAGGATGACTTTTTTTTACAATTTTTTTAAAGAAAAAATTAAACAAAAAATTGCGATTTTTAGATCTATATACTGTATAACGTAAGACTTCAATTAAAGTTTTTTTGTTGTTGTTTTTTTTTTGTTTGTTTTACAAAATTTTGTGGGGCTATTTTTCATTTTTAAACATTTATTTATTTTTTTCTTTTTTTCATTTACTTTTTTTTAATCTTAAAAACATTTTTTTACAAAAAATTGGGTTTGATAAAAAAATGGTTTTTAAATGGGAAGCGCATAATTTTTTAATATATTCATGTTTTTCTTTACAGGACGAAGGTTTCTTTTGACTTTACGTAATTATTGAACTTTGTTCATTACTTTTTTTCACAGACACATCTATTGAAAATTTTTCCCAAAGAGGTATCAAAAAAAAATTAATTTGTTCAACAAATTAGCTTGTCTCGCTTTTTCCCATCTGATTTTTATTTTTGGGGGCAATAAAAGATTTTTTTTTCCTTTTTTTAACCCCTTTTAACCCGTTCGTTTCTCTCAATGGGTTTCTCATGTTCAAAATATGATAATTTCAAGATTTAACACATTTTTCTAGCGGGTTTTGCCAATTTGGCAAAATTTTCCAAAAAATTCTTATTTAACTTTGTTTCTTTCTTTCGCATTCTTTTAAAACCTTTGTCCTAGCGGGGGTAAATTTTTTTTTTATTCCTTGGCTCCTTCTCATTGCCCTTTTATGTAAGGAAATAATCACTGGGCTTCCCCCGGTTTTTTATTGCAAATAAAAACCCCGACATTACGATGATTGTTGAAAAAGAAACGTTTCATTTAATTTGAATTTTGAAAATAACTAGACTTATATATTCATATTGATTATATAAGTGTCATTGATAGGAAAACGTTTTTTTTTTTTTTGTCTTATTTAAAATTTACATTTGTTTATCGGGAAATCATAAGGAATTTTATTATAAGATTTTTTAAATATATTCCAATAGTTTTCTTGTCAATATGTCAGACGAATAGGTCTTGGGGGAAATCAAAAAGCAACCATTTTCAAAACTGGTCGGGTGATTTAATTCGAGGGAATATTGTTTCCCTCGGTAAATCAGTTTTCAAAACGACATGGATGAGACATCAGACTGAATTGATTTATTTGATTTTGACAGATTCAAAATAATTTATAAAGAAAGTTGATGATGGCATCCAAAAGGGTTTTTTGTTTAGATCTAAATTGTTAAGATATTTTGGTGGCAGATTATGCAATATGTTAGATATTAAAATAAGTGTGAAAAAAGTGGTTTTATGTTTCAAACTAAAGGACTAAAAAAATTTTTTTAAAAAATTCATAATATGATTGGATAAAATAAATTTCATTTTATTTTATTTTGGATTTAAAGTTCAAGGAGTTTATGAAGGGGGGTTAATATATTTTAACAATTACCGACTTTAAACGATAGTTTTACTACTTTTTCCAAAAATTCGTCTTAGATTTTTCAGGCCATGCTGATTTTATTTTATTTTTTTTACGTTTTGAACTTTAAATATGTTTTTTTTTTAGGGAATTTTGAAATTTGTCCTGTAAAAAAATTAAATTTCCCTTCTGATAAATATCCCAAATAAATTTTAAAAGACAAATTACAAATAAGTTCCCATTTTCAGGGGAAAGTTTTCGAGGGTTTGAAAACACGTTTGAAAAAACAATAAGGTTTAAAACTTTTAAAAGCCATTTATATTTTATACTAAGATTCATATGGGTTTACATGGGGATAAATTTTGCAAAATGCATAGCCCCTTATTTTTAACCTTTTTATTCTAATTTATAAATTTTTGGGTTTACAAAAAAGAATTTTCACCACAAATTTTTTTGGTAACAAAAAAGCACCGGGTTCGATTTTTTTTTGAATGTTTTGTTTACTCAAATAAAAAGTCCGTGCAGGCATCTATCAATTAGGAAAAATGAATTTTTCAACAAACTAATTTTTATTTCATTTGCCGTTTATGCTGTTTGCGATTATTTAATTGTTGTTGTTGGCTGGCTGCCTGCATCTCCTTTACTGTCTGTTTTTTGGTCGGTGTCGATGTGGTTGGTGTTTCTTTCTTCCTCCTCTTCCTCTTTTATTATTATTGTTGTTTTTTTTATGTTTTACAATTATTTATTGTAACTGTTGTTTGTTGCCTATACTTAAAAGTGTTTTGGTCCCAAAGCAACAGTTATTTTTTTTTTGCTAACGAGATGAGAACTTTTTCGCTAAATATGAAGCACAATAGAAATCTTCAATATTTGCATACTCACTCTTTATAACATGTATGTATTTTTTAGTATGCATCACATTGTCAGAAAATCCTCAATATCTTCATGATTCCCTCCTAGTAAAGTGTTTATTTTTATATATATATATACTTTTCAGTTGTGCGCTTGTCTATTCAAACTTTAGTTCCTCTTAAGCATGATTAAACAAATTCAGACTCTAACATAACTACATGAGGATGAAAAGCGGCTTGTTCAGAATTAAAAGATTTTCCCAAGACAATGAAAATTGAACATTGTTCTTCCTCTTAAAATATATAAACGGTATCTTTTTTTCATTATGTAAAATGGCCGTAAGTGGGGATTTTTTGTTGATAAAAGTGACTTTAAGAAATGTTGCAGGAGCAGAGATTTTTTTTTCAAATGGAGAACTGTTTTGAAGGGTCCAAGACAAACAATAATTGTATTCGACTTTTCAAGTTGAAAACAATTTCATCATACCCCTTTCATCATGGCTTTATTATTTCAAATCAAATAAAAAAAACTTATTTAAAGGGCGAGACGTCTTTTTTTTCCCCTTTGTTTTGAATATTAAAAAGTCACCTTATAGAAATGGAAATACAATTATTTTGTTTGTAGCAAATTTAAATTGCGTATATCGGAAATAGACTTGTGTTTTCTTTTGATTAGCTTCATCTTGAATTTAATTTAATTTTTTTTAAAATGCCATTAACTGTATCAATAAGGTAACGTTTAGAAAGGCTGACCGGTACTACGTGTTGGTACATTTAAATCATAATAAGTTATGATAAGTTATAAACAAATGTAAAAAGTTAATTTTTAGCGCAACCCGACCACAAAATAACCTTTCTCATGTTACTAAGATAAAACAGCACGCTTTAGGTTAGCCAGTTTATTACAAATAAAAGAATAAAAAGTGTTATCTATACATTTTCCAAAAGACATGATATATTAGATCATATTCAATCTCAAGATTACGGGGTCGATATAAATTTAAATAAAGCATTTGAATTTGTATTCAAACTCAAGATCTAATTTTTATGTCAATATTCATACATACTGTAATTAACAAAAAATGAGGAGTTAATTTATATAAAGCAGTTTCATGTCTTATTCGTATTTCAAGCATTGACATTTACATCGAAAAAGATCTAAGGAAACAAATTTTACATCAATACTGTAAATTACGATTTCTTAAATCAATAATTTGTATCTTTGTACATTATTTATCTTTGGAATATTTTTCTTGAATGTTTTGTTTTTAAACTTCACTATTGCTTTTGCGAACAAAAAAACACTAAAAGGCCGGTTGCCCTCTTCTTGTTAATAAAACTTCATCTATAAATGCCTATCAATACTGCTGATTCAAGTAGAAATCATTTTTCCGTTGTCACTCCGCATACCATTTAAATTCCAAATTTAATTTAATATCAAGCTGTGAGGAAGACAACCGCCGAATGAATTTGGGAATTCGTATTAAAAAATTGTTCAGTTTTTAGGAATTTTTCCCAGAGGAGTTGGCAATTGTTGAAGCTCCGGCAACCACCTTATATTACTTTTTTCCTCAGGACACTGAACGGATTAACCTTATCAATAAAGCATTCGAAGCAATATTGTCCGCAGTTCTTCTTCATTTATTGTGCTGCTTGGCAATTTGTCATTGATATATTGTTTTGTAATTGTCATTTTCTTTCTTTGTTATTTCTTATTTATCTTCTTATATTTTTTTTGTTTTTTCAGAAATTTTTTTTTCCCCTCCTTTTTAATGTTTAGGGAAATTTAAAACCCCTTTCACCTTTTTTATTTGGGGGGGTTTTGGGGATAAAGTTTTCAAATGCTTTATTCCTTACCTTTTAACAAAACAAAAAGGGGAAAACGGGCGTTCAATTTAATTTAATCACCTCTTTCTTTTGGGGAATCACACTGTTTCCCGTACGGTTTTTTTAAAGCATACCCTATTTTTGCTTAGTTTTTTCCAGCATTTCTTTCATCTAAATTTTTTCTCACTTTAACAAAGAAAAATTTTTGATGGCAAATTTTCCGAAAAGGGAAAAAAGGAATTTTTTACAACATTTTTTAAGAAAATAAGTTGTGGTATTGTTCTCAGAAATGTCTCATTGTTTTTTGTTTATCATATTGTAATGGAAATAATGTTTCTGCATCGTAATTAATTCGGACAGATTAACGATTATGATATTCATGTGTGTAGAAAATATCTGAGAAAAGTTTTTTTTGGAAACAATAATAATAGAAAACTCCTAAAAGTTAGTTATGAGAAATCATATTTTTCTCTTGAAAGTAGTTTGCTTTAGTTTTTAATGCGAATCAATACAATACTAATTCTATTATTTGGATAAGATCTGTCAATTTCTATTAGGTTTGTTTTGAAAATAATATGTTATTTACATATTTAAGCATAGTTGTTTTCTAGATTTTTCTCTCAAATCCATAAACCTATATATAACCTTCCTTTTATTAAAAAATGTATATGGTTACCACCATATTTATTTATTACTTTCGTTAAATCATCAGCGTAAATCTGTACTGGGCATTAACGACAGGATTGATTTTAATTAACTGACGAATTTCTCTGAGGTCAGTCTTATGCGTTGTCTTAATTATTAACAAATATAATAACGTTTTATCTAAAGATATGTGATAACATAAAATTATCAAAATCTTTTAAACAAAGAGATTATTCAAATTTATGTTATTACTTAACTTAGACACAATGTCCTCTCAAGAGTTCGGGCATTTCGTGTTTAGCCAGTTGGACACGTTGTAAATTTCTATTGCTTTAGACATAAGAACAAGTCAAATAACAATACTCATCATTGATCTTCGTCCGACAAAAACGTATGCAAAAAAATAAAAAATAAAAACAAATACGCCTGTCTGTATTATAAAGGACTACTATCCTCGGAATTGTCTCTATACTTGACAAAAATGATGCGGATATAATTCCAAAGGCAGACAAGCAAACCGTAAGTAAAAGCAATTACATTATGAATTCCAGCTGGCTTGTTTTGTCTCATGAAGAGGATAAAATTCAACATGGCTTATTACCTTTTTCTTTTGTAAAATTAATGGTATTTCTCATTCTTGTCTTCTCTCTTAACACACAGTTCTTTCTACCATGATAACAAAAATCATGCCAAAGTCTAAATCAGATTTATATAGATCATACGTTTTGTCATTGCGAAATTAACGAACAACAACGCTTCTGTTATCCTTGAGCTTGGGCACACATTGATAGACAAGTGCAAAGAACTGGTGACAAGCTTAAAACGTTTTAACAAGTTTGAGCTAGATTATCTCAGATCAATAGTATGACGTTTTGGCTATGTTGCTATTTATTTGTGCTGTTTGACATTTAAAATAAAATATAATATACTTTCAGTACGTGATAATCAGAGTAACATACAAGAACGTCTATTTGATTGCTCTTGTATTACAAAAAAGTAAACCGATATCAGTTGAAAAAACATTGATGTATGCTTTTTTGAAGAATAGTTTCAGGTGTTTCAGTTAATGATAATCACTCAATAATTTTGTTGAAGGAAGAAATTTTAATGGTGTTATAAGTAATTGACTGTAGTCAATAGTGCTGTGATTTGAAACATAAATCCAGAAAAAGTAAACATGTTTTATTTAACCAGACGAGTCTTAAATGCCAATAAGAATCTTCTGATTGATGAAGAAAGGCAAAAGAGCAATCTGATCATTGTTTGATTTTTTTCAACAATCCTTTACATTACACATGAAAATTCAATACTGTTTGGGAGATAAATGTCAATGTGTTTTTGTATTATAAGATGAGCAATTGAAGTGTTCTGGCGTAGAAGCTTTTCTAGATGATTAATGTGAATTTCATTCTTAACTATTAGAATGTCTTTTATGAAAGTACCTTTATTGAAGCTGTTGGTGCTGAAGGGATCAGATTGTATGCATTAGCCTATAAATCTATATCACATAAATTATAGGGGCTGAGTTCCTTGAATGCTGCGCTCCTGGTTGATCTTATGTGGAATTCCTAAATATCTGAAAGGCTCGAACTATTTTAAAAGAAAAACTTTATTGTAACACTTTATTTAAACATTTAAATAGGAATACATACAAGCTGCAGTTGTAAGACATGGGCCATTATCCCGAGAGCAATATTGCTAGTAATTATAGAGGAATCCGTCTCGTTAGTTGTTTTTCAAAGATATTTACAGGTGTTCTGAATAACATATTGACAAAATGGTCAGAAGAAAACGACAAAATTAGTGATGCACAATTTGGTTTTAGGAAGGGTCGCTCCACAGTTGATGCTTTTTGTTTTAAATGCTGTTGTTAATAGAGTATGAAATGAAAATGGGCGTCTTGCATATGCCTTTATAGATTTTCAAAAGGCTTTTGATAGTGTTTATCGTAATGGTTTATGGTTTAAACTACGAGGGTTGTCCAAAATATTCGTATAATTATAATATTGGTGTACGTGGAAACTTTAAGAATCATCCATGATATGTACTCTAAAGTAAAAGCACGAATAAGGGGCTGTAAATCATATTCAGATTTCCTGGAATTTTCAATTGGTCTTAAACAAGGGGAGGTAATGTCCCCGATATTGTTTTCTATGTTTTTAGAAGATTAAGAAATGTATTTATTAAATGATATTAATTCTGGTTTAACATTAGATGATATTACATTTATTCTCATGTTATTTGCTGATGATATTGTTATTTTAAGTAAATCCCCTGAAGACTTACAAAATAGTTTAAATACATTGCATAATTACTCTACTTTATGGGGCCTAAAAGTAAATGAAGGTAAAAGTAAGGTTATGGTTTTTAGGAAGAGGGGTCCGATTAGAAATAATGAGTATTGGACATATGATAATATTCCCTTAGAAATAGTCGACAATTTTAATTATTTAGGTACTGTTTTCAACTATACAGGTAGTTTTACTTTAAATCAAGAGTATTTAGTAGGGAAATCCCTAAATGCGTTAAATGTTTTATTGTTCAATTTAAAACAGACACCGGTTAAATTTAGCACTTCTTTGCAATTATTTGATGCTTTTGTTGTATCTATTTTAAATTATGCCTGTGAAATATGGGGATTTAGTAAAAGTAAGGAAATCGAACGAGTACATCTTAAATTTTGTAAGTCCATGTTATGTGTTAAGCAGTCAACTAGCAGCATGGCTATTTATGGTGAGCTAAAAAGGTACCCTTTATGTGTAAACAGATATGTAAGGATTATCAAATTTTGGTCAAATATTGTTAACAGTAATAATGTTATAGTTAGATAGTTATATACATCAATGTTAAATGATATTAATAGAGGAAAAAATAACTGGTTGTCTAATGTGAAATCATTGTTAGATAATGCAGGTTTGTCATATATATGGTATAATCCAAGTATTTATAACCTTAAAAATGTACATTTATTATTTAAACAAAATTCATCCAGTCATAGTATCATAATGTAAAAACTAGCCCGAGCCTAGGCACATATAGACTTTTTAAGACGTCATTTGACTACGCACTGTATCTTGATAACATTCCTAAGAAATTTAGGATTGCTTTTGTAAAATTAAGATTGTCTTCACACCAACTTAGAATAGAAACGGGACGGTATGGTAATTGTAGAACTGAACGTAGTGAGAGATATTGTCTTATTTGTAATTCACGTGATATAGAAGACGATTTTCATTTTGTTTGTATTTGTAATGCTTATAATGATATACGTTAACAGTACTTAAAGAAATATTATTATTATAGACCAAGTGTCCATAAATTCGTTGAACTAATGCAGAATACCAACAGCAACATGCAACTTAAATTATGTAAATATATATATATATATGAAGCGTTTGAAATACGTCAGGGTATTGTTAATATGATATCTGATTAAGCTTATTACTTTATATGCCTTTACAAATAAAAAAATATACAAAATTGTCCGTGTTATAATTCAATAATTTCATGAAACATTCGACTGATTTTGACTTTTATTTAGCAGTTAGTCATTAAATATACAAAATCTCCATTAGTTCAACCTCCTTGTTTTCTCGCTTCCATTTTCTTTCTTGTTTTGACTATATGTATCATATTTTCCGCTAAAAATATAATTGTATATAAATTTGTGTCGTGTTGACAAGTTATATTGTATCATTGTATATATGTGTTGTGTAGCAAGAAACGTCATGTTTACGTTACCAAATAAAATATTTTGAATCTTGAATCGTGAATATTTCTAACATGTATGTCTCTATTAACTAAATATATATTTGTATAAATTGGTTATTGATAGGCGTTGAGCGTATAGCCTACAAGGGGTAACACCGCATGCATTGCTCTTATTTTAACTAGCATTGCGAGCTTTTTGCTTGTAATTCTTTAAAATCAGCAAAATGAGAAGCGGATTTATTGCGCTTAATGCACAATTTGCATATGTATACCAAAATAAATGTCCGCTAAACTTGTTTAATTATCATAATAATTTAACAGAACTTAAAATAAAACTTAGCGACCACATAACCTTGCAAATTAATTAAATAATGTTGATTATACGAAATTTTGTATCATGGTAAATATAGAAAATTCATGTTTTCAAGGATTGTTTTTTGTTTGTTTGTTTTTTTTTTTTGTTTTTTTTTTTTTTTGTAATTTTTTTCATTTTATTTTTTTAAATGATTTAAATTTTTAATTTGCATCTTTGGCAGAGTTATGAAATAATTTGAATATTGAAATGCAGTTATAAAAGTCTTGTAACGATCCCATGATTCTTTAACACGCAAGCAAGAATTTTTGGCATACAATTCAGTTACCTTATTTCAAGATTAGATAAATGATAGGTGTGTTGTTAATGTTAAATGAACTTGAAACTGTATATCTTTTAAACAGACAAATATATACACATTAAACTTTCAGTTTGAGCATATGTACATATACATTCATTTACAAAGAAATAACTTTGGCTGTCATTATTTTAACCATTCAAATATAAATAAAATTGAAACCAAAAAGAACGCCCAACAAATTTTAAAGGGAATCATACTCGGATTAAGTGAGTTAATGAACGATAGTTGCAATTTTAAACCATTGTCCACGTCCCTAAGCATCGGCTTTAGCAGAAATCAGCATTGAAATATAAAAAATGGCATTAAGTCTTTTAGTTTAAACAATATTGTATTTATAATCCACACATTAACATAATAAAGTTCATAAAATAAAATTTACGGATTGAGTAGGAAGCTTGTTAAGCTTTTTTGAAAACTCTCTCCATATCTTTTTATAAAGTATAATACTTAAGGTATTACCATCCTAATGCATTACCTCCGCTTTGAAGAGTATTCAAATAGGCTAGAACTACTGTTAACTACATTGAAAATGAGGGCCATGGTTTCAATCCCCAGAAGGGTCAACTTTGTTTTCTTTCTTTTTATCTTTTAACATTATTTATGTATCTCTCATGTCCCATTTGGAAAGAAAAAAGTGTTTAATTTTCATTTTTTAATTTATATACTATTTATTAGGTATTTATTGGCTAAATTATGCTAAATCTAGTAATAAATAAGGTACCTGAAATTTTCAAAGTGTAAAAAAATTAATACTAGACGGTAAAAGTATTTCATATTTTACAAGATCAACCAATATACTTCTTTAAAAATTTAGGGAAACTTTGAAAGCAGGCACTCATTTGGGTAAATTTGAAGGATTTTTAAATAAGGCTCCCTAAGTAGGAAAATGGCCAGACACGTGGTAAAATGGGTGGGGTAGGGTAATATTTTATACAGATTTCATAAATTTTAAGTAAAAACCATGATTTTGCTTATGTGGATTGTTAGCTGAATGGTACTATTTGTTTCTTACCAAAAATTAATGGGAAAACATTTTTCATTAGAATGTTATTGCAGATTATTCAAAGGTTCCTCATTTTTTAAAAAGGGCCCTCATAACATCCTAGCTTGAGTGCAGAAAAGTGGCAATAATTTGATTTTCGTACGGTAAACTTTGTTTAAATTTTGCATACAGGTGTACTTTAAGGTATATATCTGACCTATGATGTCAGTTTTTTAGTTCCTTATAGTGCCAATTAGGGTGATAATACCTTAAAATAGAAATATCACAAGAAATCATAACAAAACAAAAACATTTCATTTCAGAAAATAACCTTTGTGGCTTTAGCAGACACTGCTTATCGAGTGACAATCAAAAGAATTGCACTGTATAAAGCACCTTAAAAATGTCTTAAAATGGTGAACAAAATGAATTAAATTCCGTAAAGCAGACAAAGAAAGCTAAAGTAAATGCAATATATAAACTTTTCCAGACGGCTTGTTCTGTTTACTCAAGTGGCTAAATTTTAGAATTACTTATTTTCTCCGGAACCTCTTGATAATTTCCCTTTCTAGAACTGATATTTTCTTTGGAAATGAAACACTTTTCCTCTTGGTTATTGTTATCAAACGTTGAAATTCAGACAGTTATGGAACGATTTGAAAAATAATAATGGTGACATTACTTAATAAGATGACGTAATGATGACGTGAAGATAGCCTGTTGTTGACGTGTTGCTGCCATAGTGATAATATAGTGATTCTACTTCAAATACAATTCGTGAAATGATTTAAGTCCAGAAAAAATAAAACAAACTTTTTAATCAACTTTTTCATAACTGAATAAGTCAGAACTTTACTAGCTTACCAATTTTGATATATCATGATCGATGTTTCCACAAGAATTAGATCAATACAAGTATATATATATATATATATATTCTAAATTTATCGACTACCACAGACCAAGACATGGGTTCTGCGCCGTACATTAATTCTGGAACGAAAAGAAGGGAAACCAGAATAGTACCGGTATATTGTAACCTAGCAAGATTACTACCACACATATGATATTTCAAAGGTCAATTCGAGACAGAAGAAACAGATAATTCGAGACCTTAACCACTCGTTTCCTTTAGTGCACATCGGTTTCTTATACTCAATACAGTGTGAAACAATATACGCATTATTATGCCTTAAACATTTTGTAAAAATTGTTTTTGCTGTAACTTTTATACTGCTATGTACGCATTTTATTTTCATGATTGATATACATACAAATGTTTGAGCCTGTATATTTTTGCAATTGTAAGAATTCTTACAGCACACTGTTTATCAAGTCAATTTCGTCTTCTTGGTTTAACAAACTGCAATAGTATTATATTGATTTTCCTAATGTGTCAAATAGGAGATTTAAAAGATACTCTAACCGAACAAATTGTCGTTCCTTTTTAACTTTGCCTCGAGACTTATCTTATTGTTGACTTCTTTTGAAAATAGGTTACAAAAAAAATAAACAAGAAATTGCTGATTTGAGATGCTTTATACATGTAAAAAGATAATCACATATTTCTCATGCGTTTTGCCAATAGGGCAACTTCTCTCATATTTCTGACTTTTAACTTTTTTTTGTTTCTTTTTGTTCTACATTATTGAACGCTTAGTCCTAGAGGAGATAGATTTGAATTTTATTCACATGGACTCCTTTATCATTGTCTGTTATATGTAAAGGAAATAATCGAATGTCTTCTCCTAGTTACATTGCAAATTAAACCTGTCCATTCGCGATAAATCAATTCATTGAAAAAGAAACTTTTCAAATTATATCGAATTAGAAAATGAATAGACTTATATATTCATTTATGATTCCATATCAAGTTTCATTAATAGTGAAATCGTTTTTCTTTTCTTGTCTTATTTAGAAATTTACATTGTTTCATCGGAATATCATAAGGAATTCATATTGTGATTTTATAAATGTATTCCAATAGTACTTGCCAATATGTCAGACAAATAGGAACTTGAGTAAATCAATATGCAATCATTTATCAATACTGGTCGGATGATGTTAATTCAAGTGGAATATTGTTTCCCATCCATAACTCAGTTTGTCTAAAACGACCTCGGATCAAGACATCAGAATGAATTGAATTTATATTGATTATCGACAGAATCAAACTTATTTATAAAGAAAATGATGTTTGGAACACCAATGGTCTTTTCTTGTTTAGATCTGAAATTGTTTAGATGATTATGGATGGCAGATTATGTCCATATATATCAGATATTTATGTAAGTGTGAAATAAGTGGTGATGTTAACAAACTCAGGGGACTAAAATAATTTGTAAACAATTAATAATATGATGTGAATAAGATAACTTTCATTTTATTTCATATGGCATTTATGTCAAGGAGTTCATGAAGAAGGGGGTGTTAATATAGTTAACAATTTACCGACATAAAACGATAGTTTTACTACATTTCCAACATCGTCTGTGCACTGTCAGAAATCTCAATATCTTCATAATCTTCCTAGTAAAGTGTTTTATTTATATATATATATATACTTTCAGTTGTGCGCTGTCTATTCAAACTATAGTTCCTTTAGATGATTAACAATTCAGACTCTATAGCAAACCACATGAGATGAAGCGGACTGTCAGAATAAAGATTCCAAGACAATTGAAATTGACAATGTTCTTTTTCTTAAATATATAAACGGTATCTTTGTTCATTATGTAAATGGCCGTAATGGGATTTCTGTTGATCAAAGTGACTGAGAAATGTTGCAGAGATTTTTTTTCAAATGAAAACACTATTTTGAAGGTCCAAGACAAACAATAATGTATTCGAGTGTCAAGTGAAACAATCTCATACCGCCTTTCATTATGCTTTATTATTCAAATCAAATTACAAAAAAAAACTTATGAAGTGTCGAGACGTTTTTTTTCCCTTTGTTTTATTTGGATATCAAAAGTCACATAATAGAAATGGAAAAACAATATTTCTGTAGCAAATTTAGATTGCGCATATCAGAAACAGACTTGTGTTTTGTTTTGAATAGCATAACCTTGAATTTGATTTAATTATATTTTAAAATGCCATTAACTGTATCAATAAGGTTACGTTTAGGAAGGCTGACTGGTACTACGTGTTGGTACATTTAAATCATATTAAAGTTAACGTCATCTTTTTTACACAATGACTTGAAAATTGACCACAATCGTCTCCTTTAATGTTATTATACGTTAAATTATTTGAACGGAATTTGAAATGAAAATAATTACAGCGTGTACTGTTTTTGTTGTTGTTGTTAATTTTTTGTTATGAAAACGTCACAAAAGCTATTCGTCACGACATACTCAATATTTTTACAACTGAAATCCAATCATGTTATCACACTGTCCATCTTTACTTGTACATTCATTGTGGTTCTTATAAGTACGTTATTGCTGTTAAACTATATTGGGAGCCATGAATATGATACTTAGTAAAAAAAAAGACATTTGTGGCTGATTTCTCAAATGATGACTGACGGCTACACGTAATGTCGCTGTTAGAGGTGATGAGTTGAATACAAGAAGGACATAAATAAAATATATGTACATATATTAGAAATAAGAAAAAAGATATTTCTAAACATCTATAAGATTTTATTTGTATGCGATTATATTCTTACAAAACGGGTTAGACTTGTTTTTTGTGTGTTTTTTTTACAGTTAAAAATCCCGTCGAAAATGGACATGAGAAATATGCATGACACTTGCCAAAAAGTTTATGTATAACTGTACATACCATATAATATATTTGACACAAATTCAAAAGATTTCTCTTTGCCATCATGTCAGATATTGTCGGATATATTATATTGTCAGATATTGTATATTGTCATTTTTTTTATGATCAACATGCAAATAAACAGAAACAGTAAAACGCATCTGGCAATTGTAAGAGACGTCCTGGAATATTGCCTGAATAAAATTGTTGAGGGTTAACGTTTTCAAAAGTTTTTTAATAAGAAACTAAAAGCTGGCATATAAATTGTTGTAGTATCTTTTTCATAAAATGTCATATGCCGAATTTTTCATTATTTGACTTCAAGTTTCTCACTACCATGAAGTTGCGACGAAACAATGATTTATCTTTGATGTCGAATACATATTATACATTACCCCAACACAATAACCAAGAAGAAGAACAAGAAAAACACTGCATTTGTACATGTACTTTTATTACAACAAAAAAAGAAGAAAACAAACAAATTTTACATATAGTTACATGTATATGTTACAGTACATGTTACAGTATGATGTTACGTACGTATACTGATATTAAATTACAGTTATTAATTTTTTAAAATTTAAGGTTTCCACCGCGTTGACCGGTGTTTGACCGCCGCGTTCCTTCTCAATTTACCACTGCGTTCCGCGGGGGAAACGGTTTCAGCCGCCGATTTATGTCCGCGGTGGTGAAAATTTTCTGTCCGCGGGGTCACGCGGACAATATCTGTGCAAATTTTCGTCCGCGGTAAACCTCATCCGCGGGGTCACGCGGGTTTTGAAAAAGCCGCGCTGAGCGTACTGTAGGTTATAAACATGGTCAAATTCACAAATGTAAAAAGTTAATTTATAGAGCAACCCGACCACAAAATAACCTTACTCATGTTACTAAAATAAAACAGCACGCTTTAAGTAAGACAGTTTATTACAAATAAAAGAATAAAAAGTGGTATCTATACATTTTCCAAAAGACATGATATATTAGATCATATTAAATGTCAAGATTACGGGGTCGATATAAATTTAACTAAAGCATTTGAATTTGTATTCAAAGCAATGAAATTGTCTCAAGAACTTATTTTATATCAATATTCATACATACTGTGATTAACAAAAAATTAGGAGTTAATTTAAATAAAGCAGTTTTATGTCATATTCGTATTTCAAGCATTGACATGTACATCGAAAAAGATCTAAGGAAACAAACTTTACATCAATACTGTAAATTACGATTTCTTAAATCAATAATTTCTATCTTTGTACATCATTTATCTTTGGAATATTTTTCTTGAATGTATTGTTTAAACTTCACTATTGGTTTTGCGTACAAAAAAAACTTGTTAATATACTCATCTATAAATGCCTATCAATACTGCTAATTCAAATAGATTATCATTTTCCGTGTCACTCCGCATACCATAATTCCATTTACATATATCAAGCTGTGAGGAAGACAACCAAATGAATTTAATTCGTATTAATAATTGTCAGTTTTAGGAATTCCCAGAGAGTGCAATGTGAAGCTCGGCAACAATCTTATATACTTTTCCCCAGACACTGAAATGATACACCTTATCATAAATCATTCGAGCATTATTGTCCTGCAAGTTTTCTTCATTTAATTTTGCTGGCAATTTGTCATTGATATATTGTTTTTTTAATGGTCATTTTCTTGTATTTGTTTATACTTAGTTATCTTGCTTATATTGTTCGTGTTTGTCAGGAATTTTTCTTCCAATACTTTTAGTGAAAACCGCTTTCGCAAGATTTATGAGGCTTGTGTGAGAGATGTTGCAATGCTTATTCCTTCACCAATGAACCAAATCAAATCGGGAATACGACTTTTAAGTTTGAATTCAATCAAATTTGCTTTAGGAGGATCGCACTGTTCCAGTACGATTTGACAATATTTAAGAAAATAAGTGCGGTATTTTTCTCATAAATGTCTCACTGTTTTTTGTTTATCATATTATAATGGAAATAATGTTTCGGTACCGTTATTTATTTGGACAGAATAACGATCATGTAATTCTTGTATGTAGAAATAATCTGAGAAAAGTTTTTTGGAAACAATAATAATAGAAAACTCCTTAACTTTTGTTATGACAAATCATATTTTTCTCTTGAAAGTAATTTGCTTAAGTTTTTAATGCGAATCAATACAATACTAATTCTATTATTGAGATGAGATCTGTCAATTTCTATTAGGTTTGTTTTGAAAATAATATGTCATTTACGCACCTGAGTGTGAATTATTTACATATATTCACACTTTTTAAGCATTGTTGTTTTCTAGATTTTTCTCAAATCCAAAAAACCTAAAATATATTTCCCTTTCTTTAAAAAAAATTTATAGTCACCACCATTTTTATTTTGATTTTTGTAATCATCGTGCGAACGTACGGGCATTAAATGGATTGTTTTAAAATTAACTAACAAATTTCTCTGGGTCATCTTATGCGTTGTCTTAATTATTAAAAAATAAAATAACGTTTTATCAAAAGATATTGAAAAACAAAAAATTTTAAAAAAATCTTTTAAAAAAAGTAATTAAATTTTTAATTTTTTAAATTTAACTGCCCAATGCCCTTTTTCAAAAGTTTGGGCGTTTCGTTTTTAGCTTTTGGCAGTTGTAAATAAAATTTTTTTAAATGGTTAGACATAAAACCCAAGCAAATAAAATACTCGTCATTGATCTTCGTTCGACATAAACGTATGCAAAAAGAATTAAGAAAGAAAAACACATAAGCCTGTCTGTATTATAAAGGACTAATATCCTCGGAATTGTCTCTATACTTGACAAAAATGATGCGGATATAATCCCAAAGGCAGACAAGCAAACCGTTAGTAAAAGCAATTACTTTATGAATTCCAGCTGACTTGTTTTGTTTTATGAAGAGGATAAAATTCAACATGGCTTATTACCTTTTTCTTTTGTAAAATTAATGGTATTTCTCATTCTTGTCTTCTCTCTAAACACAAAGTTCTTTCTACCATGATGACGAAAATCATGCCAAAGTCTAAATCAGATTTATATAGATCATACGTTTTTTGTCATTGCGAAATTAACAAACAACAGCATTTCTGTTATCCTTGAGCTGGGAACAAATTGACAGACATGTGTAAAGAACTGATAACAAGCTTAGAAAGTTTCAACAAGTTTGAGCTAGATTATCTCAGATCAATAGTTTGACGATTACGATATGTTGTTCTTTATTTTTGTTGTTTGATATTCATAATAAAATGTAATATACATTCAATACGTGATATTCAGAGAAACATACAATAGCGTCTATTTACTTGCTCTTGTATTACAAAAAAAGTAAAATGATATCAGGTGAAAAAACATTGATGTATGCTATTTTGAAGAATAATTTCAGGTGTTGCAATTAATGTTTATCACTCAATTGTTGTAGCAAGAAATTTTAATGGTGTTATTAGTTATTGACTGAAGTCAATAGTGCTGTGATTTGAAACATAAATCCAGAAAAAGTAAACATGTTTTATTTAACCAGACGAGTCTTAAATGCCAATAAGAATCTTCTGATTGATGAAGAAAAGGCCAAAGAGCAATCTGATCATTATTTGATTTTTCAACAATCCTTCACATTTACACATGAAAATTCAATGCTGTTTTGGAGATAAATGTCGCTGTGTGATTTTGTATTATAAGATGAGCAATTGTATTGTAATAGCGTAGAAGCTTTTCTGGATGATTAATGTGGATTTCATTCTTAACGGTTTCTTAGCATGACTGTTGATCAAACTGTAATTGAAGTGTGTGTTTACACATTGATATAATGTTTTTGAAACTAGTTGTATTCTGTCAATTGTGTTTTATTCCAATCAAACAAATTAAATTCAATGTGGTGCAAAAGAAAAAATGAAACTGTAAATATCTTTCGGGGAAAAGAATGGTTCACAGAGCAGTGTCTTTTACAAATTCAAAGACAGCCACAAGATTGCACACATTCCACTGTACAAAAGTTTAAATACAGATTTCATGATAATATTAAATCAATTAGAATTCTTTAAATGTAAGATTTCTTAGGAATGATTTAATGAAATAGAATTTCATTCAGTGCCTGACTTTTGTAAATGATGGCAATAGTTAACTAAATTAACGGATACAATTTTTAATGCTCAGTGGAACAAATATTTAACAAATATATATGATTTTGGTAAAGTGTAGAACTAATTATCATTAATCAAATATTTATGATGTTGTTTGAAATATTACAATTATATGATGTTCGGTTGTTTCCTTTGCAGATTAACATTATGTTACATCAAAATATTATAAGGAATAATTTAAAAGATTTCATACGTATCTTTTTACATAACTTGCAAATATTTGAGTCCAAATTCTTCGAGTTATCAGAATGTTATCATATATTAATGCTGGCCAGATGATGTTGTTTATTATTATTTACAACAATTCTGTTTCCATAATATCAATTGTCTATAGCCACCTGTTAGCAAGACTACAGGCTGACAATTTATATTGATAATCGACCTGATAACCAAGTTCTCAAACGAAATGATGCTGGGCTTAATAAAAATTGATATCTGATTAATATCTCGCAAGATATTGATGTTTTGATCCGAATATCCAATGAAAAACACACATTAATATAATTTGGAAATACAATAGCCTGTTGTTCAGAAATTGTTCTTTGTGAACAATTAATATCACGATCATTGATGAAATTTATAGCGTAAGAAGCTAAGTGCCGAAACTACTCAGGCTTCATGACCTCTCATCTCCTTTCAAAACTCCTTTCAAAATTCAATTTAATTTCGTTTCATGTTGGGGCGCACTTGTTTAACATTCGCCGCTTTTCATGGAATGGCACATGGCAAAATGTGCCACATTAAAGATTTCATAATAACCGCTGTATTACATGTAACACATCGGTGGATGTTTTTTTATTAAAAGATGTTTCCATTTTATGTTAAATGTTGAATCTGCTTCAGACAATGAAAATTTACATGTTCCTCTTTTCAAACATATAAACGGTACATTTTTGTTTATTATGTAAATGAAACCAGTGGTTTAGAAATCTTGCTGAGACTTTAAAAATATGAAGGATAAGCAGGGACAAGTAGTCCAAGAGATGGCGAGGTTTTATTGCAATTTACTGCATCACAAAATGAAACATTGTCATTTTAAAGAATATCGTTTGTAGTTTCTAAAACACATTTCTTAAGTTACGGTACCCGGGCAGAATTAGAATATCATTTTCCGTGTCACTCCGCATACCATAATTCCATTTACATATATAAGCTGTGAGGAAGACAACAAATGAATTTAATTCGTATTGATAATTGTCAGTTTTAGGAATTCCCAGAGAGTGCAATGTGAAGCTTGGCAACCATCTTATATACTTTTTCTCAGACACTGAAATGATTAACCTTATCATAAAGCATTCGAGAAATATTGTCCTTCAGTTTTTTGGCAATTTGTCATTGATATATTGTTTTGTAATTGTCATTTTCTTGTCTTTGTTTAAACTTAGTTATCTTGCTGATATTGTTCGTGTTTGTCAGGAATTTTTCTTCCAATACTTTAAGTGTTGAGCAATTGAAAACCGCTTTCGCCAGAGTTATGAGGCTGGTATGAGAGATGTTGCAATTCTTATTCCTTCACCAACGAACGAAATCAAACCGGGAATACGACGTTTAAGTTTGAATTTAATCATTTCTGCTTTAAGAGGATCACAGTGTTCCAGTACGGTTTTGAAAGCATACATATTAGTATTTCCCGCAAACTTTCATCTATAATTTATATCACTTTATACAAAGAACAATTATGTTGATGGCAAATTACCGACAGAAACCGGTAATTTGACAACATTTAAGAAAATAAGTGCGGTATTGTTCTCATAAAATGTCTCACTGTTTTTTTTTTTTTTTTTTTTTTTTTTTTTTTTTTGTTTATCATATTATAATGGAAATAATGTTTCGGCATCGTAATTCATTCGGACAGATTAACGATTATGTCATTCATGTGTGTAAAAATATCTGAGAAAAGCTTTTTGGAATCAATAATAATAGAAAACTCATAAAATTTTGTTATGACAAATGATATTTTTTCTAGAAAGTAATTTGCTTTAGTTTTAATGCAAATCAATACAACACTAATTCTATTATTAAGATGGGATTTATCAATTTCTTTTAAGGTTTTTTAAAAGAATTTGTCATTTACGCACATTATGGTGAATTATTTACATATATTTCACACTTCTGAAGCATTGTTGTTTTCCAGATTGTTCTCAAATCAATAGGAACTGAAATATATCCTTCATTTCATTCAAAACATTCTATATGGTCATTACCATATTTACTTGACTCCTGTGAAAATCATCAGCGCAAATCTGCTCTGGAAATTAACGACAAGGTTTTAATTAGTTGACGAATTTTTATAAGGTAAGACTAATTATTGTCGTTTCACCTTAACATATGTGATTACAGAGAAAAATCCTTCAAAGAAATAGAATATACAAATTTATGTAAATACTTAAGTAAGATACATCTCAAGGGTTCAGCGTTTCGCTTCTCTTAAAATTAATAATATTTCTCTTTCTTGTCTCTCTTACACACAGTTCTTTCTACCATGTTAACAAAACAAATCGTACCAAATTCTAAACCAGATCTGAATAGATTGTACAATTCTGTTATTGCGAAATTAGCAAACAGCAATATTAGTGTGATCATATCTTTGTGCTAATGCAAAAATTGACAAATTGAAATTTAAAGAAATGAAGACAAATAATATCGATTGGAAATAAAATAGGTTGTTGTTCAGAAAATGTAATTTGTGATCAATTAATATCATGATGTATGATAAACCTATGATATTATATGCTTAATCTAGAAACTACTTGGTGAAGTGTATTCATTTATGTGTATGTCGCAAGGTTTGCTTTGTGACATTTTCCGTTATTATTGAACGTTATTAATTTACTTTATTGCGGCGGACAACTGCTGCACTTTTCATGATCAATGGTCAAACGTGCGATTTAAACCATTCATTTTAATATTTTGAAGTTTATGCTCTTGATGCGTTTCCCCATCTTTCAAAATATGATAGTTTTGATAAATTCAACTTTATTTACCATGCCTTTTTGTCAATAGGTCACACGGGGGAGGAAATGTTACACGAGAGATAGAGTTCTTATGATAACATGTCAAGGAGTTCCTGTGATAACTGTCACGGAGTTCGTCGGAAAACTATTGTATAAACTGCAAAAACACTCGTCAAAAATGGTAATTTTCATCTTTAAAAAATGTGTTTTAGGTGCTAAATTAAACTTTGATGATAACGCTTGCCTTACATATTGTATTATGTGTCAGAAAAGGCATTTAAGTCCATTTTTCATCGCCTCTTGCATAAAATCTGGTAGTTTTGAGTAAAATTTCCAAATTATTTGCCATTTCGCAAGTATTGACCTGTTTATCATTGCCATACATAATTACCTAATTATAATGCAAAATGGCAAACAAAAAGCCCCGTCTAACAAATTTATTCCCGATTTTTCAAATGTCCCGGAGTTCTTGTGATAACTCAAATTATGTCCAGGAGTTCTTATGATAACTTTTGTTACTGCCAATGTGTTTCTTGTGCTAAATCACGGCACGTTTTAGCGTTTTTTATTCAATAAGGTTGTAAATACTTATGAAATATAGTACGCTCATTTTTTGTACAAGAATGAGGATAAATAATGTTGGTTTTGAGTGTATTTTAGTTAAAGAGATATAACTGAGATATCATATCCCTGTTTCTTTTTTATGGATTTTTTGCTGACGCAGATTTCGTACACTGAAAAAAGGATAGATGAAGGGCATTGACTTTCATGATATAATGCGCTCAAGTATGGTGTAAATTGTAAATTTCATGTAAATTGTCCATGTAAATTGTTCTGCCGATGTCTGCATGTAATCTTAGTGGAGGAAACTCTGTTAATTTTGCTGTAATTGAGTACAGAAATATATTTTAGTCAAACTTATTTCGCTTGAACCCGGAGGGACTTGCAAATTTGTTCGAGAGATCGGTAGTTATAGAACCAACCGCAGTTGAGTTTTTATCATATTGTCGTACTTTTTGGAAACATAGGTTTGAAGAAATTATCGTGGTTTTATACATGTCCTTGTTAATTATGGCGTACAATAAAACAAATAACTTAGCCCTTAGATAAGCGATGCACAACTATATATTATCTGCTTAACAAAGATGGCTGAGAACAACGTGTAAGTTTTGAGACATTTCTGTTTTGTGGTTTAGGCCATGATGCTGCCGCTGATTCAATCTTTACTGTAGATGATAGCCTATTACCTGTTTATCCTTTATTAGCACACAAGACCAACATTTTCTCCACATTTTTGTACAAAGGATAAGCGTATTATATTAACAACCTTATTGAATAATAAAAAACGCTAAACCATGCTGTGATTTAGCGCAAGAAACACATTGGCAGTAACAAAAGTTATCATAAGAACTCCAGGACGTATTTTGAGTTATCACAAGTTATCAATGGTGATCGGTTGATGATAATTCGAGTGGAATATTGTTTTCCATCCATTACTCAGTTTGTTTAAAACGAACTCAGATCAAGACATAAGACTGAATTGAATTTGATAATCGACAAAATCAAATTTACAAAGAAAATGATGTTCGACACACTAAAGGTCTCTTCCTGTTCAGATCTGATATTGTTTAGATGATTATGAATAGCATGTTATGTCCTTATGTATCAGATATTATTATAAGTGTGAAATAAGTGGTTGATGCTTACAAACTCAAGGGACGAAAGTAATTTGTAAACAATTCATAATATGATGTGAATAAGATAATTTTCATTTAATTTCATATGACATTTATTTTTTAGGGAGTTTATGAAGAGAGGGGTGTAATATAGTTGACAATTTACCGACATAAAACGATAGTTTTACTACATTTCCAACATCGTCTGTAGTTACCTTCTCGCCATGTTGTATATTGTTTGATTTATTACAATTGAACATACATATAATAATTATGTTCTTTTGTTATGCCAGTTATTGTAATAGTCCTGTATAGGTAATGTATCTGATAAATATACAAATAAATATTAAGACGATTACAATATAAGTTACATATCGAGGGAAGAGTGTTCGATGGCTGTAACACGTTTGAACACAATGAATGGCTTATAACTTTGTCGAGCCATTTATATGTTATACTGAAGATTCATAAATGTACATGAGATGACTTGCAAAATGCATAGATCCCTGGCCTGTCAAATTCTAATTAACAGATTTGTGGATACAATAAGAATTTCACAACAACATATTTGACAAAAGAGCACCTGTCAATGTTTTTGGTTAAATCTTGTTTCTCAAATAAAAGGTCAGAGTTGGGAAAATTTTCAACAACTAATTTTATCATTGGCCGATTGTTGCTGTTATTATTATTATTAGTTGTTGTTGTTTGCTGCTGCTGCTGCTGCTGCAGCTGCAACTCCTTCTGTTGTTGGTGATGTTGATATTGTTGTTCTTCTTTTTCTTATTATTGTTGTTGTTGCCATCCTGTACGTAATGCTTTTGTCCAATAAGCAACAGTTATTTTTTTGCTAAAAGAAAGAGGGAAATTTTTTGTTAATGGGTGAATCCACAAACAAAAAAACTTTAATATATTCAATATAATATAAAACTTTTTTAGTTGGCGCTTGTCTAAATTTAAACTATAGTTTCCTTTTTGGGATGATTTTAAAAAATCAAGGGCTTATACAAACCCCAAAGAGATGAAGCCGGGTGTCAGAAAAAGATTTTTCCCGACAATGAAAAAAGACAGTTCTTCTTTTTTTAATAATAAACCGGGATCTTTGTTTTATTTTGTAAAAGGCCGTAATTTGGGGTTTTGTTGAACAAAAATGACTGAGAAAAGTTCAAAAGAATTTTTTTTTCCCCCTAGAAATAAATTTTAAAGGGGCCCCAAGACTATTTTGGGGTTTTTAAGTGAAAAAAATCCCAATAAACCGCCCTTTTATCATGCTTTATTATTAAAATCAAATTACAAAATAATACAACTTATTAAGGGTCGAGACGTCTTTTCCCCCACAATTTTATTTGAATATCAAAAGTCACATAATAGAAATGGAAATACTATGTTTGTGTAGCAAATTTAAATTGCGCATATCGGAAACAGACTTTTGTTTTTATCTATTTTTGATGTTTTATTTATCTATTTATTCATTTATTCTTTTTTAATGTCTATTGCTGCGTCAATAAGGTAACGTTTAGAAAGGCTGGCCGGTACTACGTTGTGGTTAATTTAAATAGTAATAAGACACTAGTATTACATGGTATAAATCTGGTCTTGTTCACATATGTACAAAATTAGAATTTTAGAGCATTTTTACCACAAAATAACCTTACCACTAAAATAAAGCAACACGCTTAAGGTTAGAAATTTTATTACAAATAAAAAATAAATAGTGTTATCTATACATTTTCCAAAAGACATTCTATATTAGATCATATGAAATGTCAAGAACAGGGTTGATATAAATTGAAATAAAGCATTTGAATTTGTATTCAAAGCAGTGAAATTGTCTCAAGAAAAAATTTTTTATATCAATATTCATACATACTATGATTAACAAAGAACGAGGAGGTAATTAAAATAAAGCAGTTTTATGTCTTATTCGTATTTCAAGTATTGACAAAAAAGCAGTGAAAAAGATCTAGAGAAATGAATTTTACATCCATTTTGAAAATAAGGATTTATTTTTTCAAATCAACAATTTATACACTCATATATCTGCCGCTTTATTCTATCTTTTGTAATAATTTTCTGGCGTGTATTGTTTAAACTCCACTATTGCTTTTGCGTACAAAAACACCGAAAGACCAGTGTCCTCTTCTTATTAATAAACTTATTTATAAACGCCTATCAATACTGCTGATTCAAGTAGAATATCATTTTCCGTGTTACTCCTCATACCATAATTCCATTTACATATATCAAGCTGTGAGGAAGACAACCAAATGAATTGAATTCGTATTAATAGTTGTCAGTTTTAGGAATTCCCAGAGAGTGCAATGTGAAGCTCGGCAACCATCTTATATACTTTTTCTCAGACACTTAACTGATTATCCTTATCATAAAGCATTCGGGAAATATTGTCCTTCAGGTTTTCTTCATTTATTGTGCTGGCAATTTGTCATTGGTATATTGTATTGTAATTGTCATTTTCTTGTCTTTGTTTATACTTAGTTATCTTGCTGATATTGTACATGTTTGCCAGGAATTTTTCTTCCAATACTTTTAGTGTTGAGCAATTGAAAACCGCTTTCGCCATAGTAATTTGGCGGGTGTGAGATATGTTGCAATGCTTATTCCTTCACCAATGAACTAAATCAAACCGCGAATACGACGTTTAAGTTTGAATTTAATCACTGTTCCAGTTAGGTTTTGAAAGCATACATATTAGTATTTCCAGCATACTTTCATCTATAATTTATATCACTTTATACAAAGAAAATTGATGTTGATGGTAAATTACCGACGGAAACCGGTAACTTGACAATATTTAAGAAAATAAGTGCGGTATTTTTCTCATAAATGTCTCATTGTTTTTGTAATGGAAATAATGTTTCTGCATCGTAGTAATTCATTTGGACAGATTAACGATTATGATATTCATGTGTGTAGAAAATATCTGAGAAAAGTTTTTTTAGAAACAATAACAATAGAAAACTCATAAAATTTGTGTTATGACAAAAAATATTCTTCTCTAGAAAGTAATTTGCTTGAGTTTCTAATGCGAATCAATACAACACTAATTCTATTATTAAGATGGGATTTATAAATTTCTATTCCGGTTTTGGAAAAGAATTAGTCATTTACGCACATTATGGTGAATTATTTTCATATATTTTACATGTTTGAAGCATTGTTATATTCTAGATTGTTCTCAAATCATTTAAACATAAAATATATCCTTTATTTCATTAAAAACATTCTATACTGTATGCTCACTACCATATTCACTTGTGACTCCTGTTATATCATCAGCGCAAATCTGATTTGGGGATTAACGACAAGATTTGCCGTCATTGTTCTTTGTCCGACAAAAACGTATGCAAAACGAATAAAGAAAGAAAAACACATACGCCTGTCTATTTTGAGAAGGACTACTATCCTCGGAATTGTCTCTATACTGAACAAAATTGATGCGGATATAATTCCCAAGGCAGACAAGCACACCGTTAGTAAATGCAATTACATTATGAATTACAACTGGCTTGTTTTGTCTCATGAAGAGGATAAATTTCAACATGGCTTATTACCTTTTCTTTTGTAAAATTAATGGTATTTCTCACTGTTGTATTTTCTCTTAACACAAAGTTCTTTCTACTATGATAACAAAAGTCATGCCAAAATCTAAATCAGATTAATATAGATCATACGTTTTTGTCATTGCGAAATTAACAAACAACAGCGTTTCTGTTATCCTTGAGCTTGGGCACAAATTGATAGACAAGTGCAAAGAACTGGTGTCAAACTTAAAACGTTGTAACAAGTTTGAGCTAGATTTTCTCAGAATTAAGCTATGTTGTTATTTATTTGTGTTGTTTGACATTTAGAATAAAATGTAATATACTTTCAATACGTGATATTCAGAGTAACATACAATAACGTCAATTTATTTGCTCGTGTATTACAAAAAAGTAATATGATATCAGGTGAAAAAAAAACATTGTTTTATGCTATTTTGAAGAACAGTTTCAGGTGTTGCAATTAATGATAATCACTCAATTGTTGTAGCAAGAAATTTTAATGGTGTTATTAGTTATTGACTGAAGTCAATAGTGCTGTGATTTGAAACATAAATCCAGAAAAAGTAAACATGTTTTATTTAAGCAGACGAGTCTAAAATGTCAATAAGAATCTTCTGATTGATGAAGAGAGGCCAAAGAGCAATCTGATCATTGTGTGATTTTTCAACAATACTTCGCATTTACGCATGCCGCTGTGTTTTTGTATTATAAGTTGAGCAATTGAAGAGTTATGGCGTAGAAGTTTTTTTCAAATGATTAACGTGAATTTCATTCTCAACGTTTTCTTAACATATTTTTTTTTTTCAAACTGTAATTTGTGCCACATTAGAGATTTCATAATAACCAATGTGCTGTATTAACACATCGGTGGATGTTTTTTTTAATGAAAAGATGTTTCCATTTTATGTAAAATGTTGATTATGAACGGTACATTTTTGTTTATTATGTAAATGAAACCAGTGGTTGAGAAATCTTGCTGAGACTTTAAAAATATGAAGGACAAGCAGGGACAAGTAGTCCAAGAGATGGCGAGGTTTTATTGCAAGCTACTACATCTCAAAAAGAAACATTACCATTATAAAAAGTATTGTTCGTAGTTTCTAAAAACATTTCTTAAGTTACAATTCAAGATGGCCGCTAATAAGGTCAACAAATATGACAAAATACCAAATATTTTTTGTTTCTTTACTTTCTATTTTTAGATTTCAAAACAATATAGGTTTAAATACACAATAACAGATATAATATGTCTAGTTTATGAATCAGTTAAGCAAGGAACACTATAATAGACCTTTAAACTTAAGATTGTCACAATAAATTTACCGGAACAGTTGTAAAAAATAACAGATTTTGATAATTTGATGATTTTCATTATCCCGTAATAACACAATTTGATTCAATATACGTGTTGTTTGTACTTTATCTAGATAAATGAATATAAATCATTACCTGAGCATTTATCAAATAAGAGAAGGGCTTAAAGAAAGTGTGAAGGGTAGAATAACCGAAAAACATTTAAAATTTTAATGTTCTCAGAGCTTGCCATTACCTAAAATTCAGGTTCATATATAATAAAAGAAAGTGTCATTTTATTGTATGTTCTTTATCAGTTCAAGTTAAGCATAAAACTATTACCTGATTTACCTGAGCATTTATCCCAAAGTAGCTTTTAAGAAGTGGGTTGGGTAAAAGAACAGAAAAAAACGTTCATATATTTTTTGCTCCTAGAACTTGACTTTACTTTATAATTATAGGTCAATAACCATATAACTGAAATGTGTTGTAAGAAATATACAAATTGTGTTACATATATGAAGAAAGAAACATCATGTCATAGCGAACATTGTCATATTTTAGACCGTCGATTTGTTTTTTCTGAATACAAATTATCGTAAAAAGCGCCATATGTTCGAGCCTACCGTTTTGATACCACTTGTCTGATTCTTTTGCAGATTCGATTTTATACAAGTTTGAAGGGTCTTTCGTACACAGTATAAAGGCCAGAGTCCAATAAAATTTATATGTTCGTGAGATTTCCGCATGACATGGTCGTTTTCTGGGCCGACAATGTGTTCTTTCTGGATACAAAGTGGATAATTTTTCAGAAAAAAGCACCATATTCTCGAGCCAACCATTTAAACACCATTTGTTTGATTTCTTTGCAGATTCCATTTTGTACAAGTATGGAGGGTCTTCATTACACATTATAAAGACCAAGACCCTTACTCAATCAATATGTCCGTTAGAATTTCGCATGGTCGTTTTCTGGGCTGTCGATTTGTTTTTTCAGTAGATAAATTTTCAGAATATTGTACCATTTTCTCGAGCCGAATGTTTAAACATCGCTTGTCTGATTTCATTGCAGACTCGTTTTTGTACAAGTTTGGAGGATCCGTCTTGCATATAATAAAGCCCGAAGCCCGAAGCACAAATCTAGATTTCCGCGTGGTATTGTCGTTTCCTGGACCGTCGATTTGTTCTTTCGCTATATAAATTGTCGTTATAAGTACCATATTCTCGAGCCAACCGTTTTAAAACCACTTCTCTGATTTATTTGCACATTCGATTTCGTACAAGATTGGAGGGTGTTTTGTTCACCCTATAAGGCCCCAAATCCATAACCAAATAAAATGCCCGTGAAATTTCCGCGTGGCATGGTCGTTTTCTGGACAGTCGATTTGTTCTGTCTGTATATAAATCATTGTAAAAGCACCATATTCTCGATCCAACGGTTTTAAAACCACTTGTCGGATTCTTCTGCAGATTTGATTTTGTACAAGTTTTGCGGGTGTTTCGTACACAGTATAAGGCTCAAGGCCCTAACCGAATAAATATGTTCATGAGATTTTCGCGTGGCATGGTCGTTTTTAGACCGTCGATTTGTTCTTTCTGTATAATTCAAAAGAAACATTATGAAGGCAAAAACCCTTCGGAAAATGAAGTTAACATTATTCCGATCGATCACGATATAGTTTTCTTACAACTTTATAAGTATTTAAATCTTGTTTGACGAAATTGCGCCAAAGAGCATGTCTTAACAGGAATTGACGTCATGCACACTTAGCCATTGAACACAAGGCAGTGGTGCCCATACAACCCACAGTGTAAGGCCTACCAAACAGGTTTGAACTGAAATATACAGCACGAGGATAATAGCCTAAAAGAGTACAGTGGGGCCCACACAACGCACGATGACAGGCCTATCTAGTAGTTCTTATCTGAAATATAATAGCCTCATTGAATAAAGTAAGGCCAACATAACCCACGGTGACAGGCCTATCTAGTAGTTCTTACCAGAAAACTAAAGCACGGTGATATCCTCAAGGAATACAGTGAGACCAACACAACCCACGATGATAGGCCTATGCAGTAGTTCCTATCTGCAAATCTGAATATAAAACACGGCGATAGCCTGGGGCTCACACAACCCACGGTGATAGGCCCATCTAGTATGTCTGAACTCGACTATAAAGCACGGTGATAGCCTCTAGGCATACAGTTAGGCCCAGGCAACCCATGGGGATAGGCTGATCTAGTAGTTCTTATCTGAAATATAAATTAAGGTGTTATACTCCAGGTATACAGTAGGCAGACTCAAGTCACGGTGATAGGCCCATCTAGTAGGTCTGAACTCGAATATAAAGAACGGTGATAGCTTCAATGCATACATACAGCTTTATGCTTTCATTTTGTTTTATTTATGATTAAACATATATTTGATCATCACTCTTGTAAAATTGTTTGTATACATACCTTTAAACTGTTCATAAAATACGTACTGTTTAAATGGGTTAACTTTATTAGAAATAGTTAGTTTGATTGAGTCTGTACATGAGGGATAATGAAAAGGTGCAACATCTCACACGCCCCCTAGTACCGTCTTGAGCGGTACTCAATTTTCAAAACTTAAAAGTGTTGCAATCAATGATCTCAAAAGACCAGAAAAATATAACAACACTGAAGTGAAGTACAGGGCAACTTTTTACAGTTGTGAAGTATAAAAATCTGGTCTGTGCAACGAAATTGCCCATTTATATCACTTACATTAAAAATGGAAATACGTTTTACATATTATTGGCTTCAAACTGGCTATAAAGACTATTTTGTAACCTGATTAAATTGATAATTATAGCTTTTAAACAAAGCAACATTTGTTTTGCTCCTGAAGCAGATAAATTATCGGTTTTTTTCCCATGCAATTTTCGTTACACCCTATAATATTTACATGAATCTAATCTAAAAAATTGAGTTGTATTCTTTTTAATCCATGAAAATTTAATAAAGCAAAAAGGAAATAAACACATCTGAAAATGATACAGTTTTAATCAACAACTTACATATTTTAAAGTTTTTCTATGGGTGTTTCACATTTTTTTAATTTTGTTCAGATATTTGAAGTTCATAATTTAAAACAAAATGTAGCCAAATGTATTTTAGCGTGTGTGTGTGTCACAAATGTGATAGGCACTAATGCTTTTATTCTAGCTGAAGATTTTCATGTTTACATAATCGACTGGAAAAGTATGAAAGAAACGGTTATCTTTATTATGTGGCCTCGGTAATTTTTTAAGGGTTCCTTAGTTTACAATTTGTCGGAGATAATAAAACAACAGCAGTGTGACCTTGCCAGGTATATGGTTTCTCCTTGTGACTGGAATATAATAAACTTGAACGGCATGTTAAAATTTTGCTTTCGTCTACTAAAACGACCAATATCCTTCATAATAATGATTATAACTAGAAAATATGTTAACGTGTAACTCGTCATGCTATAATTATATTTACGTATATCAACCTGTAGGGAAGACAACCAAATGAATTGAATTTATAATTAGGGGTATGTGGAATTCCCAAAGAGTGTAGTTTAATATTAAGCGTACATTGTGTATATCATATATATTATTTTCGGCTCTGATACTGTACTGAAATTTACCTTATAAGGTTATAAAATATTTGAAAAAATTAAATTAGTATTTCGGCTTTTGGTATTACATTTTATTTTCTTATATTTAAACTCTACTTAATATATTATAAACTGTTATAAACTTATAAGTAAGTGGTGTGATAAGTTTGACATGAAACTATGAGAAACTATATTCATTATCACTCGTATTCTATCACAGAAAGTCTGTCATTTAAAGTCTTGACATGTCGGAACGAAGCGATAAGCCTTTGGTTCCTGTGGTAGCTCATTGTGTATTTTTACATTGATGTCCCCAAATTTTCAACTGCCTATTCTAAATTCAAAACAATGGCAAACAATTACGTTAAAGTTAAAAATATTTTGTTTTTATTATCTTTTCTCCAGAAACTCCAAATTTAATGTTCAAGAATTTTCTTTATAAATATACAATCATACAATGTTATAATAAAACACAAATATGTATATGGATAACTTAAGATTCTATTATTCCTGGTATTATTTCAACAATAATTTATCTCATATTTCTTAAGAGAAACGTGATATAAATGGCAATTTACAGGCGGAAATTGATAGTTTGACAGTATTTCCGACAGTACGTGTGGTAATGTTTTCTCATAAATGTCACGCTGTCTTTTGTTTATTGTATTAGAATTGAAACTATGTTTACGCTTAGTAATTCATTTGGACAGATTAACGATCATGTTATTCTCGTGTGTAGAATATAATTTGAAAAAGAATATAATTAAAGTTTATTTTCTACAAGATCGTCAAAAGTTCTGTGGGTTTTTCTCTTGATATAACAAATAATATGTTTCTCTGAAAGTAATTTGCTTTAATTTTTAATGTAAACAATGCCATACTACTTTTAAGGGATTTTTATGTTTCTTTTCCTGTATATGAAAGTTCTTGTCATGCTAATACATTTACATATAATTCACTCTTGAGAGTATTTCGGAATGTTTGCAGGTCAGTGTGCAAAAACTAAAATTCTGCAAAGCAACCAAACATCCACGATATGGTCAAGACCCTGTTAACTTTTTTATTTTATAATCCGGGCTAAATTAACCTAGTAACTGACGCCAAGAATAATTTGAAAAGGAATAGCTTTAGACTTAATATGTAGTATCGATCAAATTTGACTGTACAATAAACAAAAGTATTAAGTAATAAAAAAGAAATTTCATTCATCGTTTTCAAATGTAATAGACGTTTCATTTATACATCTTTAAGATCAATACATATCTGACACCATAAGATGATAAAACGACAAATAAGTAATTTAAATGTTCCTAATTTATTATGTCTAAGATAACAAATAAGTGGCGCTTCACGTAGTACTATAATAAGTCACTTTAAAAACAAAATACAATTATTTTAATGCTTGAGACATAAGAACAAGATAGATAACAATCAAGACACGACTATATAAATAAGAATATTCTCCTCGGAATCGTATGTAAATTGGGTAAAAACGATGCGGATATAATTCCCAAGGCAGGCAAGCAAACCGTAAGTAAATGCAATTACATTATGAATTTCCAAACGGCTTGTTTTGTATCCTGAAGAGGATAAATTTCAATATGCCCCATTATTTTTCCTAAGTGAAATGGGGTTTTTTTTGTTTTGTTTTTTTACCATCCCTAGACATGTTGTTCTAACCATATCTGAAGATATTATACACTTTTTTATTTTTCTGCAATTCAATAAAATGATTATATGACAAGCATCAAATTATTTCTGATCCGGAATGCCATGCTCATTGCGCGGCGAAGACATTACGTGGCAATAATGTAGACATGCAAGAGTGTGACTAAACATGGTATGAGATTCTAAGAAATTCAGTCCTTTTCGTGTTTTGATGAATGTATTTGCTTTCTTAATTATGTAACACTTTACGAGAAAACTAGTCTTATTTCACACTCGGAATAGCACGGTGTATCTCCTATCGAGAGACTGCCTTTCTTGCTTATTACAAACAATACCATTCATTCAGGGGCCATTTTAGAATAGATTAAATGTAATTGTTATCATGTGGAGCAAGCGCATACATTATTTAATATTTTAAAGAATCCTTTAGGCTTTTACAGTTATAAAGAACTCTATTTGTTTCAGTTAAATTAGCAAATAATTTAAGTGGTTTTATCATTTTTCAACAAAAATCAATGATACTTTGTTATACTATTAACTATAAAAACTAGAAAGTAAACATGTTGTATGTAATCAGACGAGACTAAAACGTCAATGGGATTCTCCTGATTGATGAAGAAAGGCCAAAGAGCAATCAGATCATTTGTATGATATTTCACCAATCATTCACATTTACATGGTTTTAGGAAGAAAATGTCGCTGTGTTTTCGTGTTGTTCTTTTACCAATAGTGTTACGCTATGAACGTTTTTTCCAAGTGATTAATACGTATTTTATCTAAGTCAGTCTGTTAGAAGGACCTATATTAGCTATATTGTATGTGCACTTATAGTATGCATTTTAAATGTGTCTTGGAAAAAAATTGTTTGCTTGTTTTTATGTGTGTTTGTTTGTTTGTTTTTTATTTGTTTGTTTATTTGTTTGTTTGTTTGTTTGTTTGTTTGTGTGTTTGGGTTTTACGTCACACCAACAGAGTAGGTGAAAATTGTAATTTGAGCGTATGTTTTACAGTCAGGTTATGAGATATTATCCAACTAGATGTGACCTGACAAATGCCGAAAATTCAAATCAGGGGCGGAAAGTACGGTATCTTTTCTCAAGCGTAAACACGAAATCTTTTTCGCAACTTTGCCCTTTTCCAATACAAAAGTTTGAAAATAATTATCCAACTAACGTTTAATATTTCGTGTTGATTTGAATTAAGCGCTAAATTTGTAAATTCCAAATATCAAATTTCGCATCTTAGAATTTTGGAAATCGAATTAAATCGGAAAATTGGCGAATCATATCGACCTAGCGATTTTCGAATTTCGTGTTTCAGAGAACCCTTTATATTTTAAGACATTAAGCCTTCAATTAACAAATAACGGTAACAATTGAAGTGGTAAAGCGCTCATTTTATTATGTAACGATACATAAAAACAATAAATAACGAACTTTAAAAAAATGAATAAAGAGATCAAATATTCATACGGTCATGTTTTAAACCTCCCGAAAAAATCGACTTTAAATATGAATTGGTCGTTTCGTTTTAGAGGATCTTCTTTCCTCGTCTGCTGCTACGGGTGGCTTTTGAAGATCAACGCGCTCTTCTTTCAAATTTTTCCAAATATCATAATCCTCTACGTCCATATGACTATGTATTCCTACATCTTTGCCTTGTTGTTTTAGCATATTCTCAAGTGTCTCAATGTTTGACTTGGACAATCGAAGGTAACTGCATTGAAGTACCTGAAATGCATCGTGCACGAACTTTGATGATAATAAAATAATAAACCAATATCAGTCGAAACGAAAAGGAATTGTTTAGGGGAGGGTCAACGATAATACTGTTACAACTTTTGGCTTAACCCTTTTTTACACTTGATAAATGGTTTTGTAAATTTGTGAAATTTTATATTGTGTATATTGCTAGTATTAGATTTGTTGCGCCTGACCCGCTAAGAAACTAAGACTTTCAGTGTACTGCGCATGCACATGACATCATTGCATCATTAACGTAGTTTTTGAATCAGACCTCCTGCTTGTAATATGGAAGAGTTTTATATGTTTTAATGATTTAAATTACGCATAAGTGTACATGTACTAAGTGAACTTTTGTAATAGTCTGTCATCATTTGGAAAATCCAATAAGAATTATTGTCTTTAAATAAATACTCGACTGAGAAAAGCTTTGTGTATTAGGAAATGTCTGTGTGTTTAATTAATACTGAAATATTATCAATGCTTGGTAATGAAATAGTACGCGGATTACTTTGTATAGCCTTTGACCGTAAAAATGTTTAAAATTTATTTGTGACAGCATACATAGAATTATTTGACACTTTTTGAAGACTTACTTTCATAGGATCAATGTCGACACTTGTGTCATACGTCGGATTTAACTTTCTCAGTACTTGCTCAAGATGCTCAATACGCTTTTTCTGTGCTCTTTTCTGTGCAACATCAAGACAACCGTATTCCTCAGTAGAACCTTTCCTGTAAGCATAGTGTATATTTATAATATCTACCTAGTTTGCTACCAAAAGCCTTGTGGGCCGATCAAACAAAAGCAAAGTATGTTTCTTTAAAGGTTTTAACTTTGAACGGATGTTTTATAAGGTTGGTACAAAATATAAGCATGTAAAACGTTTAAAGATTAAATTTACTGGCAAGCTATTTTTGAAGAAGTGGATGTATTTTCGAAGTTAGGAGTTTATTTGAACCACTCTCCTAACCGCTTTATTGACCAGTACATGTGATTTACAAGTAAACATCGTTTTTGACCCGAATATGTCTTCGATCCTCAATACTTTGATTAAAGGGAGACACAGGCAAAATTTTCATTTCTTAGTTTTGAATTTTTCATTCATTATTCTGTAAATATCCTCAAAATGAATACACTAGGCAGTCAAAGGAACAAAACTTTTCTCCATATAAAGAATAAAATTGTAGTTTCCTAACTTGACCCGCGTGGGTCAGGTTAGAGCGCTAAGATTTCACAATAGTTGTCACAGTGAACTCTGGAAACGTTAAAGATCATGCCAAAATGAATGACTTAGACTTGTTTTAATCATACAATTACCACAATACTTCAAGGGTTTATTCAAGTCACATGACTTGTTTTATAAGTATTCGGTGATTCTGTTGGCGTCTTAATTTCGTTCAACATACATAGATATATTTACACTTCAAACCCAAAATATGTAGAATTAATACAGAAATTCATGCTTGGACTTTAAGAAGTGTCAATTTAACGTGATTTGAGTACACAAGATCATTTTAATATTTCAGTCATTATATTGCCTGAATATCCCTTTAAAAGACAGACGCCAAAGTCAAAGGACACCTCTACATTTAAAGACACATCATGCAACAGAAAAGATCATTTTTTTCCTTCTTTTTAAATGGCAAAAATGGCATTTATAACATTTGAATATTTGTTTTAGATATGTATGATGTTTATTACCTGAAGAAAGTGGTCCTGAATTGGAAATTATATGTAATACTTATACACTGTAACTGTTGTTATTGCAAAAAAGCAACATAACAAAAGAATACATCAGAATATTGAGCAGTAAGTTTTTTTTGTTTTGTTTTTTTGAAAAATATAACAGGGCACCCAAAATAAAATGCTTTTTTGAGAAAAAAATACCTGAGACATAATGGGCATTCAAATAAAACCTTTTTTGTTACTTTCTAGAATTGATTTCCTATAGTTTGTAACTGGCGTTATAGCGGTGTGTTTCATTATTTTTCAATTCATTCCTAAGCTCACCTTTTTGAATAAACTCTTGCGTCAGTGAGAATTGACTCAAGTTCTTTCAGGGTTGAAAGATCAAACCCGGATCCAGACGATCTATCGAAAGAAGATCCATGCGAAAATCTCCGTTCCTTAGAGAAAAACAACAAGAGAAAGTGATTTAGGAAGCATGCTAAACATACGAAACGAACATTCAAAAGGAATTGATAAGAAAACATACAATTTTGTCATTAAGAAAAAAGTGACGATTTAAAAACTCCGGAAATATAAATCCCAAACATAAAAACATTTTGTACCATGTGAGAAATAAGCATGTACATACATTCAATTTGCAAAATTGCTCACTATAAAGAAAGCACCGCTGAAATAAATGAAAAGGCTATCTGATACACAGTTTGGCAAAGATTTGAGAGAGAAAAAAAGTAATCAAAAAATTGTGTAGACAAGGTCAGAAGCAGGGTCGCTGTAACATGGAACATTGAGTAATATTTATTACGCACAATTTAATTGATTGTAGAAAGCGAATCTCACATAAATATTACAATAGATTTTATTACTTTAAGCTGGTTTGGAAATGGTAAGCATCCTGCCAAAATAGATTCATCGGCTAACTGTACAGTCTGTATGGCCTTATTATACAGTGCTACAAGCCGTGTCTCGTCTTCATCATGATTATTGCCTAAACTTGGAGCCTCATCAATAGATATTCTTGGTAATGTGGACGCATTTGCTGGCATAGAGTGGCGCCTTGCTCGTGACGGAGGTTTTGGAGTTTCAATGTCAGGGACTGGAAGTGAAGCACGTCTCTTTTGAATGAGAGGTTTAGGAAGGGAAGCCGGCATTGAACCGCGCCTTACACGCCCTTGGGATGCTTTTCTTCCAAACAAGTCATCTTCTTTAAAACTAACTGGAAAATATTTTTAATAAGACGTGAATTAGATAATACCTGTTATGCTTTAGACACAACATTCTTTTTTCAAATTGATTTTAGAATTAAATTTAAAAACAATGTATTGAAAACTTCAGAAAAAAACAAACTCATATTTGTTAATTGACACATAAATCTAAAACTAACCTGTCAACATATTACATTTTTTATCATTATTCATGAAATAGTTATTTTAATTTAGATGATATATACAATGTAAAGTGTATATGGTTTTACAAATACGATCGAAATACCTTATGGATTTTTTCAAATGCATCGAAAGTAACCTTTCAAAGTAAAACAAAAATTTTCATTTTAATAAACTTCATAACACTTAATTATTTCATTGGTTAAACTCTTAAGTGATGGTCATATGTCAGAAAATTTCTAAATTCAACACAAAATAAGAAAAGGATGTCCTCTTTGTTCTTCCTTATTCACCGTATGTGTTCAACTGTTCCTAAGAAAATTGCAAAAGATAAAAATATTTAGGGCTTTACAATAAATGATAAAGAAACAAAACAGACACTGTTTGCAGTCATATGTAAATATTAGAAAAATACTCTTTTGAAAATCTTATAAAAGTCACATTAATGAAATCGGAAGTACAATTGGCCTCAAACTTAATACCAGGTATATTTAAATATGTTGTTATGAAAGTTGGAGTCCGTAAAAGTACAAATCTAAAATATATTGTTTTATGATTTTTTCTGGACATCAAACAAGTTAAAACTGTTGACATAACTTTCTATACAGACTCAAAAACGAAAGTGTTAAACTTAGAAAATCTACACTACAAGAATTTAAAAATTGTTTAAAACAGTGGCAATACCGTAAATCAACTTTAATAGGATAAGTCACAGTTAAGACATACGCATTAAAAAAACTGACTTATCAATTTACAGTTCTTGAAAACTAACCTGATCACACTATAAAAGACATAACATCATCATTTTTAATTATTTATGGGATGGATGGTAAATCAGACAAAGTTAGTCGTAAAACTATTGTAAGCAAACACAACGTAAGAGGTTTAAAATCGAAAGATTTAAAGTTCTTTATAGCCTCTATTGAAGCTTGCTGGGTTTCAAAACAAAATGTGCACCGAGAAGCATTTTATGAAAACATATCAAAAGCATTCGGTGGCAAATTTATTTTTGAATGTCATCTAAATTCTTCTTTCGATATCTTAAAAATCTGTAAACACACACATTTTTAAGAGATATTTTAATTCCATGGTTTTCCATAGTTTAATCATCTTAAATTGATGAAACTGAAGCTAGAAAACAACTTTTTGATATTAGTAAAGCGGTCTTTTATAAATTTGAAACAGCAAAACAAATTCTTAATATGTAAACATCTAATATACCTTTGAAGTCTACTAACACAAACACGAACCTTGAAAGTTTCCAATATAAGTTTTTAAAGCGCTTAGTCCCAACAAAATATATTTTTAAATACAATCTGTCATTTAGCAACTTTTGCGATTTTTTGCTCTACGGATATAGAATCAATTGAACATTTAATTTTGAAATGTCAATTAACACAAGTTTTCTGGAACAAAATTCAAACATGGTTATTACATGAAGTACCCCTAAACTTCAGACATATCTGTTTTGGTATAACTTTATCATTATATTGTGAAAATATTTCAAATTTAAAATGAAATATAGCAAAAAAATAGTCCAGTCTTTCCTTAATTTTTGGATTAGAATTGATTGATAAAGACATATCCTGAATACAAGACAATCTACATAATTTTGAAATAAAATGGTCAAGAGTTTTTCCTTTTATAATTTTATATTAAGAAAATTTAGAGAAAGAAAATACACCCACTTTTTACCCACAGGCGTTAGTTACATAATCAAATATTTTACATAATCGGCCTTTATATGTATATTAAGATATCTTATAAGAGTATATAGCCGAAATAAAACATAAAAAGTTTGTTCAAGGACCTGTGCTTTTATCTTTCTTCTTGCAAAACATTTATTCGAAGACCTTGAGATACAAATATGCTTAAAATAATTATATTGAAAATTCTATATATATATGTGTAGTCACCATATATGTAATGATGATATTATGATTCGAATGTTTGGATTAATGATTGAAAAAAAGAAAAAACAACTTCTTAGCCATATAATGAAAACAAACTACAAAGGTAAACACAAACATATAAACAGAGTGTTTAAAGCCAAACCTTTAACGTCAGACGGTGACCTTTCTTGCTCTGAAAGAAACAACATTCAGGCGATCAATAAGCATGTAAGGCTGAGAGGTTTTAGTAGTTAGGGTTGCGTTTGATACAACGTTCCAAGTCCGAAATCAGTCAACATATCGAAATTGTGAACGACTTCAAGCGCGTGCCCTTGCATTTCTCGACTGTTTTCAGGAAGGTGAATTTCATTAACTTTAAGATACAAATATGCTTAAAATAATTATATTGAAAATTCTATACATGTATATATGTGTAATCCCCATATATGTAATGATTATATTATGATTCGAATGTTTGGGTTTATGATTAAAAAAAAAAGAAAAAAACAACTTCTTAGCCATATATTGAAAACAAAGTACAAAGGTTAAACACAAACATATAAACAGAGTATTTAAAGCCAAACCTTTAACGTCAGACGGTGACCTTTCTTGCTCTGAAAGAAACAACATTCAGGCGGTTAATAAGCATGTAAGGCTGAGGTTTTAGTAGTTAGGGTTGCGTTTCATAGAACGTTCCAAGTCCGAAATCAGTTTATATATCGAAATTGTAAACGACTTCAAGCGCGTGCCCTTGTATTTCTCGACTGTTCTCAGGAAGGTGAATTTCATTAAAGTTTATTTTAAGTATTTGACAACAGATGAAACATATCTATTGAAACGGTCTTTTAAAAAGTTAGTCTTATGTTATAGTGCTTATTAGGGTACACTTAGGACTTTCTATTAAACGCAGCCCTGGTCAGTTACGATTTAATATGTAATATCTTACCTACAAAAACTTAGTAATATGTTTGATTAATTTTTTAAAAACTGCAAGTAAAAAGTCAAAAACTATAAACATTTACATATAACCTTTGCTAGGTTTCTCACTGCCGTCAATACACTGTGGCAGTCGTGCAACATTCTTTACAATCTCTATAGAGCTGGCTTTACGTGCTTCCATTGCAAGTGCAGACATTGGGGGAATTGACCGAGGCTGTAAAGGAGTATGTGTCGGAGAGTGGGCCGATGCTTGAGGTGATAATGGAGACTCAATTAGGTTGTCCTGAGCGCTTGTCATCAATTGTCGTTTGCTACGTGGTGTCGCTTCTTTCTCATAATTGAATAATCTAGACTTGGTCTTTGAATAATCTGGTGTGTGCACACTTTAAAATTAAAATATACATTTCAAAGCATAAACTTTCATAATTTAGTCTAGTCCTCCTATTTTATAATGTGATTGCATTTAATATTTATTCATTCATTGATCTGTGGGTAAAGTTTTAGTTTATCCAAAATATTGCATTTTTTAAATGTTTAAATAATTGTAAAAATATGTATAAGCCCAGATCAATAGTTTCATTATTACTTACGATTAAGAAATAGTTAATGAGGAAAATAAATATTTATCTAAATGAATAATAAGTACAATGAAGTGATAGTGTAGCTTGCCTTTTTGTCCTCAAAATTGTTGAAGAAGCTGGTGGTGGTCCGCCTGACAAATTATCATCCGGAAGGGACAGTCTACGGTCCTGAATCACATATGTGTATAAATGTTGATTTTAGAATATCATGCGCAATCTTCTTGAAACATTAAGAAATGAAAGAGAATATTAAAATGCAATTTGATGACAATGAAATTCTAAATTAGAAAGCATCCTCAATATGTTTTTAAGTTAGTTTAAAGAACTTATATATTACAAAAGTAAGAATATGTCAAATTTAATGCATAAACACCATTCAAATTGCGGATTAAATAGATGTATTCCCGCAAAGGGAAACTTGGTGACTCTAGAATCAAGAATCTATATTCACAACATAAAATAAAATAATAGATATAGAAATCATCAATATATATATCTGTTTTGAGAAAATATCAAAACAGTAACAGTTGTAAAAGCTACTAATACAATGCTCTCACTAGTGAGCTAAGAAGGCTGACCGCGAGATTTTGAAGAGGAGTGTCAATATTTTTGTGATTAACTTGTTTTAAGATATCAAATTAATTTCATAATGCCAAGTTATCACAAAAAAGATGAACTTTACAGAAAAAGAAATAAGTATAAAATAGAGAGGAATAAAAAGAAATCCCTAAAGAACGTCCAAAACGGCAAAATTGAAAATGATGCAGGGAGCCTGCTCGTGGATGGTACTAGAAAGTGCAAAACTGCTACTCGGCTTGTCAAAAATAAAAAATAAAGAAATGATGTTAAGGTAAAATCAGTAACTGCAATTTCAACAATATATACATCCACCTCTTGCGGAAAACATTACAGAACAAGAGCTACGAATGTCCCCGAAAAGGTTTCTTAAGCATGCAGGTATTATGAAAAAAAAGACTGAAAGTAACTAATTGCTGAATATTGTTCTTTGTATTATTGTACCTGTAATCTCTTATTGTGATAGCATGAACCTTCAAAATATAAGTTTGACTTTGACCTTCGAAGAAGGGACGAGGTTCCTGGACACGACAAAATGTTGTTATGAGATAGACATTTGTGCCAAATCATTTCAAAATCCCTCAATGCATGACAAAGTTACAGTCTGGACATGATTGTTGAGTAAGTGAAGACAGACGGACATGAGCATTAGCCGCGACACATTGTCTTGATGTGGTAGACATTTGTGCCAAGTAATTTTAAAATCCTTCCATGCATGACAAAGTTACAGTCCGGACATGAATGTGTATCTTCATACTCTTTTCGAGAGAATGAGTACATTCAAATCATAAGTGTGACCTTGACCTTGAAGGTAGTGGCATGGGTCTTTGTCGCCACATGTTTTGATGTGGTATAAATTTTAGCCTAGTTATTTTAAAACCCTTCGATGCACGACAAAGTAACAGCCCGGACACGAATGTGTGCACCTATAAACTCTACCTTGACCTTGACCTTTGAGGTAGGGACGTAATTATTAGATGCGACACATGGCCTTGATGTTGAAGACATTTATGCCAAGTAATTTAAAAATCCTTCAATGCATGACAAGTTACAGCCCGGACACGATTATGTGTACCTTTTTACTCTAATTGCGATAATTTGAAACTTCAAAATGATAGTGTGACCTTGACCTTTGAGGTAGGGACGTGGTTCTTGGACGCGACACATTGTCTTGATGTGGTAAACATTTGTGCCAAGTTATTTCAAAATCCCTATATATATGACAAAATTACAGTCCGGACACGAATAGGTGGGACAGACGGACGGACAGACGATGCGATTATATGAGGCCTCCCTTCAAGGGGGCATAAAGACGGCACCAAGATACAGGTTTCTTGACAAAGAAAACACACAAGAAAGACGTTATTAATTAGAAAGGGTTTATTAAAAACACTAACATTGTAAGGGTAATGAAGTTATTGTATTAAAAAAAAACATTAACTGTTTCTGCCAGATATCTGGTAAGTACATAATCGAAACAGTTGTGACTTGTACATATTGTCAAAATAAAACAGATAAAACATAAATTTGAGAAGTATGAAATAGGTGTGTTTGGTAAATATATTAAAGTTTATAGTTTTAAAATTCCTTTTTTCCCCTAGAGAATAGACGAACGTACATAATCTCCGTTACATTTTGATTCAATGACATTTTCAAGCACGGAATCAAATAATATAAACCAGTTTATTGTACAGTAAGAATATTATGATATGAGAATTGTTCTGAAGTAGCAGTCCTTTCAGCTGGGTTCTACATGTTAATTTCAAATTATTGTATGGATCCCTCCTTACCATATGTGTGTAATATATTTCCATAACGTATGCAATCAATTCATATACGGAATTCTTTTTATTTATTTTTGTAAATAAATCAAATTTTAATGAAGGAATATGAGCAAAGATGATTGAAAATGTTCACGGGTCGGTTCAGATAATTATGACATGAAGATCTTGTAGTAAAATACGACTTTACACAAGATAAAGACGTCATACATTTAGATTGAAAATACAATGGGGAAAACTCTGGAGATCTAAATTCTCGCCTGCCTGCGGATTTAGGCCTCTTTGGCACCTAACACATACCCCCGGAAAGCGCTCCAAACTGGTAACCACCAGGCGGCAACTTCTGTGTTTGATATGTCCCCAAACATGGAATGAGACCCTTGCTGATCCCGGTGAGGAGTGTAGTCCAGAGTTAGCATTAGGTCCCAACTCGATATGCTATGGACCATACGGATTATCCAACAGACTTAACGGATCTCTAATACAGTTTGATTCTGAAGGAATATATAAACTGACACTGATCTAGTTAAACAGTTTAACGACTTGAATATTTACATACGATACCATGCTTTAATTTAAGCTTCGTTAAAGATAATGAACATATATATTTTGCAATTAAAATGGAAATATTTAAAGCATTTTGAGGAGCCATATAAATAAATTAAGACATGTACTTGACTTAACTTGCAATATATTCTTTTATATGACAAGCACAGTTTAAAGAATTACCATGTATCACTGTCTATTTTTAAATGAATTACTAGCTTACATTTTCTTCCTGTATGTCTATATTTAGGTATATTGAAGTTAATTTTATTACCTTAACAGCTGTGCATTGAATGTTACCTGATAACATTTTCGGAAAAAAAGTTCTCTTTAAATTTTGAGTAGATATTTCAAAGTGTGCATATGCTTTTTCCGAAAATTACTGAAAATAACACGTCTTTTGATACATTTAAGATTTTCTTCAAAAATAAAAAAGTGAATTCAAAAGGAATTGACATCGTTCATTTTATTTCTAGCGCCTCTGCAAGTTTACAGTATTTTATTACATTCTTTTTCCTCAATACTGAAGGCTGTACTAACTGTTAAAAAGAATCAAATCAAGCGTTATTTTAAACAAGAGCCGTTGGCAGGACAGCTCGACTACTCAGAGTGATTGTAGGTGAAATCTGAAAAATGTAGAATTTTCTAAGATCAAAAACGACGATTACTCTGTCAAAATCCATGTTACATATATGGGCATTAGACAGTGACCTCCTATTATTCTCTTTAATAAGTGCGTGAAGTTATAACCCATTCCCTTCAATAGTTTTGAAGATATCAACTATCAATTACAAGCAAACATTAAACCAAAGTGTGAGGCGACGCCGACGCCGGTGTAAGTACAACAGTTCTCCCTATTATTCGAAAAGTTAGGCTAAAAGGTCAAACAATGATTTAAGTTATGTGATGAGTGAAACGTAAAGTAACAGTTAACGAGTACTTCTGTATTTAGATAGGAAGTTTACTAATAATAACTATCATATCCATACGGTGATCTTTTAAAACTGTTTATGTTAATATAAAATATCAGGAAGTGCATTCCTAGGCATTCGTTTTATAAAAGTGGCATTATAAACAGTTTTTCACATTTAACAATTCTTGTTCATGGGCGAGTGAACGCGATTTTTACAGTCTTTATGTTGAAGCGTCAAAATATTTTTATTTAAAGATATATTACCTCAAACATACAAACTAACCATTTTGTGAAAGATAAACAAACTTAACAATCGGCAACTTTTGTAATAACTTAAACGCAATAAAATCTGACACAACTGTTAAAGTAATAGAAAAAAATCTTTTATTCTATGTTTATCAACGAAATACTGGATTTTATCACAAAAATCACATTATATGAGTGATATAACTTTATCGATTATTTTGTTGGCGATTCCGTTATGGACTTTAATTGTAATTTAAGTTCGTGATTTCGTATAATAAATTTGTAAATTTAAATAAAAATTGATATTTGCGTTTTGCCCTTATGGCATACTTCAATTAAATATTTGAAATACACACCATTTAGATGTGCAACGTTCAATTAGCCGATCAACGTATGACCTCATTTTCTTACCGTGCGTCTGTGAAAACTGCGTTTCAATGAAAATAGATAATTTTTTACAGATAAAGCAAAAAAGCAAAGTCTGATATATATCATATTGGATCATAAAATGTACGTATCTTTTCGCTTTGCATACAAATGAACCTGAAATACTACATGTTATATTACACGTATCCGTATACAAATACATGTTATACTTATACAATCTTAGAAATTATCATATTTGTGTTTAAAAACAAGTTTTGCGTATAAAACTTACAAACATTTACTAGTAAATTAAGTGTGAATGTTTACTATCTAAGATTTGCTGGTCAGTGTTATGCAATTATCGGTGATTTTTAAATACAGGATGCAGATGTAACACTAATAAACATTTTTTTTTTTTTTGCTAAATTCACCTCTCCTTGTTTATCATGTATAAAATATATATATAGAATTGTTGATACAATTACAGGTGTAGTACTCATTAAAGTTTACATATCTTGCTATTACATGTTATAGGTATATCGCTTACAAAACTGTATGCTATTTATTTTTTAATGTATGTCATATGTATAATATTTATAAGAAAATTACATATCGTTGCTATCCAAATAATTGTAACAGATGTAGCTTATAAAAATGAACACATTATTGATATCTTAGTAAAAATGTATACATACCGTTACTGTCATTTATATACGTACTAATACCAAATAATACTGGCAAAAAACCTGCACATTGTATAATTGTAAGCTTTAAAATTAAAAGTGTAGCTACATTAATAATAATCTCTTATGTAATAGGCAATCCATTGAGAAATAAAACATATGACAACGTAGTTTTCGGACGGCAACGGTTATGGCATCGACAACGGCAAGAGCAACGGCAACGTCAACGACAACATGACTATAGCAAAAGTTCATCTATTCTTCGGAAAAATCGAGCTTAAAAGAAAAATGATTTGCTCAATATTCGATTGAATTGGCAAGGAAACAGAAAAAGGTTGGAGAACTAATTCACGCCTGAGGATTTAGGGCTCAGGTCAGACTATCTCTTGTGGCTCGTAATAACTCTTGGTCGATCCCCAGAGCATCGAACGGGAACGTCTCGACCTGGGTTTATTGCATACCCCCCGATTAGCAATTCGCCAGGGTAGAAACAGTTCGCAGGTCCTGCTAGGGGAGCGACGGGAAGTATTGCGTTCCACAAGAGCGCCAGTCTCACCTCGGTTGGTTGCTCAATAATTATTATCCTACAGACGCAACGGATCTCTCAAAGGTGTATCGTTTAGACGAACTTTATAAATGGACATCAATCTAGTGAAACAATCAAACGACTCAAATATTTACATTACATCATAAGTTTTCATTTAGGCTTCGTTTAAGACGTTTATATACGTTTGTTTTGAAATCAAAAATGAAATATTTGAAGAACATTGAAATATGATATTAATAAACTTTGAAGTAAATTTGATTTTACTTGCAGCGTATTCTTATTTATGAAATTGTAAACAATTTCTATATAAATATCCGTTTATTTTTGGATCTATAGTGATTTATTTTGCAAGCTTATCTTATTTCCGGGTGAACATCACAGTTCAATTCGCTCAGATCTCGATATTAAATTGATAACACTATGGGGCTCAGAATCGGTAATTAAGACGTTAACCGCTCATAATTTAAAAGTAAACTTATTGAAGATGTTCTTCTTCTTTGTAAATGACATAACAAATTAAATAGTACACTGTGAGTTGCCAAAACAAGAAAAAAACATAAAAACATGGTTTCAGACAAAACAACAATAATAGTTATTTTAAAATGGAAAATATCTAGCTACAAAGATATAAGAAAAAGAAATTTGGTATAAACTAGGATAAATACAATTAATATTATTGGTGTTAAACTAACAAAATCAACGTATCTTTACCATACAGATAAATGTTGCAGGTATATCACATATAATAACTTATATTGTACATGCTTTTCTTTTAAATATTTCAGAAAAAAGTAACATTTCTTAGTTTTCACAGATATCATACTTTAAAAAATATGCGTATGTTCGTATTTAAAATAAACATGAAGTTATCATCGTTAAAAATTGTACTAAAATGTGTTCTATATTTATATTTCAATGTAAACACTCACAAGATAAATGTACAAGGCCCTGAAACTATTCAGTGTTAACATTTTGCATATTTGTATAGAAATTGTGAATCTTCAAATCTTTTCCAAGTTCAAAGGGGATCACTATCAAAACATCTGACCATGACCAAATTAGAACTTGACTTGTTATTTTCACACTCGGACATTGGTCATTAAAAGGTTTAAACTGAAAATTTCTTATGTTTTCTAAGTTTAAGAAGATGAATCATCATACAAAAACAAAATTCGAACTAGACTTGTATTTTAACCACTTCCACAAAAGTAAGCGTGCGGAATTTAAAATTTCAAATTTTTCAACGTTCAAGACGGATAACTTTGTCCAAAATTATCGATGGCCAAATCAAACTTGACCTGCTTATTCCTATGATGTATCGTTATGTCATTGAGTTGAATGTGTACAACTTTATGGGATCAACGGAAACCGAAAATTACCTCAAGGGGCATAACTCTGTTAAAAATCATCGGACCATGACCAAATTAGAACTTGACCTGCATAATCTTACGATATACCCATATGTCAATTTTGAGTTAAAAGTGTGCAACTGTTGCCAAGACAATGAACGGAAACTGATGATGATGGAATGACGAAACAACGTAGTGAATGAGTGAAGGAATAACGGAACAAGGTAGCACAATAAATGTTACAGAACAACATCCAAAAAAGCACATGTCGTAGCATAATAAATAAAGGTAAAACACTAACAAAAGTACATATCGTAATTTATAGTTGTAGCATAACAAACTAATGTTACTGGACAGCACTATAAAACATATCATAGCATAACTTAAATTAAATACATCTCACAGTACAACACTCAAAAAGAATAAATCGTAGTATAAAAAAGCAATATTATAGTCACAGTGATGTTTTTACCTATCTGTTACAGCCGAATAAAGGCTGTTTCCCCTAGCCCAAAATAGTTATATCTATCCCCTAAAAAAGCTTATTATTTTCCCCTGAAATGCCCTGTGCACAATCTTCACCAGAACAAGGACTTAACAGCAGCTGACTTACATATGCTTAATTGATAAATTTAATTGACTGAAAGACAGAAAGCTGTCCCATAAGATAGCTTTTTCTATGTACCATGCATGTTTAATTGAATTAAAAGTGAATATTTTATAAAATACGTGGGTAAATTCCTTTCTCAGTTGTTGGATTTTGATTTCAGGTTATCCACCTTTTCTGATTTATCGTGATTAATTTTCCCTTCAGAAAGCCACAAGTTGTTTTGAAAATTGTAAAATAAATCACTGAACAGATGTAACATTTCCTCGCAAAGAAAAAAGTTATAGTACAGGTACAACACTCAAAAAAGTACATATCGTATAATCGAAGTATAACAAATTCATATGTTTCGGGTACAACCCTCAAAAAGGACATATCGTATAATTGTAGTATTACAAATAAATGTTACAGGTTCAACACTCAAAAAAGTACATACTGTAACCCAACGAATATTCGCGACCAATTAATATTCGCTTTATTCGCGGATGGCCACGAAGCGCGAATATTTGTTTGTAAGTCCGCACGATTTCGCGAATAAATTGGAGATAAATTTTTATTTTAGACGTGGTTATGCAAAGCTACTTGACCAGATATGTTCGAATTTTACGGGCACCTGTTAGGAAGTAATGAATTGTTATGAATATTGCGATAAAGCAATAAAACACAAACTAAGTAAACTACAGTAACTGCTATTGTATAAATATCAAAAGAACTCTATGTCAATATAGCAATCAAAATAAACATCCACATTTTAATACAGTTTATGAAATACTAGTAGGCCTATTGTCAATCACGTTCCGTATAGGGTACTATACGGAGCCAAACTCCTCACATTGATTACCTCCCTTGGCAGAATTGTAATCACTGCCTTCACAGACGTCACATGATGATGAAAGTCACATGACGTAACGTCGAAATTCAAATGTAAATATCGACCGTTACATAGAAAATCTAACGTCATTTTTCTCTTTCTGTTTTATTTTTAACTTTTTGTACCTACGTCCGTTATATTTTCTCAGAAAATTATCAAAAGTATACAAAATAATGAAAAATAAATTTCTTTAATAATATCTTTTTCAAAAGCGGCCATTGTTTTGGAATGAAACGGTGCATTATTAAAAAAATTCTCATAATATTTAAGTTTTCGAAATTATTTTTTATTTTAGTTTACATCTAATACATTATAGTCTTGAAACATTAGCAAAACCGTGTTTACTTTTTAAAATGAATATAAAATTGAAAAAATTCATATCGTCAAAAATCTTGACGAAAATGTTGTGATGGCAGAGATTTAATCCTGATGTAAGGGGAGATCACTGCGTAGGAGATTGAAACGGAGCATGTGTCAGTTTTAAGTTTCTTCATATTTACACTTCTATACTAAGTATATGCATACAAAATACTCGCACTTATTTTAAAATAAATGTTTGAATAAATCGTTTGACAAAAAGGGGAAAACTACAATATAAGGCTAGCGTATTGTTAATCCCATTTAAGACACCAATTATGACCTCAATAATTGAAGATTAATAGTCGGCTAATGGATTTTACAGCCCCATCGGACTTTCCAATCCGCGAGTCCGAGTCCGACCTCGGCAAAACGCGAAAATTTGTATTCGCGAATATAAATTGGGTTACAGTACATTATAATGGTAGTATAAACAAATAAATGTTATAGGTAGAACACTCAAAAAGTACATCATATTATCATATAATCTTAGTATTACAAATAAATAGTACAGGTACAATACTCAAACAAATACATATCGTATTATCCTATAATAACAAATAAATGTTACAGGTACAACACTAAAAATACACATCGTATTATCGCAGCATAACAAATAAATGTTATAGGTACAACACTCAAAAAGAGATATCTTATTATCGTAGCATAACAAATAAAAAATACAGGTATAACACTCAAAAAGTCATATCTTATAATCGTAGTATATCAAATGAATTTTTATTATATACAACACTCAAAAAGTCATACATTATAAAAAATATTACAGGTACAACACTCAAACAAATACATATCGTATAATCGTAGTATCATCAATAAATGTTACACGTACAACACACAAACAAATACATATCGTATAATCGTAGTATCATAAATAAATGTTACAGGTACAACACACAAAAAAGTGCATATTGTATAATCGTAGTATAACAAATATATGTAACAGGTACAACACTCAAAAAAGTAGATATCGTATAATCGTAGCATAACAAATAAATGTTACAGGTACAACACTCAAAAAAGAACATATCGTATAATCGTAGTATCATAAATAAATGTTACAGGTACAACACACAAAAAAGTACATAACGTATAATCGTAGTATCATAAATAAATGTTACAGGTACAACACTCAAAAAAGTACATATCGTGTTATCGTAACATAACAAATAAATGTTACAGATACAACGCTCAAAAAGTACATATCGTATAATCGTAGTATCATCAATAAATGTTACACGTACAACACACAAACAAATACATAGCGTATAATCGTAGCATAACAAATAAATGTTACAGGTATAACACACAAACAAAAAAATATCGTATAATCGTAGTATCATAAATAAATGTTACAGGTACAACACACAAAAAAGTGCATATTGTATAATCGTAGTATAACAAATATATTTTACAGATACAACACTCAAAAAAGTACATATCGTGTAATCGTAGCATAACAAATAAATGTTACAGGTACAACACTCAAAAAAGTACATATCGTGTAATCGTAGTATCATAAATAAATGATATAGGTACAACACTCAAAAAAGTACATATCGTATAATCGTAGCATAACAAATAAATGTTACAGGTACAACACTCAAAAAAGAACATATCGTATAACCGTAGTATCATAAATAAATGTTACAGGTACAACACACAAAAAAGTACATAACGTATAATCCTAGTATCATAAATAAATGTTACAGCTACAACACTCAAAAAAGTACATATCGTGTTATCGTAGCATAACAAATAAATGTTACAGATACAACGCTCAAAAAGTACATATCGTATGATCGTAGTATCATAAATAAATGTTACAGGTACAACACACAAATAATTACATATTGTATAATCGTAGCATAACAAATAAATGTTACAGGTACAACGCTCAAAAAAGTACATATAGTATAATCGTAGTATCATAAATAAATGTTACAGGTACAACACTCAAAAAAGTACATATCGTGTAATCGTAGCATAACAAATAAATGTTACAGCTACAAAAATAAATGTTACAGGTACAACACTCAAAAAAAGTACATATTGCATAATCGTAGTATCATAAATAAATGTTACAGGTACAACACTCAAAAAAGTACATATCGTGTAATCGTAGCATAACAAATAAATGTTAAAGGTACAACACTCAAAAAAGTACATATCGTAGCATAACAAATAAATGTTAAAGGTACAACACTCAAAAAAGTACATATCGTATAATCGTAGTATCATAAATAAATGTTACAGCTACAACACTCAAAAAAGTACATATCGTGTAATCGTAGCATAACAAATAAATGTTACAGGTACAACACTCAAAAAAGGACATATCGTATAATCGTAGTATCATAAATAAATGTTACAGGTACAACACTCAAAAAAGAACATATCGTATAATCTTTGCATCATAAATAAATGTTACAGGTACAACACACAAAAAAGTACATATTGTATAATCGTAGTTTCATAAATATAAATGTTACAGGTACAACACTCAAAAAAGTACATATCGTATAATCGTAGTATCATAAATAAATGTTACAGGTACAACGCTCAAAAAAGTACATATCGTATAATCGTAGTATCATAAATAAATGTTACAGGTACAACACACAAATAAGTACATATTGTATAATCGTAGCATAACAAATAAATGTTTCAGGTACAACACTCAAAAAAGAACATATCGTATAATCGTAGTATCATAAATAAATGTTACAGGTACAACACACAAAAAAGTACATATTGTATAATCGTAGTATCATAAATAAATGTTACAGGTACAACGCTCAAAAAAGTACATATCGTATAATCGTAGTATCATAAATAAATGTTACAGGTACAACACTCAAATAAGTACATATTGTATAATCGTAGTATCATTCATAAATGTTACAGGTACAACACTCAAAAAGGACATATCGTATAATCGTACTATAACAAATAAATGTTACAGGTACACCACTAAAAAAGTACATATCGTATAATCGTAGTATCATAAATAAATGTTACAGGTACAACACTCAAATAAGTACATAACGTATAATCGTAGTATAACAAATAAATGTTACAGGTACAACACTAAAAAATAGTACATATCGCATAATCGCAGCATAAAAAATCTATGTTACAGGTACAACACTCAAAAAAGTACATATCGTATAATCGTAGTATCATAAATAAATGTTACAGGTACAACACACAAAAAAGTACATATCGTATTATCGTAGTATAACAAATATATGTAACAGGTACAACACTCAAAAAAGTACATATCGTATAATCGTAGTATCATAAATAAGTGTTACAGGTACAACACTCAAAAAAGGACATATCGTAAATCGTAGTATAACAAATAAATGTTACAGGTACACCACTAAAAAAGTACATATCGTATAATCGTAGTATCATAAATAAATGTTACAGGTAAACACTCAAAATTTAATATCATATAATCGTAGCATAACAAAAATATAAGAGGTACACGTCTCAAAAGTTCACATTTTATAATTGTAGCATAACAAATAAATGCTACATGTAAAAAACTCAAACAAGCACATATCGAAACACATAACAGATAAATGTTAAAAGTACGACACTCAAAAACGACAAATCAAATTACAAATCGTAGCATAACAAAAATGTATCAGGTATAAAACTCAAACAATTCATATATTATAAGCGTAGCATACCAAATAAATGTTAAAGATACAAAACTCAAACAAGTACATTTCCTAGCATAACAAATAAATGTTACAGTTACAACACTTAAAAGTAATATCGTATAATCATGGCATAACAAATAAATGTTACAGGTACAACACTCAAAAACTACAAATCGTATAATCCATACGTAGTATACCAAATGAATGTTACAGGTACAACGTTCAAAATGTAAATGTTTTATTATCGTAGCAAAACAAATAAGTGTTACAAGTACAACGCTCAAAATTTAAATGTTTTACTATCGTAGCATAACAAATAAATGTAACAGGTACAACGCTCTTGTAAATGTTTTATTATCGTAGCAAAACAAATAAATGTTACAGGTACAACGCTAAAAATGTAAATGTAATGTAAATTATTATCGTGGTATAACAAATAAAATTATCGTAGTATAACAAATAAAAATATCGTAGTTAAACAAGTAAATGATACAGGTACAGCACTCAAAAAAGTACATATCGTATAATCGTAGCATAACAAATAAATGTAACAGGTACAACACTCAAAAAGTAAATATCGTATAATGGTAGCATAACAAATAAATGTAACAGGTACAACACACAAAAAGTAAATATCGTATAATGGAAGTATAACAAATAAATGTTACAGGTACAACACTCAAAAAGTAAATATCGTATAATCGTAGTATAATAAATAAATTGTTCAGGTACAATACTCAGAAAGTACATATCGTATAATCGTAGCATAACAGATTAATGTTATAGGTCTAACACTTAAAAAGTACATATCTTATAATCGTAGCATAAAAATAAATAATACAGGTACAACACTCAAAAAGTGCGTATCTTTTTAGTCGTAGCATAACAGATACATGTTATAGGTTCAACACTCAAAATGTACATATCTTATAATCGTAGTATAATAGATAAATGTTACAGGTACAACACTAAAACAGTACATATTTTATAATCGTAGCATACCAAATAAATATTACAGGTGCAACACTCAAAAGTACGTATCTTATTAATCGTAGCATAACAGATTAATGTTAAAGGTTTAACACTCAAATCAAAAAGTACATATCTTATTATCGTAGCATTACGAATAAATGTTACAGGTACAACATTTAAAAGGTACATATCGTAGCATAACAAATAAACGTTTTTACAGGTACAACACCAAAAAGGTACATATCGTATAATGATAGCATAATAAATAAATGTTACAGGTACAACACTTAAAAAGTACATATTGTACAATGGTAGCATTACAAATAAATAATAAATTTAATGCAAAGAGTAGAGTGTAATATTTAGATTCTTTTAGTGTTAGATATATTGAAAACTTATTTTGTTTTATGACAATTTGATAAAAATGCAAGCGTGAAAATATGGGGAAAAAATCATAATCGTATAATGTTAATACATGAAAAGAGATTGAAAGCACATGAAAAGAGATTGAAAGCTTCATTTCTAATTTTAAAGCAAAAGCATACATTCTGAATTAGATAATCCTTTATTTTGCTTAAATCAAAAGCAAGAATCTTTAATAAAATGGAAAAAAACAATGTCAAATAATATTTGTTAAAACTATATTTTAATGATAATGACAAAATCTTAGAAATTGCACTTTTTAACTTGACACAGTCATCAGATGAATAATTTTAATTGGATCGCCCACACGTATGTTTTGCGTACAATACAAAACTAAATGATGAGCAGATGACATGTCTTTTTAGGAAAAATATATACATGTAGTTCAAGATTTTAGCATAATGACAGGACACGATACATCTGTTACAGACATAAGATGGTAAAACACAAGAAAATGCATATTTAGTAATCTAAATCGGACAATAAATATATAAATAACAATTATTTACAAAGATTCTACAGAGCAATAAGATGAATTTTTAATTAATTTTAATTTAATTTTCATTTTTTTCAGGTCTTTGGCTTATCACAAACACTGAAAAAGGGAACTGATATGCTACGAGTATCAAAGTTCTCGAAAACGTTCATCAATATTATGCACTTACATTTATACAGATTAATTCAATAAAATTGCACATGGGTATCGTTCTGAAGCAGGCATTTCGTTGTGGGTGGTTGGATAGGTCATTGTTCGTCAGACTGCCGATCCAGTTAAAAAGTGTGTGCACATACTTTCACAAATATTGCAAATTAAAGTTGGGTTATATTTATTTTTTATTTATTTATTTATTTATTTCAAATTTTTGTTGGTTTATTCATGAAGATATATAAATCATCTTCATTTTTATGAACCTGATGGTTTAATTCAAAGCATATCAAAATATTTATATTTTGTATCATCGATATAATTATGTTTTAAGCAAAATTAATAAAGACATCTTCAGTTTCGACTGAAAATAAAATGAAACAAAAAAAACATTTGAGGTCTAATTTCACGTCTGAGGATTTAGGGCTCTGTGCCACATAGAACTGAATACTCTGAATTAACGTCGGAGGACCCAGAGCTCTGTGGTTACTGACTGCATCACCAATGGTCAGCGATAATCCCTTGTGCATCTCTGGCGGTGCTCAGAGTGGCAGCATCACGGACGAAATGCACATCTGTGCACACGAGATGTGCATTGCGGCCGGAATGATACCCATCGGTGACGCCGCTGGGGACACATCAGCAGCTGCCGTGTACCATAGGTCATGCCTCAGTTTCACATCAATTTGCTAAGGCCCATACTCATTATCCTACAAACGCAACGGATCTCTATACAGCATGTTTTAGATAGACATATATACCATCAAACTAATACAACAATTAGATGACATGAATATTTACATATGATATCACATTTCTTATCAAAGCTTTGTTTAAGATTATATAGGTACATCAATTAAAAATCAAAAACGAAATCTTTGGTACCTGCTGGGCATTGATGTAAATCAAATGAAAAATGCATTTTGTTTAGCTTGAAGGATATTCTTTTTCATGAAAATGTTTAAATAATTAATTAAGGAATGTTTATGTTTAACTATCTATTTTTAAATTTATTGGTATTTATTTTACAAGCTTATGTGACTTCCGGGTTCAAGAGACATCTGCCTATAATTAGATTTTTTGAGGTTTATTTCACATATAATGAGTATTATCAATAATAACCTTAATACAGATTGAAAGTAGTTTTACCGCGTGGTTATAGATGTAAACAAAAACAGAGGGTGTAATCATTGGTAATATTTAACGTTTGTATTTATTTGACATCGAAAGGAAAATAAAGTAACATTTTCGGTAACACTAAGATTGAAAATGTGTCTGACAATCAATCAATTTAAAAAGGCACACTGATGTACAGTTACAACCAAATCCGAAGTAATGTCAACAGTTTTCGGTTTCTACAACCACAACCGTACGTATATACATAATGTAATATTTACTTTTATATCTATAAAAATACTTAATTAAGGTAGACCTTTACTCAATATATTGGTATAAATTTAGTCATCAACTCCTAGCATTAAATTACTATTTATTTCTTAGCGTAGGTTAGTCCGTTCTGTGTATTCTAACTATTGCACGGTGACAGTGTGTTTATCACAAGCCCCAAAACGAGGTTAAATCATCAAACGTTCATACCATCGACAAGATAGTAAAAACAGTTGGGGCATACGGTCAAAATACTGCTTCAATTTCGAAATATAACGAGTTTCTTGTCCTTTAAGTTCATATGACTGATCGAAATACAATATAAATATGTACATAATTGTCGTTTGAACGAGTTAAACCACTATAATAACCTGTTTGTAATTTTAGTATTAGGCAACATACAACTTTCTCAATGATAAGATGTGGACACTGATAATTGTACAACACTAAAAGTACATATCAAAGCATAAGAAATAAATGTTTCAAGTACAATGCTAAAATGTTAAACTATAACAAATAAATTCTTTAAGTACAACACTAAAAAGTACATATCGATCCATAATAAATGTTTCAGGTAAACCAATTAAAAGTACATCTCAAAGCATAACAAATAATTGTTACAGGTACAATATTAAAAAGTACAGCTCAAAGCAGAACAAATAAATGTTTCAGGTACAACAATAAAAAGTACATACCAATACATAGCAAATAAATGTTTCAGGTACAACACTAAAAAGTGCATAAATGTTACAGGTACAACTCTAAAAAATGTACATATCATAGCATAATAAAGAAATGTTGAAAGTACAATACTAAAACATATATATCGTAGAATAGCAAAAATATGCTACAGGTACAACACTCAAAAAGTACATATAGTATAATCGAAGCATAACAAACAAAATTTACAAGTACAACACTCAAGAAAATACATATAGTATTGTCGTAGCTTAACAAAAAAGCTACATGTAAACACTAAAGCAAAACATAAAGTATTATAGTAGCATAACAAATTAAAATTACAGATAAAACACTCAAACAAGAAATGTCGAACGACACATATGCCCTTCTTTCTAGCCCTTGACTCATATTGTTTGTAATTTTGTTAGAGAAACTTGCCATAAATGGGTACATGGAAGTTTTCATTTATGAAAAAAAAAATAATGACCTACTAGTTATAACAAATCAATATGTAAAACATAAAGACATAAATTTGAACTTAGTGACCCCATTATGACTAATCAATATGTCAAATATGAAGACTTTGTGATAAAAAGTTTTCAAGGTTATGAGCTGAAACCATTCTTACATTTAAGGTCAACCTTGACCTTTGAACTAGTGATCCAAAAATCGATAGGGGTCATCTACTATATATAGTCATTCCATATGTGAAAAGAAGACTTTGTGATAAATAGTTTTCAAGATAATGAGCGGAAACCTTTCTGACATTTAAGGCCCACGTGACCTTGACCTTTAAATTAGTAACCCCAAAATCATTAGTGGTCATCTACTCCATATGACCAATCAGTATGTGAAATATGAAGACTTTGTGATAAAAGTTTTCAAAATAATGAGCGTAAACCATTCTGATATTTAAGGCCCCTGTGACCTTTGACCTAGTGACCCCAAATCAATAGGGGCCATCTACTAGGTATGACCAATCAATATGTGAAATATGAAGACTTTGTGAGAAAAGGTTTTAAGATAATAAGCGGAAGCCATACTGACATTTAAAGCCCTTGTGATCTAAACCTGTGAACTAGTGACCCTTATATCAAAAAGGGTCATTTACTAATTATGATCAATCAGTATGCGAAATATGAAGACTTTGTGATAAATAGTTTTCAAGATAATTAGCAGACATTAGCAAAACACTATACCCCTCATCTGGGAGGTCATAAAAAGACATAAAGTATAATGATAGCATAACAAATAAATGTTACAGATACAACACTCAAAAGTTACATATCGTATTATCGTAGCATAACAAAAAGATATTACAGATACAACACTAAAAATACATATCACAGCATAGCAAGTAAATATCAAAGATACAACATTCAAAAAAGTACAAACCATAGCAGAACAAATAAATGAAATATTTGTCAAAGTACAACACTCGAAAGGTAAAATTCGTAGCATAAAAAATCAATATTATAGATGTAGGATATCCTTGCATTACAAATATATGTTACAAGTACAACACTCAAAAATATACAAATAGTATAATAATAGCATACAAGTAAATATTACAGGTACAACACTCAAAAAGTATTAATCGTATTAGCGTAGCATAACAAAACAAAATATTACAGGTACAAGACTAACAAATACATATCGAAGCATAGCAAATAAATGTCACGGGTACAACATTAAAATAAGTACAAACCATAGCATAACAAATAAATGACATGAAATAAAACACTCAAAAGATACAAATCGTAGCATAAAAAACAATAGATGAAGGAAATCGTTGCAAAACAAGTACAGGTACAACACTAAACTGTGCATATCGTATAATACATATGTAGTATGTAGTAAAACAAATAAATGTTACAGCTACCACACTTAAAAAGTACAAATCGTAAAGCCGTAACATAAGAAACAAATTTTACAAGTACAATTCTCAAAAAGTACATATCGTAAAATCGTGGCATAACAAATAAATGTTAAAGGTACAACACTCAAAAAGTACATATTGTATCATAACAAACAAAATACATATCGTATAATCGTAGCATAACAAATAAATGCTGCCGGTATAACACTCAAAGAAGTACATATCGAATAACAGTTGTAAAGCAAATAAATTTTACATTTAAAACACTCATAAAAGTACATATCATAGCATAACAAACAAATGTCAGAGGTACAACACTCAAAAAGTAATGTGTGTATATCATATCATTGTAGCATAACAAATAGATGTTACAGGTGAAACACAAAAAAGTACATATCGTATAATTGTACCATAACTAATTAATGTTACAGGTATAAAACTCAAAAAGTACATACCATATAATCCTAGCATAACAAGTAAATTGTGCAGTACAACACTAAAGAATATATATATATAACCTATAATCGTAGTATAACAAATAAATTGAACAAACACAACACTCAAAAAGTACATATCGTATAATCGTAATATAACAAATAAATGTTACAGGTACAACACTCAAAAATATATATAAACCGTAGCATAACAGTACAAATAAATGTAAATGGTAAAACAAAACTCAAAAAGTACATATCGTAGCATAACAAATAAATAGTAAAGTTACAACACTCAAACAAGTACAGATTGTAGTATAACAAATAAAACTCAAAAAGTACATATCGTTGCATATAAATAAATGATACTGGTATTACACTCAAAAAGTACAAATCGTTAAATCGTAGCATTAAAAATAAATGTTAAAGGTGTAACACTCAAAAAATACATATCGTATAATCCTGGCATAACAAATAAATGTTACAGGTACAACACTCAAAAATGTATATACCGTAGCATAACAGTAAGAATAAATGTGAATGGTAAAACAACACTCAAAAAGTGCATATCGTAGCATAATAAATAAATAGTGTAGGTACAACACTCAAAAAAGTACATATCGTAGCATTACAAATAAACACTCAAAAAGTACATATCCTAGCATATAAATAAATTTTACTGGTATTACACTCAAAAAGTACAAATCGTTAAATCGTGGCATTAAAAATAAATGATAAAGGTACAACACTCAAAATGTACATATCGAATAATCCTAGCATAACAAATAAATGTTACAAGTACAACACTTAAAAAAATACAAATGTTAAAGGTAGAACAATACTCAAAAAGTACATATTGTATAATCCTAGCATAACAAATAAATGTTACAGGTACAACACTCAAAAAAGTACATATCGTAACATAACAAATAATTGTTACAGGTTCAACACTCAAAAATGTATATACCGTAGCATAAAAAATGAATAGTCATTGTACAACCCTCAGAAAAAGTACATATCGTAGCATAACAAATAAACACTCATAAAGTAATGAATAAATGTTACTGGTATTACACTCAAAATGTACAAATCGTTATATTGTAGCATAAAAATAAATGTTTAAGGTATAACACTCAAAATGTACATATCGTATAATCGTAGCATAAAAAATAAATGTTACAGAAGAAACACTAAAAAAGTTCATATCTTAGCATTACAAATAAATGTTAAAGGTACAAAACTCAAAAAGTACATATCGCTGCATTACAAATAAATGTTAAAGGTACATTACTCAAAAAAGTACATATCTTAGCATAACAAATAAATGCTAAAGGTAGAAAAACACTCAAAAAGAACATATCGTAACATAACAAAAAAATAGTAAAGGTACAACACTCAAATGATATATATCGTAGCATAACAAATAAACACTCAAAAAGTACATATCCTAGCATATAAATAAATTTTACTGGTATTACACTAAAAAGTACAAATCGTTAAATTGAGGCATTAAAAGTAAACATTAAAGGTACAACACTCAAAATGTACTTACCGTATAATCCTAGCATAACAAATAAATGTTACAGGTACAACACGTAAAAAAATACATATCGTAGCATAACAAATAAATGTTAAAGGTAGAGCAACACTCAAAAGGAATATATCGTAGCATAACAAAAAAATAGTAAAGGTACAACACTTAAAAAAGTACATATCGTAGCATAACAATTAACACTCAAAAAGTAAATATCCTAGCATATAAATAAATTTTACCGGTATTACACTCAAAAAGTACAAATCGTAAAATCGTTGCATTAGAAATAAATGTTAAAAATACAACTGTTAGTTACACTCAAAAAGTACATATCGTATAATCCTAGCATAACAAATAAATGTTACAGATACAACACTCAAAGAAATACATATCATAACATAACAAATAAATGTCACAGGTACAACACTCAAAAATGTATATGCCGTAGCATAACAGTACCAATAAATGTTAATGGTAGAACAACACTCAAAAAGTACATATCGTAGCATAACAAATAAAACTCAAAAAGTACATATCCTAGCATAATAAATAAATGTTACTAGTATTACACTCAAAATGTACAAATCGTTAAATCGTAGCATAAAAAATTAATGTTAAATGTACAATACTCAAAAAGTACATATATATTATCCTAGCATAACAAATAAATGTTACTGGTAAAACACTCAAAAAGTACAGATGGTAGCATCACAAATAAATGTTAAAGGTACAGAACTCAAAAGTACATATCGTTGCATAACAAATAAAGGTTAAAGGTACAACACTCAAAAAGTACATATCGTATAATCCTAGCATAACAAACAAATGTAACAGGTAAAACACTCAAAAAGTACAGATGGTAGCATTACAAATAAATGTTAAATGTACAGAATTCAAAAATTACATATCGTTGCATTACAAATAAATGTTTAAGGTACAATACTTAAAAAAGTACATATCGTAGCATAACAAATAAATGTTAATGGTAACACAACACTCAAAAAGTGCATATCGTAGCATAGCAAAAAAATAGTAAAGGTACAACACTCATAAAAGTACATATCGTAGCATAACAAATAAACACTCAAAAAGAATAGCATAATAAATAAATGTTACTGGTATTACACTCAAAAGTACAAATCGTTAAATCGTAGTATAAAAAACAAATGTTTAAGGTACAACACTCAAAAAGTACATATCGTATAATCTAACAAATAAATGTTACAGGTAAAACACTCAAAAAGTACAGATGGTAGCATTACAAATAAATGTTAAAGATACAGAACTCAAAAGTACATATCGTTGCATAACAAATAATTGTTAATGGTACATCACTCAAAAAATACATATCGTAGCTTTACAAATAGATGTTAAGGGTCCAAAACTCAAATGAACATAACAGTTGCATAATAAATAAATGTTAATTGTACAACACTCAAAAAAGTACATATCGTAGCATAACAAATAAGTGTTACATGTAGAACAACACTCAAAAAGTACATATTGTAGTATAAGAAATAAATGTTGCAGGTAGAACACTCAAAAAGTACATATCGTAGCAAAATGAATAAATGTTAGAGGTACAACACTCAAAATCAAAGGGCTGCAAGCTCTGTGGTATTTTCTGATCTTTGCAATCTTAATCATACTGACCATCTGTATGTATTTTCCAGTATAAGTTTATATTTATATACTATAATTCATCTTACACAGCGACTGCGTTTAGATTTTTTTCTATAACAGTTTGAGATTGATACATATGGAATTTTGCATGACTAGAGTTGCATCAAAAATCATTTTTCAGTTTTTATGACAGCCACACTTTATCCTTGCATATCGTGGCTACTTCCTAAAAAAAGACACTTCACAAAAAAAGTTGCCTTGACTAGTATTTGAACCTTAGGCCTCTCACATTCTAAACGAGCGCGCTACCTCTGCACCACTGTGAAGTAATACGTATGTACGAATAAAAACAAATACATTGTAATTCTAAATTGAGATTTGTAATCCTTATTAATTTCGAGGTATTTTGTTCACGATAAACCTGTTGTTTAACACTGATGAAAATAATTTAGCGAAAATCTTCTCGCCAAAACAGTCCGGCATGTATAATATTCTACTACTCGACAGTAAGATTTATTTGTGTACTACGCTCTGGAGTATTCGGTACTCGACATAGCTAAAAATAGCATTTTCATTGATTTAAATGATATTCATCCGCGAAATTTGTGATTGTAACCTCATATTTCTATTGACTAATCTAAACTTTTAATGCACTGTAATTCGTTAAATGCCTACATTAAAAATTATTCTTTCTTTTAAATTGCTGGTTTTAAGCAATTTTGAGTGAGAATTACTTTGCGTTGTTAGGTCTGTTAGGAAATTTTGTGTTAGACCGTGGATGTTAGCTTTGTATTAACTGATCTTGCGATCAGAAAATACGAAAGTTCATATTGTAGCATAACAATTAAATGTTGAAGGTACAACAATCAAAACTCGAAGCATGAAATATAAATTTTAAAAGTACAACACCCAAAAAAGTACATATAGTAGCATAATATATAAATGTTAAGGTATAACACTCAAATGTTCAAATCGTAGCATAAAAATAAATTTTAAAGGTACAGCACCCAAAAAGTACATAAAATGGCATAACAATTAAATGTTACAGGTACACCACTCAAAAAGTACATATCGTAGCAAAACAAATAAAAGTTACAGGAAGAACACTTAAAAAAGTACATATCGTTGTATAACAAATAATTAATACAGGTAAAACACTAAAAAAGTACAAATCATAGTTTAACAAATGTAACAGTTACAGCACTCAAAATAGTATGTTTCGTTGCTGGGAAAATAAATTTACAGCTGTTGCCCCAACACTCATAACAAATGCAATGCTTTGCATAAAAATGTTATAACAGGTATTACAGAAATAACATTTACAAATCCTTAAGTCATTAAAAGGTGCATCGTTTGCTTTAAAATGAAAATTTATCATAACACTTATACAAAAGTACATATTGCTGTTTCACAAACAAATTTTACATATTTATCACTTATAAATAGAGTATATATTGTTATTTTACATATAAAATGTTACGAGTGATATCGACATTAAAATACATTTTCTTTGTTGTAGAAGCAAACAATTTAAGTTTAATTCTCATAGATAAATAACATGTACATGTGTTGATACACAAATAAATGTTTTAGATGTAAAGTTAAAAAAACATTTTGTTGCCATAAAAATAATAAATATAAGAATAGCAGTCATGAATATGTATGGTGGCATATTTCTGCCACCAGATAACCTGATACCTAACTAGTTAATTAAGAGGTTAACTAGTTAAGTAACTAGTTAACCTGATACCTAAATAACTAGTTAATTAAGAGGTTAACTAGTTACGTAACTAGTTAACCTGATAACTAACTAGTTAATTAAGAGGTTAACTAGTTACGTAACTAGTTAACCTGATACCTTACTAGTTAATTAAGAGGTTAACTAGTTACGTAACTAGTTAACCTCTTAATTAACTAGTTAGTTATATGGCTATCTGGTGGCAGAAATATGCCACCATAAATATGCTTTGTTTTACAAATAAATGTTACCGGCCTTCCAGTGATAAAAAGTACACATCTTTGCTTCACAAATAAATGTTACCGGTGTTAAAGTGATAAAAAGTGCATTATTTTTTATTTATGAATAAATAATGCCGGTGTTACAGTGGTAAAAAGTACATATCTTAAATAAATATTTCCGGTGAAACAGTCATAAAAAGTACATTTATTTGATTTATAAAACATGCTGCCGGTGTTACAGTGGTAGAAAGTGCATATATTTTTGAACAAATAAATATTTTCGGTGTTAAAGTCGTAAAAAGTGCATTTATTTGATTTACAAATAAATGCTACCGGTGTTACAGTCATGAAAAGTACACATCTTTGCTTTACAAATAAATATCGTAAATATAGTTTGTTTACAAACAAAATTGACAAAACAGGCACAAAAATATCACACATAATAATTATCATAGTAGAGTTACATATAAATATTACATATTTAAAGGTACATATTCTATGTATTTTCTTTACACACTAACATCAGTTATTACAGTCATAAAAATGTCAAATGTATTACAGTAATAGAAAAAACATATATTAAATTTTGCTTTTACAAATGAATGATATAGGTGTAAAACTCCCTTCCCTCTCTTGAAAAAGTACGTTGTGTTGCTAATACATGTAGTTGTAAAACTTTGCTTCATTAATTCGTTAGAGTTACATACCTTTGTTTTTCAAATAAATTTGTAAAACTTATATGACATTCTACATGTATATTTACTTTACCAATAACTATTACAGAATTTTACAGTATTAAAGTATATTTCGCTGCTCTACAAGGCACAGCAGTTACTCATACCGTAGTTATTATCATAACTTTACAAAGAACTGTGACAGCTGTTACGTACAAATATGATTATGGGCGTATTTCTTTTTTAAATAAATGTTAAACATTCAAATACAAATGGTTTCACGTGTTTATAACTAAATTTTACAGTGTTTATTAAATATTCAAAACATACAAATTTCAAATGCATTTATAATACTAAGTCAAAAGCTTGCTATGATCACGGACTTTAATTACAAGTCAATGAAAGTCCGTGCTATGACCAAGGTATACAAAGGTTCAAGGGTATACACGATTCAAAGCATACAAGATTCAAAGCAATACAAAATTCACAATCATACAATACTGAAAAGCGTACAAAATTCAAAATCATACAATACAAAAATTCATAGCATACAATAATTCAAAGCATACATAGATCCAAAGTAGTTTCCAGTACTCGAAAGAATTCGCTATTAATTTTGTGTCAATGTTGAATACAGTTTATTTATTTTGAAAATAATTGTACGTTCTTGTTTTCGTCATCGGTGTTAAATGCTGTAATGAAATGTATAAAAAAGCTCAATCTTGCATTTTTAGTACATTTAAAATCATGCCTCTGTGTTTGAGAATCAGTGTTATTACTCACTTAATTGGGAAGATGGCTTAATTAGCCACTTGGTTTTGGAAAGAATTTTCACTAAAATTTTTATTTTGGGAAGTAAAAAAGCTGGTTTTATTTCAGATTTTTGAGAAAAAAAATTGCATAATTTTAAAGAAAATTTCCATTTGGAAGAGGCCTTTTATCACTGAAAATTATTTACTGCGTCGACAATGAAAAATTACTTTTTGACATTGTCTGTAATCAGGTGAAAATTAACAATAAAGTCAATAAGTTAAAATATGGTGTTGGATATTTATACAGACAGTTTGGGAATAAGTCTCCACATAGTACCATGAAGTGCGTACAAGTTGGCGCGTTGTAAATCTTGACAGCACGTTGCCGTTGTGTGTGGTACCGTAAAAATGGTGGATGGGATAGAGATAATCTTGAACAAAAGAGGAGAGAGTAAAATACAAACTGTAACAGATATATTAGACTTTAACATCTTACCCTTGCAAGCATTGAGTGCTCTTTGTTGTGTTGTTTGGCATTTTCTAGACGTTGGTGCTGTTTACGTAATTTCTCTTGTTCCCTTGTACTGAAATATGAAATGATTGTTTTAATTAAAAGTGGTTGTTGCGTTTTAAAGAATTATTTTAACATTGTCGGGGTTTTCTGACATGTTCGAGTGCTTTTCATGTAGTTCAATAAGTAAAATGTAATATTAAGTAAATGTAACCGACCCAGATATTCAACTATGTAGAAGATAAGTTGTAAACGAACGTCATTGGGTTTGAAAATGTGATGAAAGGCTCGGGGTAGAAAACACACTAAATATATTACAATTTTGAGTGGCTGATCAATCGTGTTGCATAGAGTGCCATTCTTCGATGCGAATTGCTAAATTACTTCACTGAAGTCAAAAAGCTCTGATGAGGCCAAAAAGCAACAAAAAAAACATTTAAATTCTAAATTCTCAAGTAAAGCACTTAAAATGAAGAAATATGTAAAGAATAATAAAGAATATAATGAGTATTAAATGGAGAATCTCATTTTTGTGCGGTTTTTTAGACCAATTTAAGTGAAAAGCGTTGCAACGTCCTTTTTTTTTTTTTTTTTTTTGGAGGGCTGGTCATTTTGCATAATGAATTTGAAAATACGGAGTGAGGGAATGCTCTGGAAATTTGTACACCAGTAAGTGATCTAGAAAAACATGAATGGTACACAAATCTCGGGAAAATAATTCCAGTCAAGTCATGTCAAAAGATCTCAGTGGAGTCCCTTTAACGCTAATTACGAAGTTTTTATTTACATAGTTTGTTTAAAACAAAATGCCAATTGCTACATGATTATTGCTGCACAAAGACGAATCTATGGTTAACCCGAGTGTAAATGCCAATTGCTAAATTGTTAGAGTGGCTAACCATACGTTTGCGTAAAATATCGAACCCCTGTTGCAAAATGAATAAAATAGTTCTTAGGGTTTTAAAATTATACGAGTGTCTCAAGAATCTATTGAAATAAACATAAATTTTGTTTGTTTGCTTTGTTTTGTTTGTTTGTTGTTTTTTATGTTATATTGTAAGTATTGGATTAATAATTAATATATTAAATAATGGTATTTTTTTCTTTTTATTATTATTATTATTTTTATTATTTTCATTATTATTATTATTATTATTTAATTCAAACTCTGAAATCAGTTTAAAACTTTACCAAATCAGACAGAAAACCAAAAAAGCCAAAATCTAAATATTCCATACATAAAGTGTTAGCGTATTTCTTTCTTTGCAGTTTCGAAACATGTATCAATTAAGTGTACATCGAATAAATTTAAAACTTATTATCATATTTAAGAAAATAACTGGAGAATCTTACATCTTTCCGGCGTTGTACTTGGCTTCACTACCTAGACTTGATCGTCTGCGCTCATACAGAACACGTGACTGGAACTGTTTCTTACGTAGTTCCTCTTGAAGCTCTAGTTTTGTCGTCCTATTAAAAGATGAAATTATATATTAACCCGATTGTTTTTAAGTTACCTTAAAAAGATAACCATAAGTTTAGTTCTTTTATTTTGTTTGTTTTGGTTTTTTTTCTGTTTTTTTTTTTATTTTTTGGGGGGTGGGGGGGGGGTTATCGACAAGTATAAAAAAATCGTAACAATTTCAAACATGCTAATTGCACCCGAATCCCTTTATAAAGAAGTTAGGAATACGTGTTTTCTCGAAGCTTCGACACATACAAACACCTGGAAATAGCTGACTTCACGGTCTGTTATTTTGTTTGAAATACACCATGTTTATGTTTTTCACCTTTTACTAACAATCCGACGTGCACTAATTCCTGCCTATAACACTCGTAAGAGGGGTTGGCAGTATCTAGAGAGATATATAGATAAAATTTTCACTCATGTCACAGGCCGAAATCGTTTGTAATTATTGTATGATACGAGCACCACACTTAATGTTTATCGTAATCCGCTAGGCCCTATATTCAAGACAAGGCGCTTGAATGATTTTATGCAAGCTAAAATCTCGCCATTTCATCTGCCGAAACGCTAATTCATCTCTTCACACCAACTTATATACGATAATGAATGAAAAATGTAAAAATTGCGAAAGAAAGGCGATATTTTTCTACTTTTTGATCATGATTTCTGCCAGCGCCTAGAAAGGTGCTGCTCCAACAATGTACAAAGTGTTTTAATTCTTAAAAGTTAATCTAGATTTTGAAGATGGCAACTTACATAATGAAATCAAGCTTATCTCATCTTCTCTATCGGAAGATCTGTAAATAGAAATAGATCTAGAAATCAAGATGGCAGTTTTAATTTTAGAAATACGCACATGTATACAGTAGTAGATATACAAAAAAACTTTCAGCTTTTAGATATAAAATTTAGATCCTATCAAATTACAGATTCTAATGTTCTAGGCCTTATATATGAGGTTATTGCTGGTCTAAAAGAGAGGGCTCTAGCTGTTCTAACCAAACACTTTAAATAGATCTAGATCTACTTTAGAGGAGCCATCTCTATGTACAGTAGAGAAGCATACAACATATTAAGTTGAGAACGAACTAAACACTAAAATCTAATAATCCTCCCATCTTGAAATATAATCTAGCTCAAAAGAAAATAAACGAACGTCTTACTCTAGACTTACAATTCAAAAAATCTTACCTCTCATGTTAGAAGATCGCCCCGACATAAACGCGGGAATGCCAGTGGCAACGCTGCACAAAAAACCGTTACGTCATAGGAGAACGTCATGACGTCATTAATTTTAAATCTTCTTGAAATCAGCAGACATTTTCACAAAAAATCTTACGACAATTTTTTATCGTACGAGAAATCTTACGATAAATCTTCTTTTCACAAAAAATCTTAAGAAAATCTTAAGTGTAAAATCTGTCGTAGCTTTACGATACAGTAGGTGTTTCCCATTCGTAAGTGTAATTTTTTCTCTCTTCAGGGTAAAATATCATGTATCTCTTACCTAAACTGAATAAAAACAAACAAAAAATTGGGGGACAAATATATATTATACAAACGGTATGTTATAAATTACACAAATTAAGGTATAATTATTTTTCAACATCAACATTTGTGACGTCATGATATGATGACGTCACGATGGAGAGGGTTATGAATAGTTTAAATGTGAACTATACTGTAGTATTATTTGTACAATTTCGATCATGTACTAGCGGCACCTTTTTATTTATTAATACCTTAGCAATAACGTAGCTGAATCACTTTGATTTCAATCAAGATAGAAAATATATCATTTTCAATCAAGATAGAAAATAGATCTATATTAGTTTGAATCATTTTTGGTCCTTATTGAAATTTGATTATGTTCAATACATATTTCAAGCTCTTTATTAGATCTACTTGATTTTAAAACCGGAATCAAATAAAGAGCACGCACATCAATATCAAATGAACGTTGCTAGGTTTTATTATCGTAAGATTTATCGTAACTGAATTTTAACTTACGAGTGGCTTTGTGAAAATGACTTAAGATTTAACTTAAGATTATCGTAAGTCAAAAACTTAAGATAAATCGTAAGATTTTTTGTGAAAATGTCTGCAGTATTTTATTTCGTTAAAGTAGATCTAGCAGTGATATAATAACGGTTTGGATATTGTTTTGTTTTGATTTTAGCTCTAGACAGTGGACTAGACCTCTATGAGTTTGTTCTTTGAGAATTAAGAAAATTGCAATATTTTACACGACTGCCTGCGTATGATCGATGGAGTTTTAACACACCGACTACCACAGGCACTCGACACAATTAATTTAGATCTACCCATATACGCTCATAGTACTATATATAAAGAATATTCTTTATATATAGTATTATGAGCGTATATGGGTAAATTAATTGTGTCTAGTGCCTGTGCCGTCTACTGCAGTACAGTTGAACTAGATATATAGATTCTAGATCTAGTTTTCAAAGAAATACAAGTTAATTGCATTTAATTTTCAGATTCATAAGCCAATAAGATCACCTTTTTGTTTTCTCTCTATTTTATCTAGATCTATATCTCTAGAGATCTTGAAACAGAACAATCTCCATCCAATGATATCCTCTACATTCTTCGCCATCAACGTGCCCATAAAAATGTTCGTCATTTTTTTTATAAATATGGCAAGCAGTATACAGTTATTTCGTGGATGTTCGTGAAACAGTCAAAACTGTTGCCACGACATTTGGAACTGTTGCCAAAGGTCGAAGGCAACAATTCCAAATGTCATCCCTGATAGATCTACCTCGGGGCAACAGTTTTTGACAGTTCCACACATGAAATAACTGTAGATCTATTATACTTTTACTAATAACATTTGTACAACTGAATCCTACAGACGTTTGATTTTCTAAAAATTCAATTAATAACCGAAAAGTAGCGGACGGCGTTAACGGAAATACCTGATGACAGGGGTGTAACCGTTCAATATGTTGACCGGTCAACAGTTCATTTTAATTATCATTGCGCATGCCAAGGACTTTGAGAACAGCGGTTCAATTAAACAGTTGTAAATATGGAATTAGTATTTATAGATAAAAATATTCAATAAATTCATGCCTGGTTAATGTTTCGGAGGTAGCACAATAAATTCCCCCATCGCTACTTCTGAGCTAGTACAGTAAGTGCATGTCGCCAAATTTTCATGTCAAAGATTATATATAGATCTTGTGCTGTCTTGATTAGATAGCTCGATATATTTTTGTAAACTCTGCATCAAAAGTCAAGGTAATATAGTGATGTCTTATTAAATCTATGTAATAGAAAGAGATTCGAAACACGAGGCTATCTGATTTGTACGAGGCTACGCCCCCCCCCCCCCCCCGAGTATTAATCAGATTGCCGAGTGTTTGATGTTCTTTCTCTTTTGAATCATAGTCAAACATAAAAACACGTTCCCTGTTGTCACAATATGAAACCCTGGGAAAAAGTAACCAATGAACGAGCATCTGAATATCACATTTCTGTCGCTTTCCAAAGCTCTTCCGTCACAATATGTAAACCCCAGCAAAAATGAGCCAATCAATGGGCATGCTCTGGAGTGCGGGTAACTAATACCTGCACTCCAGTTAACGCACTGTGCATGTATATGTATACGATTTAACTGTGACACATTTTCAACAGAAAGGTCCCCAAACTATGATACAAATTATTTTTGTATTATGTGCTCAAATGTCGAAAATCGGAGTATGCTTTGCCATGTAGATCAAGATTTGATTTTTAAGTTTCACAGTCTAATATGCAGGAAATATTTGAGCCGCGTCACGACAAAACCAACATAGTGCGTTTGCGACCAGCATGGATCCATCAGGATCCATGCTGTTCGCTGTCAGTTTCTTCACTAAGCGAACAGCATGGATCCTGATCAGACTGCGCGGATGCGCAGGCTGGTCTGGATCCATGCTGGTCGCAAACCCACTATGTTGGTTTTGTCGTGACGCGGCTCATTTGTCCAAACCTTGCTTGGTGTAGATCTGCCTGGTATCAGTTCCAATGAGCGTGACTTTGTTATCAATTCCAACAATTTACTCTATATAGCAGAGTATTGGCAATATAGCCTACTACACGGTCATTGAAATACAACTCAATACCAAGATTTCTATACATGTTTTTATTCTAAATATATACCAAAAACTACCAAGTAAAATACAAAAGACTTTAACATATAGAAAAATAGAGAAAACAAAAAAAATGTTACAGTGAATGCAAGTTTGCAACTACAACTCTTTCAACCGTTCCACTGCTGAATTTGTGTGTGATGGATTTGCCCTGCTTTGAATTTGAAACAGTCCATTTAAAGTCTAAGGATATTCAATATCCAAATAAATTTATAAATCCCTCACTTGTCTAGTTCCAATTATCAGATATGTGGACTTCAATAAGAATTTCACCACAACCTATTTGTTTATAAAAGAGCACACGTATGCCAATGTTTGTGGTTAAATCTTTGGTTATTAAAGTTAAAGGTCAGAGCAGGGGCTACTAACAGTATAAAGCCTGTTCAGACTACACGGATGTGCAGGCTCGCCTGCTCTATACTGGTGGGAAAATGCTTATCACTTTCAGTTCCAGCAGGTAAAGGGTTAAAAAAATTGTCTATGATACAATTCACAACTTTCTGACAATCTCATTGGTAAAATACAAAAAATATCATCCTATTATTTTCTGTTTGACAGATGAAAAGAAATTGCACACTTAAAGGCTTGATTTCTATGATTATTAAAAATTTGCAATGATTTTCACATTAAATCATAAACACTAAACAACAACAAGGTTATATTTTCACAATAGCACAATAAAAAAACTTCATTTTATTTTATTTTTTTGTTTCTATCGGCAATAAAAAGATTATGGGAAGACATTGAATATAACTTGATGAAGACTTAAGACAAAGATGTTGTTAAGCTATAGAATCAAAATTCAATCAAGAAAAAGTGTTTGTACATGTATATAATAAATCTACATGGCACAAGTGCGTGTTGTCTAGCACACACAAACACCTACCTTACCCCTAAACTTATAATAAACTTATAATACTGCACGTTTGAAACGTTGCTGTCAATTCATGAAGAAATCTGACTTTTCTTCCTAAAAAAGAAAGTTTGCAGTATGATAAAATCATTATAAATATTCCTGACAGGTTATATGGCCTAGCCGCTCGATATATATTTGCAAACAACCATTTATATTATTACATGTAGTTATAAAGATCGTTGACTGATTATATGGCCCTATATAAACGGCTATTTGTAAATATAACCCGAGCCGTTAGGCGAGGGTTATATTGCAAACAGCCGTTTATATACGGTCATATAACCTGTCAACAATCTTTATAACGAATTTATAATACAGCAAGCATCATTTTTAGAGAAAAAAAGTAAGATTTCTTCATGAATCGACAGCAGCCTTGTATATAAAACTATATAAACGTCACGATTATCCAATGAAAAATGACGCTACAAACGTGCAGTATTATAAAGACATATAACCTGTCAATTTTTTTAACTAATAATTTAAGAAGGTATGAAGGTGATATTTGACATAGGGCACCAGTGATACATTGAAATGGCAAAACTGAGTTCTACATGTAGTATTGCCTTAATATAATTAAAATTATGGCAACCAGATTTTCAAAAAAAAATATTTTAATGAGTATGAGTGATACATGTGTGGGTTAATTATTGCATTATATTTATACATGTATATGGACATATAAAAACACAAGTATAAAAATAACAACAAAACCATTTTCAAAGACGAGTACACACACTTACAGAAAAAATGTTACCATTAAAGAAGAAAAGAAAAAAGTCTTTGAGATCAGTAACTACACACTTACATAAACCGTAATATTTTGAACACATATTATTTTTTTCTCCTTGTTTTTTTTTTTAAAGTATTTTTAAGTCAATGTATACAAAAACAACATTAGGCAACAGAAATCTAAAATCCAGACAGCCCCAAAAAAACATACACCAAATATTGCAAAATAATCATAATTATTGCATTAATATAGCATGAAATAGTCTGCCTCTTATCATTGCGTGCATAGGTTCAACAGCCTTTTGTAAATTGTGGAATTTTTATTTTCTTGGGTTTAAAGTCAAACTGGGGTTATATGGCAACTTTCCTGCTTTACTGGTGGAGCAAGTCCTCACATGTTCCGCTCTGTGCATTATTTCAGATATAAGCGAGTACCATAGCAGAACCACCTACATTCTATAACCTAGCTGGACGGATTCCTCAAATGAAAGAATCCAAAGTCCCTGTGTGGACTCGAACCCTCAGCGGTTAGGGGCATGTGGTTTAGTTAAGCAAAACAAGCCTCTTAATTACACAATGGAATGGTAATGGTTACATAGTGCTTTTATGATTAATTCAAATTTTTTCCCTTACAGTCAAGGCCACATTGACTTTTCACCTTTGTAAAATCCAAAACAACTGTTGGGAATCAAACCCATGCAGGTAAGTGGCAAGTGATTAGAAATCTTAACCCTTAAATACTGGCAACTAAGCCCACAGGTAATGGATTGTTTAATTAGACAGAGTAGGTAAGTGACCTAAATAACATTTATATATCTAGCAGGTGTGCAGACTGGTCTGTCTCTATGCTGGCGCCCTTTTGGATCTAGCAAGGTTAAGAAGGCATGACGGAAGGAAGGAGTAAACAGTTACTTTATGTATCACCAAATATATTGGGGGAAGCTTAAAAACAAAGAAAACACACATGCAAGACTGTAACTACAACATTTATAATATCTACCATGCATGTATAAAAAGATAATAATAATAATATACAAATTGAGCACAAAAGCTGTATAATAAACACAAAATATATAAAATCTCCAAGTTAGTTACATTGCTTTTAGGTTTAAATTTCTTAATGTATTCACACTTTGCAAAATCAACAACATACATGTATTTTGGCAAGAAATGTACAGTGTAAACAACGGTTTTTCACTAATTCTTTCTGCTTTTTGTTTGTTTTTTTTTAAATTTTTGAACAATGCAAAGAAGCCTTTTATTGATTTCAAATATTACTTGACATTTTGTAACTAGTCTTAGTAAGTTCAAATGAATGGATAAGTCTCTGTCCCCACACAACCCTACATCCTCATCCGAGATTTTAACATCAAAGTGCCTTGAAGTAAGTTAACTTTACAACATATAGACATAAGCACATAATATTGCCCAATTGGATGCACAAAAAAAAATGTAATCTATTTTCATTATTATTGTTAATAAAAGCCAAATTGCACATAATACTAAGACTTTTATAATAAATAAGCCCTGATTATCTAACATGTAAAATAATCAAAATTAAAGCCAAGTTTAAGTTTTATAAAAGCAAGACATACATTTAATTTTTTTAAATAATCCTGAACCTGCCAAATTTAAGAAATGAACTTGCCCACCTTCAATTTTGGTACATTCCATTATCAATTTTGGGGATATCAAGATCAAAATTTGAAGTTAGTCAACCAACAGTATAGAGTCTGGCAGACTGCATAGAAATGCCAGTTGGCCTGGCTCTATACTGGTGGCAAAGGCTAATCACTGTTGGTTCCAGCAGGGTATGGGTTTAAAATGAATACGGGACTATGACAAAAAAGCAGTTTTATGCAAATTAAGCTAAAAAAATACAAAATATAAACAAGTATAATGGAATTATTTCATCTTTCCCTGATATACATACGAGTGCTGCCGTAATTTTTATCTGAGTCAATGTGAAATTGTCAATAAATAATCAATATTAAAGCTGCATGATTCCAGATTTTTTTACGAAAAACCTTTAAAAATTGATTTTTAAAACATTTTGTCAACTGCTCTAAAACAATGGTATACGTTAGTAAGACACTTGATACTCAAGGGAAGTATTTATAGTGTCAAACTATGCAAAAGAAACTGTTTAATCATCAATTTCTAACAGGGTAGTTTGTCTGTTGTTTTTTCCTCTCACTGATTTCAACACATCTGTGTTCTGTCCCCGTAATGGGCTTTTGCCTGATAACAAACCTGTAATTACCAATTTCTGCATAAGTGACCCTAATAATTTTTTATTTAGCAAGGGAGACAAATACCCATTAGATTCCATGTCTAAGATAATTGTCAATAAAAACTTTCAAATGAACACATAATGTGAAAACTGTAAGGTTTTATATAAAAGAGACATTTCATGAAATTAAAATACCTTTGTATTTCATATCAAAGATATTTTACGAGAAATAAAAACTTAGGAATAACAAAGATCAGAATAACCTACATGTGTAATCTCAAAATTTAACTATTCTATCAATCTATTTAACAATAACTTATAATGTCTGTTTTAAAATATCTATGTGTGCACCAAAATTTCTATATCTACTAAAACATGAGTATCTTTATATAGTTTGAGTGGATTTTTATCTAGTCTAAATAAACAATCTCAAGTTGAAAAAAATAAATTAAAAAAAACTTCATTTCTAACCATAATATGATATTGCTTTATCCAAGGTATTTACAAATCAAAATCTCAAGTGTTGCATTATAAATAATACAAATTCAATGGAATTATACAGTTGGATTTAACAGTAATCTTGTAGAAAATTTAATACATCATCAGTGAATGTAAAATGAAAGGCTAAAATCAGGATTAAGTCAAGGCCGATCTTATCACTGAGTAACAAAGTAATTCAATATTCACAGACAAGCAAAAGAAAGTATGCACTCAGAAAATGGATCATAAAACTTTCTATATAATTATAATCTTATTATTTTGATTGGCTTCTTACATTTCATTACCCAAGTACCACACATGGAAATTTACCAAGATTCAGAAAAAAAGAATAATCGTTCTTTCCAAAATTGAGTAGAAATTTTTTTTTGAATACTAGCTGGGGTTTGTTTTTCCGCATCATATGTAAGATGTGACTACCGTACTTAAAGAAATTAATAAATTGATTCACTTGAAATATTTTTAAGGCCAATTTACTAAGTATGTACTTTCTTCAGCTCCAAAGTATAGCTTTAAGTTATTCAGATTATTGTAAAATGTAAGTAATTTGAAAACTAATAGCATACATACAATGTGCTAAAAATAGATCTGACATGTATATAATTCATTCAATAATGTAACAGTTAATACTTCTGTCTTAATTGGATTTCACTATTTTATGTGAGGTATTTAATAACAAAAGAAATCTACTTCATTTAATAAACTATTAATACATTATACGAGTTGGTCATTTGCATGTTATTACATTACTACACAATCATTATTATTCGTGGGGCATTAATTTTTGTGGTTTTAGTGGATAGGTCCATTAATATTAAGATTCAACAAAATGAAAATTTAGTCTGCTGCAAGATAATTTAGCATGACATGATTTACATTGACTTATTTATACAAAAACCCACAAAAATATATAGCTTTTGATAAAAAACACAAAATTTAATGTCCACAAAATTCATTGAATTCACAGTATTTGAACAGATGCTTATTATTTGAGAAGAAAAAATAAAAGAAACAAAACATTTGACAGAAATTAGATTACAATTGTTTCGTCAGCTATTTATGTCTAGGAACTTAGTCAAATAAACAAACCTATAGTTCATTATGAATAAACAGAAAACACTAACTTTTTTCTTAACAAAAAACAAAAAATGAGGAAAAAAACAAAAATCTCAATCAAATCCATAACCAAATAAAAACAAAAACAAAACAAAAGTGTAGAAAGCACTCTTCATAATAATCATTAAAAACAAAAATGAAGGAATTCACACTCCTGAGTAATGACCACTAAAAACTGTTTGTGTGAAATAAACGAAAAAAAAAATCATATAATTTAAGAACAAAATATCAAGTATTTATACATAGTACACCACTATTTTGCTAAATATAACACATAATGATAATTTCTTCATAAGATCCAATAATGTAGACGAGACCTTTACACCTCAACTTTTCAATTATATGTAAAAGTCATCAAAGAAATCCTCTTTTTTATCAAAATTAAGAAAAGAAATACAAAATTAATCAATACATGGTGAAAATTGAGGTTATTACTTTATAAATGTTTACAAAATATATACAATAAGACCTAGTTTACATACCATCTTAAATTTTTTTAAATATTTTTTTTGAATTATTTTACATTAAACAAGTTTGTTTGTCATACAATGTACATTAAGAGTCAGACAAAGGTCCTATATCAATCAATGCGTTTAAAAAATGTTTTGAACACTTGGCAGCACATTACACTATCATAATTTAATTGTTAAAAAATGTGATTTTCTAATGGAATAATATGAATGTTAGTGCAATACAGTGCAACCTTTGCAAAGCAGGCCCTCTGTGGAGCAATTACTTCTTACTATGAACAGTACTGTGTCCTCCCACAGCAATAAAACTTCATAATAAACTTAACTAAAAGAGCAATACCTCAATGCAGGGCATTTTTTGCCAAAATTGTGAAGGGGCCTGGGCCTATTCATTTTGTGAAAAAAGCATGATATGTTAAAAATTGTGAAGAAAAAAAATTGACATATTACTTGGCATTTCGCAACATTTTGAAAGCAGAAACGGTTATAATTTCTGACCTGTATAAAATCTGCATCCAGTAGGTACATTAACTCGGTTTACATGCGCAAAAAACCATTTAACTTGATTAAAACTATTTCTGTGCTATTGCAATTGGCATAAATCAAGTTTTACCGGAAGGTAAACAATGTATTTCGAAGACAAAGTCCCAATATTTTGTGAAATCTCTTGAAATTGTGATTTTTTTTTCTGCCGCTTTGTGAAAACAAAAGTGCAATTTTGAATTGTGAAGGGGCCTCTTATATCGGGCCCCTGTTATAGAAGGGAAAAAAAGCCCTACAATGCAACAACCAAAACCTATGTCTCCTAAAGGTGGTTGCTCTGCGAAGGTTGCACCCTATTTTATATTTTGATTTCCTTACACAAAAAAGACTTTAACATGGAAGAACAAAACAATCTGGCAACAATTCACACAGTAACGTTTCATTATAAAAATAAAGCTTTAGATTTGGCAATTATTTGTAACCTGAATTAGCTTCAAAAATAATGTATAAGTCTTCTAAAGTCATTAACAGATGGACATAAACATACATTTAAATTTCAGTGTAAAACAAGATCAAAATTACATCATGGAAGAGTCACACTCATGTTTGGTTTAAATAAACCATGTGATATGCCAAAATAAAACATTTAATGCACAAAAGAATTCATTTCCAGCTCACTGCCAGTGTGTTTTTAGTGACGTACAAATATAAAATTCACAACTTACTTTTAAGATTGTCAACCAAGTGAAACTTTATGGCATTTAGAATTTTCCTTTCTAGTTAATGACAAAAAATAATATACATTCTAAAAATACATTTACAAATATTTCTTCCACCGGTTTTAGTCTTCTTGAGCTGTTTTCACACTTATTACGAAATCATGTATACAGAGTCTAGAAATCAAAACCTGTTTGCAGAGTGCCTCTAATGATTAAATCATCTATATCAAAAATCATGTTGTGCAATATCTGCAATCCAGTCATCTTCTAATCTATGCACATCAATCCTTTTCTTAAGCCACATCCTTTGTTTCCACAGACTCCACCTTTTAAATGAATCCTAATTACTTGAGGTTGTTTCACCTTGTTCTCCAGCACCTGAATTTGCTCCGCCTTCATCGCCTGCACTTGAATTGGCTCCACCTTCTCCAGCACCTGTATTTGCTCCGCCCTCATCTCCTGCGCCTGAATTTGCCCCACCTGCATCTGTAGTGTCCATATTTATTTCACCTTCATCTCCAGCTCCTAAATGAGGAAAAACAAAAACTTTTCTTTTAACCATCTTTTAAAAAAATTTTATTGTCTGGCAAGTATTATGTGAAGGCCCTCTGGGAAACCATTTATCAACCTTTTTTTTCACACATTAGTTTCAACAGTTTTGCATTAAACCTATAAATGATCAACGATACAGTAAATTCTAGCCATTCAAAAAAAACAAACACAGCATTTATCAACAGTGCTTAACCTGCAATATCTGTATTTGCGGATAGAAAGTAGCATGCTTGTCTTTGATACTTTCCACTAATAGTTTGCATAAACAGTGATATTTTTAAAAACATTTTACAGCTGAATGCAAGCTGTTCCACCTTGCCAAAAACAGGTTAATTTTCCCCTAAAATTCCACTTTTCACATTTGTCACCAGAAATATTAGTGATAGTATGACTTGGCAACAAGGTAATTTAGATCTGCCAATACTTATTACAGGGTGTTCACTAGCCATGAAATCCTAAAGGGGCCTTTTGACCAGATACAAGGCTAAATCTCCATTATTTTAACAAAATGTGACCCTCCAGTTAAAATCCTGAGGGTCAAATCAGGTCTTTTTGAAATTTGAAGGGTCAAAGTGTCATTTCAAGGGTCAAACGGACACCCTGTTATTACTTAGATTTAATGGACTGAAACACAAAAAGCTGTCAATTTAGAAAAGAGCTGTTATAAACTTTGTATGTTAACATGCAATGTTAAGTTCAAAATTTAATTAAAAGTGTTAATATGTTGCATATGCGGATGTCAGATCTTCCCTTCTTTCCTGATTTATCACACTACATATTCCCCTTCAGAGAGCCCAAAATCATTTTGAAAATTCAAACAAGAGGGCCATGATGGCCCTGAGGTCGCTCACCCTGTATATAGGCCTCCCCCCCCCCCACCCCCACGGCAAGGCTAATTTTAACCTAAGGGCTTTTATTTGAACAAACTTGGTAGACACCCATAAGATGATGTTTCATGCTAAGCATTGGGTTTTTTCAAAGAAGATTTTTTAAGTTTTTACTATACACATATAGTTAAAAGCAATGACACCCCTGGGGCAGGGCCAGTTTTGACCCCAGGGCTTTTATTTGGACAAACTTTGTAGACACTTACTAAAAGATGTTTCATGCTTAATATCTAAACTCTAGCTATTTGGGTTTTTTCATAGAAGAGTTTTAAGTTTTTGCTATACACATATAAGGAAAATCAATGACCCCCTGGGCGGGGCCAATTTTGACCCCGGGGCTTTTATTTGAACAGCTGTTTTAAGTTTTTGCTATACACATATAAGGAAAATCAATGACCCCCTGGGCGGGGCCAATTTTGACCCCGGGGCTTTTATTTGAACAAACTTTGTAGACACTCACTAGAAGATGTTTCTTGCTTAATATCTAAACTCTAGCTCTTTGGGTTATTTCAAAGAAGATTTTTTTAGGTTTTTGCTATACACATGTAAGGAAAATCAATGACCCCCGGGGCGGGCCAATTTTGACCCCAGGGCTTTTATTTGAACAAACTTGGTAGACACCCATTAGAACATGTTTCATGCTAAATATCTTAGCTCTAGCTCTTTGAGTTCTTTAAAAGAAGATTTTTTAAGTTTTTACTATATGCATAAAGGGAAAATCAATGACCCCCTGGGGCGGGGCCAATTTTGACCCCGGGGCTTTTATTTGAACAAACTTGGTAGACACTCATTAGAAGATGTTTCATGCTAAATATCTTAGCTCTAGCTCTTTGGGTTCTTTAAAAGAAGATTTTTTAAGTTTTTACTATATGCATATAGGGAAAATCAATGACCCCCTGGGGCGGGGCCAATTTTGACCCCAGGGCTTTTATTTGAACAAACTTGGTAGACACTTACTAGAAGATGTTTCATGCCAAATATCTAAGCTCTAGCTCTTAGGGTTTTTTAAAAGAAGATTTTTTAAGTTTTTACTATATGCATATAGGGAAAATCAATGACCCCCTGGGGCGGGGCCAATTTTGACCCCAGGGCTTTTATTTGAACAAACTTGGTAGACACTCACTAGAAGATGTTTCATGCCAAATATCTAAGCTCTAGCTCTTAGGGTTTTTTAAGAGAAGATATTTAAAGTTTTTTCTTTCAGTTGCCATGGCAACCAGAGTTCTGCATGGAATTAAATTCTTTGAACAATTTTTAAAGGTGACCACCAAAGGAACATTCCTGTGAAGTTTGGATGAAATTGGCTTAGTGGTTTATGAGGAGATGTCATTTAAAGTAAAAGTTTACGGACGGACGACGGACGAAAAGCGATCACAAAAGCTCACCCTGCAACTTTGTGACAGGTGAGCTAAAAATAAGTTGCTGATCATGAAAATACTAAAATTAAGCAGACAACAGTCTCAGCTATGGTGAGATTGCAGAGGCAGGAACGACTGGCCTGGCATTATAACGGCTGACTAGAGTTTTGTAAATATCAAGCCATTAGTAGGACAATTATCATACCATTTTTTTCTTTTTCCTCCCATTCCGACTTTGAGACAACATACACGGTTATCTCCCCTTCCACTTCTGTCAGCTCATCCGAGGAAAATGTGGCAAGGAGTGTTCGTTCTCCAAGTCGCCTTGGATGCATTACAACGTCTATCGAGATCTCGTCATCGGGATGGACCACTTTCCTTCAAAATATTTTCATCAAACTATTTAAACAGTTGGTTAATAATTTTAAACAGTTGGTTAATATGTAAAAGGGAAGTGTTACGAAAAACAAGAGGGACATGATGGCCCTTAAGTCGCTCACCTGTATATAAGCCCCCAGAGCGGGGCCAGTTTAAAACCCAGGGCTTTTATTTGAACAAACTTGGTTGACACCCATTAGAAGATGTTTCATGCTAAACATCTAAGGTCTAGCTTGTTGGGTTTTTTAAAAGAAGATTTTTTCAAGTTTTTTTCTTTACACATATAGTTAAAAACAATGACACACCTGGGGCAGGGCCAGTTTTGACCCCAGGGCTTTTATTTGAACAATCTTTGTAGACACTTACTAGACAATGTTTCATGCTTAATATCTGAACTCTAGCTATTCAGGTTTTTTCAAAGAAGATTTTTAAGTTTTTGCTATACACATATAAGGAAAATCAATGTCCCCTGGGACAGGGCCAATTTTGACCCCAGGGCTTTTATTTGAACAAACTTTGTAGACACTCACTAGAAGATGCTTCGTGCTTAATATCTAAACTCTAGCTATTTGAGTTTTTTCAAAGAAGATTTTGTAAGTTTTTGTCATACACATATAAGGAAAATGAATGACCCCCGGGGCGGGGCCAATTTTGACCCCAGGGCTTTTATTTGAACAAACTTGGAAGACACTCACTAGAAGATGTTTCATGCTTAGTATATAATCTCTAGCATTTTTTTTTTTTTTTTTTTTTCCAAAAAAATTCTTTAAGTTTTTGTTATAAACATATAAGGAAAATGAATGACCCCCGGGGCGGGGCCAATTTTGACCCCAGGGCTCTTATTTGAACGAACTTGGTAGACATCTATTAGAACATGTTTCATGCTAAATATCTTAGCTCTAGCTCTTTGCATTCTTTAAAAGAAAATTTTTTAAGTTTTTACTATATGCATATAGGGAAAATCAATGACCCCTGGAGCGGGGCCAATTTTGACCCCAGGGCTTTTATTTGAACAAACTTGGTAGACACTCAATAGAAGATGTTTCATGCCAAATATCTAAGCTCTAGCTCTTTGGGTTTTTTAGAAGAAGATATTTAAAGTTTTTTCTTTTGGTTGCCATGGCAACCAGAGTTCTGCATGGAATGGAATTCTTTGAACAACTTTGTTAAGGCTTCACACAAGGAACATACCTGTGAAGTTTCATTATGATCTGCCTTATGGTTTCAGAGGAGATGTCGTTTTAAAAGTGTGAACGGACAACGGACGACGGAAGAAGAGTGATCCTAATAGCTCACCCTGAGCATATGCTCAGGTGAGCTAAAAACAAGTTAAAATTAATAACTAAACATGTTGGTACAACAGAACTTGAAAAATTATTTTTCTGTTATGGTTAACATTGTGGAAATTTTCTTAAATTTCAAAGGTGACTTTTCTTTCCATTTGACAAATGGAACCTTATGGTGTATGTTGTATAATGTTAGGCACTAGATTACACTGATTCAGGACCACCAACTTTCTCTAATCTAGTATGGTATGTTCCTGACATGAATTCTTCAGACTTTATTCATTGCGATTAGAAATCACATTTCAAGGACAGTAAGTCCCAAGTCAAAAACATACAAATAAAAAGAGATTTACCTGTAATTATATGGCCTGGCCTTAGTAAGGTAGGATCCTTCCACATTGAATACACAGTTATGAAGTTTAAGGCCTGATGTGTTTTTGAAGCGTATTGAAGCAACAGTATCAACAGATGAGCAGATCTTTTCTGGAGCCTGCAAAAAAAATATGGTCAATTTTATAGTTATCTCATACATAATTGATGGGAGCATTCAAAAGGAAGGATATTTACAAAATTAAAGGAAATTAAGCTTGTCAAATATCTTGGTCTAAGACATTTACTGCCTATTTTTAATAAAAATAATGCCTCCTTTATAGCAATCTGACTTAAATGAATGCAGTACAAACATACACTGTTTCAAAGGCTTGGACTTTAAATTGCTAGGAGGATCAAATTTACATTTATGATTTATTTGAGTCAAGTTTAACATTGAAGTATATTTTTCAGCTCCTGGACATGTTTAACTGCTTGTTTTTAAGTTTCAAGTTCCATCGACATATGGAGAGAAAAAAAAACTAGCATTATATACTGTTATATTCTTACAAAAGAATTCTCAATAAAACAAGCATCACATAAATTCAATATGTGTAAAACAATCTTCCCCCAAACAACCTGTAATCTAGAATACTAAAACATACATCGATAGCAAGACTTGGTTTCTTCAAGGAGAAAGGTTCACTGGTAGCAAACATATGGTCGGTCTCGACTACCCTACACACAGCAGTCAATTTAAAGTTGGCCTCAGGGTTCATTGCTTCAACATATTCCTCTTGTGAAATAGATAGCATAACGTCCTTCTCTGAAAAAAAAAAGCATTTCTATGATCATATTGTATGTGTTTTATAATCAATCAATCTTGCAATTCTTGTCCAATTCAACGACAAGAAAATAAATCAAATTCATTCACACAGCAAAATATTGTAAATATGATTGTATTAAAGATATACCATGCTCATCCTTGAGTAAAATATTTTAATCACAGAAATTAATTGAAATCTATGAAATTATACTGTATATGTCTAACTTGAATAAAAGAATGAATAAACTATGTATGTGAAGCTGCGTTCCGTAATACAGGTCAAGTAAAGTTGGTCTTTTCTTAAAAAAAAAAATGCCAGTTTTTTTAAATGACACTATATACTTTTATTGTGATCACCTATAGTGTTTAGAATTTAAAACATTATATATCTACTTTGTGTAAAGACAAATCATGTTTATTTCATACTTACAAAAAAGACTGTGTAGCAATTATTAATATTTTCTAATATCAAATTTGAGCATAGTATATCTTTAAAGGATTCCTCAACAATGTTAAGAATTGAATCCACATTGGTAAGGGGAAAGTGATTCAACATCAGTTGCATTAAACACATCATAACATATCAAACTACAAATTAACCCACCTGCTCCGCCCTCGATAGCAACCTCTGTCATTTCTCCCTTCACTTTCTTTCCCGTCACGCCAGTATAGAAGGTTGATGCGCATGTAAGACGGACCTTGACCTTCCTGTCTTCCGAACTGATGTTTTTCACCTTCACTCCAACATTTAGATCGTGCCCGATCTCAGTCTCTGGTAGAATGAGCTCAAATTCAAGCTTCAAAATAGAAAGTTACAAAAATATTATGGTATCACATCAAAATTTATCACAAGGTATGAAAGATGCAAGTTCAAAATAAAAAGTAATACACCTCAACACCAATGCAAGTTTACAATATTTAATTAGAGTCTAATAGTTTCGGTCCATTTTAAAAAGGTCAAAAAAGCCTGAAAACACTTAATTTAGCACTTTTTTATTGCTTTTAATAGAAAAAAAGAGCTTTTAGATGAATCAAAAATCTGAAATTCAGGCAAATACCTGAAAACTTTTACCCATGTTAATGTTGTTAAATCTTGTTAGCAGTCAATAACATGACATAGGTCATGACGACACTTTTTCCTTAACAGAGATTTTTATTCATTGGCAAATTTTTGTTTACTGACAGGTTTGAGTACAGTAAAAATATAGTGTATAGAGTATTAGAACTTACAAAGAGAACTACTGTAATGCATACATCTTCAATTCATTTATTTGGATTGCAAATTAAATTTGTAAAAATTGGCAAATTGAACCACTCTCCCTTGACTAAGAAAAGTCAAAGGGAGATAACCTCAACTCTTGTAATGCAATAATATACAATTATTTTTGTGTGTGTGCATACACTACCAAAAAATAGAAAGTTCAGTGATATATTAGTGAAGAATACCTCTCTTTTCTGCTCTTTCTTGTATACGTTCTTCTTTCTCTCTGTACTAAACTTGTTCACAAACTCTAAAACTTTTCTTTCTTCCGGTGAGCCTGTTTATATCAATAAATTAATACTAGTGTATGTACAATCCAAAAAGTAATGTTTTAAGCATTAGAACTTGTACATTAATTTTTACACTACACCAATTAGATACCAAGTATTTTTTATCAATATACCAATATGAAACTTATTAAACTAATGAAATTGTGAATCAACATTGAAGCAAATGTAAAATTTCGATGATACATCTATATAACAATATTCAATGATGGCCTTTACTAAGACCTACATACACTGGAAACAATATGATCAGATATATATAATTTAGATATACAATACTTGCTGCAAGATAAATTCATTCATTCATTTATGTACAAGGTCATAAGTATCTAAGCTTAAAAAAATATACAACTGAATTTCAAATTTTGCATTTTAGTCATTTAAGGTGCCTACAAAAGTATCTACCAATTTAATTTATGATACAGACAGGATAGTTTAATTGAATGACTTTACAATAGTATTGTAATGATGTTTGTAGAACGTCATATAATGAGCATTACAATATGCGAAAACTAAAGGTGCTGAATTCACATAAAAGATAGTATCCAATATATAAGGGCATAAACCACTCTCGGTGGTGAGCTAGCTTTTCACCAACAGGGTTTGTGTGCCTTAAAACGTTACATTTGGTGGCCAGTGTGGGGGATGTAGACAACTGCCAGACCGGAGTTGCCCTATCCACAGATTTCCCAGGCCGAGTCTCGGGACGAGACTTCTCGAAGGGGAAAGTAATGTAACGACGTTGGTAGAACTTCATATAATGAGCATTACAATATACGAAAACTAAAGGTGATGAATTCACATAAAAGATAGTATCCAATTTATAAGGGCATAAACCACTCTCGGTGGTGAGCTAGCTTTTCACCGACAGGGTTTTGTGCCTTAAAATGTTACAGTATTATACTCACCATCAGCATATTTGTAATCAAGGGTGAGATCATGCCTATCGCCAGAACCAACAGCCTTTGTACTGATGTTATGTCCTACGGAATATTTGTCAATACTACATATAGTCATACTGCCATCAGAATGTACCTAGACAATAAACAAGACAATATTGAACATGGCCCTTTACTATCATTCATTACATCTGGAAATCATTTTATACTTCATATTTTAATCAGGATTTACAGCGGAAAAACAACTGATTTCCATTAACCCTTCAAGATTAACAGGGGAAAAAAACAAACTTATTTCCATCAACCCTTCAGGATTTACAGGGGAAAAAACAACATTTTTCCATCAATCCTTCAGAATTTACTGGAAAAAATCCATCCTTCAGGATTTACTGTGGAAAAAAACAACTTATTTCCATCAACCCAAAATCAGCAATTAAATGGTATAAAAAAAAAACTTTGACATTATAGCAGCTTTTGATTGAATAAGTTTTTACCTCCCATTCACATTTATCTCCATTCACTTCTGAAAAGATGAAAGCAGTATCGAAGTTAAGGTAAACATGCCCTTCCTTAATGGCCTTCATTGGGGCGGGGCCACATCTCATCACACCCTCACTAGCCTCCTGAGGCGTGGCATCGTGAGCTTGCCAACCGTCATAACCGTCGGGTAAATCTAGGCGACGGAAATACGACTCATTCCAAACGTGGAAGTTCCTGTAATAGTAAAGGGCTTTTAATATTGCATTAACAGTTACTGCTAACTTTTGACTATTAGGAAGTACAGCAAGTATAAACACATAAGTGAAGAATTGAAAACATTCATTGATTGTAAAGGCAGATCTTACACACGAAACCTTAAAAAGAAAATTTCAAAGTTCAGAAAGGGATATAATAATGTAAACATCTATGTTCTGTATCTCAGGAGTTTTCTACAATTATGACATCAAAGGCATGTGTTGTTTCAAGTAACTTCCTAAATGGGTCATGCAAATACATATCCGATTACACACCAAGGTAGTGAGGACTGTATCTTTAAAAAGTCAAGCTCAAAATTGTAAACTGAAAATATCTTATATTCTTTAATGCTCCGTGAAATTTTTAAGTGCCTAAAAATGCCTTGTCAATAATATTTCATAATATAATAATTTCTCCTGAAACAAACTTACCATGTTGAATCATCTAGGTCATCTAAAGGCTCACCATCTGGATTGTAATGTTTGTCAATTGTCATACTGCAATCTGTGTCGTGAGCTGAGTCAAAAGTTGTCACCGATCTTGTTGGAATGCCTAAACATCGCAGCACTGAAATATCAAATACATTTGTACTTAAGTATTTAAATATTACATAATATGTAACAGATTCTTTGACATATTTTTTCTGCATGTACTCATATTTCAAGATGAAATATCTCCTAGTTCCCACATAACTGTTACTATGGCATAAAGTAGGAAAGTCTATAATTAGCCTCAATGACCTTGACCTAATCAACCTGAAATTCCACACAAAAGTTCTGTGAAAAATATCAACACACAACAAATATCTAAAACATCAGTCAATAAATAAAGAAGTAAAGAGAAAATGGAGAGTTCACATAAAAAGAAGATACAGGGAGGACAAAAATATATATCTGTCACTATATGTTCTGCTAAAAAAATTACAGGACAAATAAAGTCCTTAAGCTGAAACTGCTGTGTTCTCTCTATAGTTACCTCATCATACATGTGAACACTCCAATTTCTAGCAAGCGACTCCCACTTTCTGCAGCTATATTTTAAAAGATTTTTATTAAAATAAGGGGTATTTTCACAAATTAAAGAAATCTCCCTCTTTTTGATGTCAGAACTTTTTTCTTTGTTTATTGCAAATTCTAAAATCTCCCTCTTTTTGAAGAAATCTATCACTTGATCATCGAAAAAAGTTCACATGTATGCCTCATGCTTTCAAAAACAACAAACACATGTGTATTTACATAAATTCAGGACATGAAATTTGACTCAAGTTTACTCACAAGTGGTAAAAACACCAGAAAACACCCAGCACTGTCCATATTGTACAGGTTTTCCAGTTTCATGGTATTTTTCAATGATAGCCACACTCCCTGTCCATTCCCAAGGCTTAACACTTCCCTTGGGATATTCTGACGCCCACTTTCCTTCCAATAGCCCTTCATCATCCATGCTGTTTGTCTGCAAACATTCAAATAGCAATACATGACAACTAATAACATAAAATGATTCCTATATCAGAATCAACATATAAAATTAAAACAGGTTAACAACATTGACATGGTATGTCCAGGCAGCAAATGACCCACAACCTACAAAGTGGCCAATCTACAACTATGTCATCACCAAGGATGGGGTTAAAGGAATGATGATTCATACACACGCTCAAACTGAATACAAAAGATTGTGCACTTAACTTAAATTGCACAAGAAATACAGACATGTGTTATAGTTCTTTGACATGTTTTGTTCCTGTTTTAAAGTTACTACCTTAGCCATTTAATGCCACATAGGCCTTAAAGGAACTCCACTGAGGTTAATAAGCCTAAAAACATAAAAAATTTAATTTTTCACATAGATTAGCATGAGCACTTAAAACAGAAATATAAATAAATTATAATTAAGAAATACATTGAAAATCATATGTTTGTGCTATTCTCAGTTCGATTTGACTGAAAAGCATTTAAACGCTTTTCAATTTTGGGTCATTTTTTACTATTTTAATAATTATTCTGGAAAAACAGAGCGAGCTAATGATCTGACATTTTGTACATAGGTTATTAGTATAGGTCTACATCAGATGGAGTAATAATCCCAAAAAATTATTTCCAGTCCCGTCATGTCGAAAAACCTCAGTTGAGTCCCTTTAAAAGATTAGAATGAATACAAGTTAAATATTATCATACCAAGGCTGACAGACATCTGATAATAGAGACAGCACTGCCACGCCCCGAGTCTGCCAACTCTCCCTTGTCCAGTAAGCCTAGAGCAACCTCTAACACTGGACTCTCAAACTGAAAAATAAATAAAGACATTTTCAAATTATTTCAGTATGATACTCATTGCTGAGCAACAAACCAGGCATATTTATCACTGGACCTTGTGGTTATAAAACATTTTTTGATTATCTTTGTCAGATCTCAGGATTTTCAAAGATCAATGCACCAATCAAAATTTCCCTGTAACATATACATAGACCCTCATACCTAAAATTAATCTTCATTCTATCGCTATTTGGAACAAGAGTTTTAACTGAACCATGGAGATAATTTACCTGACCAAAGTTCCACGGTCTACCAAAATGAGATCTGGCTGAACCAATCCATATCCTGCCTGTATCGTTTAGTACATACTCGAATCTCTCAGCTTCATTGTCCATGTATACAATATCCTCTGTAAATTTAAAAGTAGACAATTTCATACAATGTTTGAACTCAGCATATAGATTATGACAGAAGAACCTAGTCCTTACTGATAAGTTCTGAATTATAATTGACACTTTGCTTGAAAAAGCATAAAATTTCTTACAAGTACTTATAAATACAAGATATATTGCTCTGAACTTTTGAGCAGGCATTTTAGTGTATATTACTCTACAATTATACTTTGAATCATAGTAACTTTGATTCAACTATGCAAAAAAAATACGTTCAACAAAAGTAATCCACAAAAATCCATACCTTTGCACCAAGGATTAAACAGTACACATATGTATGTGTCTAGATCTTGCTTCGTAAAATCTTTATCACTGTTCTTTAACTTTGTCTCGTAGAGAAGCTCGTACTTTCCTATCATTGTATCAGCTGAGGCGGTAATATTTACAGTCAGTGTGTCGTCTTTTAAGTCCTCCACCTTGATAAGCCATCCCTCCAAAGTTTCCACACCATCAACCAGGTCAACACGTAAGCGGACCAGAGTACCCTTGCTTTCCAATGGTCTTGCACCTAAATAGAAAACAAATATCAAATCAAGGCCAAAAAATCTCAGGTTAAGGTTTCATCTCGAAAAGTATTCGGGAAAATATTTCTAAAAATTCATAACGCTATAGTCCTATAGTATAGTACAATTATATCATTATCTAGCCCTTAAATAAACCTGAAGATCATGTTCTTTGAAAAAACCAATCTGGCTGTCTCAAAATTTTGAAATAAATAAATGTTTTCATACCATATGAAAATTTAATGGCAATGATATCCTGATCTTTGTCCACATTTCTATCAAATTTTATCTTAAGCGAAAAGGCTTGACCGCGACGGACAACTGTGAAATCTTCCTCGAATTCATCAGTATGATGGTCCTTCTGATTTTTTTCTTTCAAGGTGTCCACCGACTCAATGCTCAAAGCTGATCCTGCAAACAAAGAAACAAACAAATATTCATAGCAGAAAAACATTTTATCTAATTTCCAAACCTAGTTTGAAATGTGCCTTACTCTAGTACTCTTGTAAATGTCTGTTGGATTTTTCAGCATTACTGTGTTGATTCTTTCAAGAGGTACTGCAATCTTCTCTATAAAGACCGTCTGTTACATTTATACAATTTGTCAAGAAAAACACATGACTTGAACCAACCAGTCCTGTGGTCTAAGACTCTAATGCTCAAATCTAAATAAGCTGATTGGTCAAACTTGGCAATCAACAATTTTTTAATTTTTTGTTTTTAACAAAGTTTGATTACAATAAATCTCAACATATGGTACTCACAATGAGTGAACATAATCTCCATTACTTTGTATCCTCAGATTGTAAGAGCTATGTTTTAGGGTAAAAAGTTCAACCGAAAAACTGATTTCACACCTAGTTTCAAATAACAATGCTTAATTAATTATATAATTACCTAATTTCACCTCTTCAAGTGCAACATTTTTCTCCCTGAAGTCCTCATCTGACACAACAGTCCTCCTTCCATCTTGGTCACCACCAAGTAGCCTGTCTCTCTTCATTCTACTCCTGTAATAACCAAAAGAAAATTGCAATGTAGACCACTAGATGATATAAATGGATCTCATGCAATCATTTGCAATCCCTTCACATCAACCACACCCGTGCCCATTACATCTAGACTACCCAACACTGAGGATAGCTGGATCTAGCATAGTTCTGTATAAGTCCTTACCATGCATTAACAGTCAGATTATAAAAATTCCATCAACTTACAAGTGCCTGCGCCACAGACTTGTAAAACAATGCCTGTCAATGTTGTTATAATGCAACTTGACAAATCCGGGAAAAGCATGGCTAAAACCCGTACCAGTCAAAATTAAAATTTGCTCCATAAAGATGACCTCCAGCATTTACAGCATAGTTATGCTCGACAACAGCTTTCTTCCATCACTGCATGGACAGCATAAAAGTAAAAACATTACAGTAAAAACTGACCCTACTGTACCTGCACGATCTAGGCCTACTTCACAGGCCTGATTAAAAAATTTGTGCAATCAGTCCATAATTAATGAGCTACATCACCAAACCTGTGGTTCAGTAAACAAGAATACTTTGAACATAAATTATCAGTTTATTATTTATATGGTGTTCAAGGTTTCCTCGGATTGGTGCATACAAATACCATTGTTTATTTTTCTTCAGTACACGGATGATTTAGCATGGGAATATTTTACAGTAGCACCGGATTGTAAAAAAAAGGCTACTGGTTTAACAACTTTTAATTTCATGACAATACAAGTAAATGCAAAGTAACAGTACATACGCTGTTCGCCTTAGGTTATATCTCCGTCTTGTTCTTTTAGGGGGGTTGTTTGTCACTCCCTCCGCTGATGACCGGCTTCGTCTTCCCATGTTTATTTTCAAAGCGTCAGATTCCCTGTTTTGTGTATTCCCGCCGTGTAATCTACCAAGCGTTACAGAGGTACGCTGACACGCATGACTCGATTTGCGGAATATGATTCGTTAAATTACGGAAGTATTCGGAAGATGTATGAGGCCCGTCCTCGGCATTTATATCAAATTATTATTTTTTTTTTTTTAAATGAGAAATTCCTAGTTCAAAAGAACCTTGTTTTTAGAATAGCCAGTTTAAATCATTAGATCTTTTCTTATATAGTTCATTGATTAAAGTTGAATCGATCTATTGTATATTGTTTTAAATAGAGTTAAATTGTGATTCTTGCAAAAGGAACTTTAACTATTTCAATTAAAGACACTCATGTAAGAACCCTTGATCTTAATAACATGTAATAAAAATCCGTGAAAGGAACATAGCCGCCAGTTTGCCAGATGCCATCTTAGCGTGCGTCGATTTTGTTCTTAATTTTTACAAAAAAACTCTTCTACAAAATTTCGTTAAAACACTGAAGCTATCCATTGTTCCATAATTAATTTAGCCAAGTGCAATAGTTTAAATTTGAGTAACAGCATCACGGAAATATAAAGCACGGGGCGCTAGACAAAGAAATGTGGCCGCCACATGTCCGCGTGGCATTGTCATTTTCTGATGCGACAATTTTAATTTTGTTCTACCGGGTATTTAAACAGTGCATCCTTATTCCGATTGCATTGCCAGTGAAATAATTTGGAACCACCATTTCCTCGTGGCATTGACATTACCAGGTGCAGAAATTTTGTAAGTGCACTTAAAAACTTTGCGGAAGCCACCGTAAAGCTTTCATTTGATTAAGTTACATTCCAACTTTGCCTTTGCAATAGGGTGGTGTTCCCACTTTACGACGACTTTGTAATTGCTCTACATAAACTACGATTTTTATTCAAAGAACAGTTTTCCAGGGTCCACCTGCCTTACCCATTTATCTAATTACATTTCAAATTAGCAAGTGCAATAGCCTTTAGTCTCCAACTGACAGCTATATCAGACACAGCTAGGGATACATGGCAGATACCAGAAGCATGGCCTCTAGATATGTTAAGTTTCAATGGCCATGACATTAATTATAAGATCAAGCTGGTGGAATTCATATTTGCATGTGGCCCCAACATAGTAATATCTACACGGCATATAATACTGTATGTCGCGTGATCGAGGTCAAGGAAGAGTTTTGGTTACCGCTTTGTCATTTAAACACTTGTATAAAGTACGCAAAATTCGGGTGTCCTCATGATCATTGACCCAGAAACATGTTTAATTCATAAAGAACAGCTAAGGTTCCCTTTTGAGTATTTTTTCAGGCACGGGTAGGCCTCTTAGTCAAACGTGTGTCCTCCCGTGAGCTAGGTGGAAAAGATATGAAAGAATACAAAGTCCCCAGCGATATTCGAACCAGTAGCACTGCGGTGACGGGAAAATGGTTCTGAGTCAGCGACATTGGCCACGGAGCCCCCAAATGTGAATAAATGTGGTACAGTCATTGAGAATCAAACTTACGATATCCACGTATTGATTAGACAGGCATGGTTTCTTCCTGGACTCCATTACATATTTTTTAATACAATGGCCTTCGTATAAATGTTCACAACTGAGAAAGAAAACAAGAACTGACATTTCACTGCACACACACACATTTAATATTTAATTATAGCTATATAATAGAAGCATTACATTTACAATTTATGGCCAAAATATGACTGTTTCTGATATTCTGATTGGCCCCGAGTTGACCAATGACTGCATATAGAGTATATACATTTTAAAAAAGTACAAAATAATTTGAATTGCATTTTCTTTTCCCCTGAATGAAAACCAAAATTCTTTTATTTAAGGAGATTTCAGGTTCAGAAATATTTTGGCCAAGCAATATAGTCAGGTAATTAATATGATATATAAAAATTATTTTGAAAAAAAAAACAGAATACAAGAATACATGTATGAACAATTGACTTATAGAAATATAAAAAACGTGGATATTAATATATGGCACATTTCAGCCTTCGGTTAGCTCAACGTTGTAACAATATTTTTGTCAACGTAAAACAAAGAACTTGTACAATATATTATCTAATATTTATTTACAATTTCCCACCTTTCCTATACATTTAATCCAGTCAGATATCATTATAAACTTATTTGTACTATGTTCTAAATGAATATTTCTATTTTCAGTAACAATTTTACACTAAAACTAGTTATCCTGTAACAATTTATTTCAGTTAAGATTTGAAACATTTTTTCCAGGTATCTTTATTTAATACAGTACATGTATGTTTTTAGTATATTTCAGTATTTAAAGCTGCACGCCTCCAGATGAGCCAAAATATTATCAAGAAATTTAATCTTAAGACAAATGTATTAAGATCTTAAGAAAAGTATAAAGGCATTGAGAAAGCCAAAGACAGCACAAGGTGATTACCATCTGCTTACCCAAGCTGAACAGGTAGCCCATGTCAGGCTACGAACTGGCCACAACAGGCTGAACGCACACATGTATGATAAACTAAAGCTGTCCAAATCACCTGTATGCTCCTGTGCCGTAGAAAATCAAACAGCAAAACATCTATTACAAAGATTCCCACATCTAGAGCAGCTGCAAAGAGAAGTGTGGCCAGCATGCAAGCACCCCACTGGAGGAGAAATTCTACGGGAATCTTGAGGCCCTCCGGAAGACTGCACATTTCATCGCTGTGGCTGGGGTGACGTTGTAGAAGGGCGAACGACAAGAAGAAGAAAAAAAAAGATTCAATATCTGATTAATTATTTACATGTTATGTGCGAGTAATGACTGATTTTGCAGTATCAATCACTGAGATTTTACTGCGTTAAGTACTAACGCAATAAGAGGTATTTATGTATATTTTGACCTATTTTTTTGGTAATTTTCTTGGATTATAAGTGTCGTTTGCAATGTGTAAACTCCTTTCTTTGTTCACTTCACAATATTAAACTTTTCAATATATTTTCAAAATTTTCATGAAAATTAGCATGAATCTGGAGGCATGCTGCTTTAAGTTTGCACGAAACTTAATTACACGAAAACTGCTGACCAGGTGTTTTTAACCCTTACCCTGCTGAAACCGGGAGTGATTAGCCTAAGCCACCATTATATAGCCATGTAAGCCTGCACGTCCATCCATGCAATTTGACCAGGCTGACCCATTCGCTTTTCCGTCAGAATTCCCTAAAATACCTGGATTTCAGGGGGGGGGGATACAATGTACATGTAAATAGATATAATAAAAATACAAAAATCAAAAATGAGAAGAAAAAATACTATCACTAATGAATTAAGAAAATACATGTAAACAGTTAATAATTATGATAAAATTACAAAAATAAAAAAATAAGAAAAAATCTATCGCTAATAGAGTAAGAAAATACATGTAAACAGTAATAATAAAAATACAAAAATCAAAATGAAAAAATGTACTATTGCTAATAGAGTAAGAAAATACATGTAAACAGTTATAATAAAAATACAAAAATAAGAAAAAAATATATATATATACGATTGATACATTGATACACAACAACAAACATGAAGGTAAATAGTGATTTGTTTAGTTACAATAATCATAGCTAGAAACAATTTATTTCATTCATTTAACAGTAAATTAATAAATGAAGTTTAAAACCCTATAAAGTCTCAAAAATACAATTACACGTAGATGTACTTTCATATGCATAAGTATAGCAAGTTTAATCAAGGACGGTGAAATTTTGATTTCATAAACAACACGGCAAAGATACAGTATCAAATTGATCTTGGTACATTTCTTCTGTTTTGGTAAAATAATTTTAAATGAATATAACACTGGAGTTAGTAAATTAGATCAATATCAAAACCTATTATTGCATGTCCAAATTTTTTATCTTAATTCTTACTTGTTTTTGCAAAATAAGCCCACAAAATGTATGTCGCTTACTGTATTCACTCATGTACAAAATTCTATCACCACAAATTAAGTTAAGTAAATTAATGAAGTTTGTTCTATCTGTTCACAATTATAAAAACAGAACATATGCCACGTAATTTGTATATATACTAGTAAATCTTCAAAAATATATGCATGCATATATAAAATAAGTTACATGTATAAAGATGATTGACAAGTAATATGGCTCTACATAGACGGTTGTATGGATATATAACCAATCAATATCCAATGAAAAGCGACGTAACAAACTTACAGTATGTATATTATATGGATTTATTTCATGCTTTCCCGTGTTTTATTGTAATTTATCAGATGATTTTATTCTGATATAAACCACCAGTGAAATTTATAAAATATAATTTTCACTGTAGCCGGACTATATCTGAATGCGGATGAAAAGAAAATCATATCTAACTGGAATAACAGGCAGAAATAAATGTCGTCATGCGTAAATTTTTGCTTCTTTAGGAAAAGAAAGTCGATGTCATCATACATCATGTTAAAAATGTAACAAAAAAAAGTTTTACATATAAGATTAAAATTTATTTCATTCGTGAACACAAGCTATTATATTTTAACTCGTGGCTACGCCACTCGTGAAAATGTTGCGTCTGGTGTTCACTCAGTTAAATTATATTTCAATCTTACATGCAAAACAAACAAATATCCTCTATATAACTGGAGCAACACTTGTAGACGCTTGCCACAAGAAGAAAATATTGCTTTTCAGCGCTTCTTACATTTTCCATTCTTAAAATGCATATCGGCCGTTTAAGTATTTAAAGATCCTGTATGTTTTGTGATTGATATTGTTACTGTTTGTATACCACACTTGCAAAATATTATATATGTATATAATTATGCAAATAAAACAATTTTCAAACATCGAAGAATATGTAAAATGTGTACTTCAAATATTTGTGCACATAATATTTAATCAATAAATTACATGCATTCATTTCTTATTGCAGAATTTGACTTAGAATGCTTATTGGAACTTACAATATTGACAAATCTTAATTTGTGCATCATATTTATGAAATAAAACCATGAAAAAATTGTGTTACAGGATCTTTAATATTCAAGCGCTTTGTCCGATGTATACCGGAATATGGTATTTAGTGTGATGCTCTAGTCTCAATCATATACTAAACATGTACATAATTCAACAATAAATACACGTCAACATTACTGAAACAAGCTTAAAGGTTTATGCCTCCACAAAACAAGAGCCACGGCCTGGCAGGGACAATGCTCGTTTCTTACACTTTTTCTAAAAGCAAAGAAATAAAAGACTTAAAATAAATCTTGAAGAAAGAAAATCCGTTCTTCCCTTTTTTATTTCAATAGTTAGGTCTAGTCACACTTGTTTCTGTACAAAAATTACTCATTACTATAATGTTTAATTATCAATTTTACATCTAAACTGTGCACATGGTCCAAATTTCACAGGTGTACAAAAACAACAAGAAATTAGCCATTTCATCAAATTATTTATGTCAGCTGATATCAATCTTAAACTGTGCACATTGTCCAAATTGACTAGCTGTACATCAAAGGGAAAGAAAGTAGGTTATCATATCAAATTATCTAGGTCACTGGTCTAAAACAATGCACATGGTCTGAATTTCATAGCTGTACATCAAATGATTAGAAAGTAGGTCAGTTTATCAAAATCTGGGTCAGATGATATCAAAGTTCAATTTTAAATTTAAAACTGTGCACATGGTTCAAATTTCATAGCTGTACATCAAAGGACAATAGCATATTCACTTTCTTCAATTATTAAGGTCAGCTTAAATCAAAGTTCAATTTTACATCTAAAACTTTGCACATGGTCTAAATTTCATAGCTGTACATAAAAAGACAAGTTTTCAAAATCTAGGTCAGCTGATATCAAAGTTCAATTTTACATCTGAAACTGTGCAAATTGTCTAAAATTTCATTGCACAAAAAAGTAGGTCACTTCATAAAATTTCTATGTCAGCTGATATCAAAGTTCAAAACTAGGTCACTTTGTTAAAATCTAAGTCAACTGATATCAAAGTTCAAATTTACATCTAAAACTGTGCACATGGTTCAGCTGTCAAAGATATAGGAAATTAGAGAATTTTATTAATTTGACCTTGACAGTCAATGTCAATTATGTAAAGGTCAAGTATAAATCAAATCCGTATATAAATAACAAAATTATGACGATGTAATCGAAATTCAATAACTGCACTTGTCAATGTCACTTTGCGTTTGATATAAAGATCCATTCAATAATAACTAGGAAATAGCTAGTTGCAGCAAAAATGAAACCAACAATAATTTGACCTTCAATGTTATTTATGAGTGAAGGTCAAGATCTCCTTGGTTAAATTGAAGGTCTTTCCTAGAAGATTGTTATGTTCAAGTCTGCAAGCCATCCATTCAAAAAGAACAAAGTTATAGCCACTTATAGCAAAATCAGCAAAAATCAAGCAAAATTTAGCCATTTGACCTTGAATGTCGAGGTCATTTATGAATGAACGCAAAGTTTAGTCTAGTTTTCTTGAAAGTCTTGTCCCAAGGGTCGTTGTGGCCAAATATGAGAACTTAGAAAGTAACGATCAAGGTTAAAGTTTGGGGACGAAAACGGCAACGGGAACGCCGCCATGACTGTAACAATACCTCTACTTTTTTCCCCAGAATAACCAATATTCAATCAGTTAACCTGTTTTCAGTCAATAATAATGGGGGGGGGGGGTTATGCTTGAAATCTTTTAGCCTTTAAAGAATCTATTAACATTTATCAATTTTAAAATTGGTCTTTCTTAGAAAACTGTTAATGTGTACAAAAAGAGCAGCTGAAGGTGTCATTTCTTAGTACGTTTATTGGGGCGCAAAATGATAAATGCATCCAACCATCACAGCCATTTTACCTTCCCCACTTTGTAATATTGACAAATATGGAAATTTGACTAGATCTGCCAGTTGGTATCACTTAGAAAAGATCTATTGTACAATCATCATTTGAAAAATATATTAATAAGGACCACTATGTAAAGTCGTGCTACATCATATAAGTTATTATTTTAAATACACCTATGACTGAGGTAAATGGTAAAACTTCTGTAGGTAATACTTTATAAAAAAAAATAGCTTGCTTGGAAAAATGTTTGTCCCTATTTTAAACAAGTGAATATGTTTATATAGTTACTGTTACAATGTCTCACTTAAAACTTGACAATTAATTAATCAAATTTGGCATTTCTGCAGAAGTTGAAGTTTACACAACATGCAACATGTTACTTCGTGCAATTTAGTCTGACATGACATCAGCAATGTGTTCGAATTTAGGTTGTGATTGAAAAGTGGTTGTTTCGGGATGCTATTCAAATCTAAACAAACAAACAAACAAAAGCACGTGAATGTTAAGTTATAATTCTGCAAATGTGCAGACTTTACCTGCCCTTGTTAGTTATTTCATTCATTATTATTTTATTTTCTTTGTGTGTGTGAAAAAGGCAAAATATTAAGAAATACAAAGGAAATAATTAAGCAAAAAATGCTTATCTGCCCAATGGAAATGCGTTTTAAATTACATAGTCAGGCACTCCAAGTTTTAAGTGAACATTTTTGATACTCGGTACTTTTTGAGAAAAATGAACCTTAACAAAAAAACGTTAACCAAGAAATTCAAAGTAAAAAAGGGGGACATAACTGAGGAAAATGTATAATAAATTTACTTGCCCTTTAGAAATGCATATGGAAGCATAAATCTAAATGCGTGTTTCTTTAATAAAGACATACATAGTCAAAAATCAATGTTTACGTCAGTTCAAATATATACATTTGTAAGCGTGCCCAAGGTTTTGAAATGGAGTAAAGCGCTCATATTTTGTCTCTGCGTATAGTATAGTAAAGTGCGATATAATATAAGAAATAGTACATAACGCTTTGCACCAGTGTAGTTGTTAGCCATATCTCAGTCTGGCAATTAAATGTATATGGACTGACTGATCAGCCACTAAAATTGTAGAAGACATTCCCGAAGTGTTATGTTTTTTTAAGAGACATTGAGTCTTACCTTTTCCTCAAGATTTAAAACCAAGGACCGCTAAGAGTTCACATGCACCAACTTTTTATATGCTGCACAACAATAATTAAACATTATTTATGTGTTATTTAACATAAAAGGATGCTGAGAACTTTGTTTACGCGAGTTTATTTAATCAGCCTCAACAACGGAAGGTGATTTGAAAACTCCATCGAAGTATGGTTGTTCACCATCATCTATATATATTACAAATAATGATAATAAGAATATTGCTATGAACAGCCAACAAACAAAATAACTAACTACAGTACAGTCCATTTTGTTTGACTCTATATCATCCTCTCTCTACATATCCTCCGGATACTGTCCTTTAACGTATGTCGCATCTGCAGGAGTATCTGCGTGGAGTTTTACGACAGGCCCTCCAAAAGTGTGACCATCTGTAAGTTACAAAATGGCAACAATGAAACTGAAGCAATTCTTATTAAGGGCAAACATGAAAGGAATTGGTATTAAGGATATTATGAAAAACAACTTTATACATTATGTAAATAATAATGGGTAATGTCATAATGGGTAATGGAAAAATCTAAACAGTTTAAAATCAAGTATTCGTTTCCTCAACATGGTTCCTTAATGTTTATTTTTACTTACTTGCATCTAGTTCGGCGCCAGATCTAAAGTCTATACTAAATGGTATTTTTTCTTCATTTGTTTCAACCGGTTCCTCTGGATGGTTTTCACTTTGTCCAGTGGGTTCACTTACAGCACTCTCTCTTCCACTGTCGTCATCTGTAGCAAGTGAAGCCGTGTCATCTACTGCTTGCGAATCAAGAAAAGACGTCTCTTCATGTCCCTCATCCTGCTGAAAAGTAAATTAGTTTACAACTAAATTTCACTGAATACGTTTAAATTCCGATATAAACTCAGCACATTTGACATACAAAACTTAAGTTGTAAAAAACAAAGTCAATAAAGCAAATTGCAGAACGTGATAACGATGCGCATTTGTCTGTAATTATGTTTGACCAATGCAATTAAGTTTTCATTTATGCCGTCATGTTTTCAGTTATGCGATCAAGTTTGAGAATTAACATTTAAACATTTCATACTTCCTCAGTGCTATGGTCATCATTGTTTGGTACATTATCTCCGGCTTCAGTGTGTCCTGTTTCCGTAACTGCAGTGGTATCTCTACCAGCAAGTGCAGTCTCGACATCCCTTTGTCTCCGACAACACCTTTTTCTCAAGACGACAAGACAGATCAAACAGATCACAATGATAATAGTAATAACTATAACACCAATGATGAGCCCTTTATGGTCCGAAATAATTGTTTCAACATCTTCTTGTATTATAGTTGTCGGGAGATTTGTTGGCGTTCTGTCCAGATCTTGAAAAAAAAGAGTTCATCGATAGTGTAAGTTCATCGATAGTGTAAACACTTTTTTCGGTTAAAAATGTACTTAAAAGTAAGTAGTAATATCTCACAAAACAATACAATGTTTTAGCTGAAATGTTCAAAGCCTCTATGCAGGATTGATTGTTTGAACAAACAAAAGCAAATAAAGTCAATCAAATCGGTTTAGATTTGGTCAGTTCATAATAATCATTAAGGTCGATGAACACTAAAAATGTCACCTCTAATGGTTTGACTCCCGCCACCATGGCCACTGACGTTGACTTCTTTAATTATAGGATGAAATATTTCCGAAGATTAATCACTACTTATTAATCACCTGAAAAAATGCTCAAATGGGTCTTGGTCGCAATATGACCTAAACTGTGTTAGTGCGCAGTGAATCCAAACAAACGATAAAGAAAGGATCTTCGTTACCTTTCATCAGAAAAGCTTGAAAGTCACTATGACCCTAAAACTATCGGAATGCCTCTCCCCCATCTAAATAAAGATAAACAAAATAAACTTACAAGGGCAGTGCTTTTCGCACTTAGGTGGTACAGATTTTGTTATCATGGAGCACATGTTTATGCATTCCGTGCATCTTACATCATCCCAGTATAAGTTGGTATCACAGGGAAGTCGAGAGTCTGTAAAAAAGTACACAAGAAATAATGAAGCATGTGTATTATATGCAAACAGATCCTAACTTTTTTCTTTCTAATTATTAACCTGTTGAACTGGAGATGAGCAGCGAGATTGCAAGGTTTTGCAAAATGGCCTTGGTATATACATGTGAAAATTACTAATTACTTTCGATTCCAGCTTATTAATGGTTAAGTATGTGAAGACATAAAAAGTATATAATCTATGATAGATGTAATTCAATCCCTTTTTGAGCATATCAAGAATAGTGCATTAATCATACTATTGACTTGCCAAAAATAAAATGAATAAAAAATAACCACATGTACATGTATGTAATAAAATGCAAAGACATAACTATCTTATTTCCGTCCCTGACTTACCATTGTAACTAAGCCCGATCAGTTTATTTTCCACGACAACATCATCTTTATTTCCAGTCAGCTGTAAGATGTGGTTCTTGTCCGTCGCAAGACTTTGCCACATCTTTGGAATTCCTGAATGTGTTGCGCAAATCACGAATACCTTCTTCCGTTTTAATTCATTTACCACTTCATTCACATTGTCTATTTCTGAAGCATCATCGACAACAAAGTATAGCATTTCGGCAATCTTTGTTTTTGTATCATGATTAAGATACTTTCTTAAAGCATCTTTTATTAGTGTATTTTGAATGACATTACCCTGGTTGAATCTTAGATATACGAAATCACTTATCCAGTCCTTATCAGTCTTTGTAATTTTCAATGTTTCATTACCAGTTGCACTAACTGGAATTATGATTATCTCTGAGTAATCAGTTTGGAGTTGAGAGATGCCACGTAGTATAAAGTCCTTTTGTGCAGCAAATGACTGCACCGTGCTTGCGTGCCACACAATGACGGTTCTAGATGGGTGTTGAGTAGCTGGAAATAAAAAATAACAAGGACACATTATCTTTAGATACAAATGTTTATGCTTGTAAGTTTAACTCTTGTGAATTGCAGTTAATACACAGTGAAATAATAATATAATAATAATAATTTATATGTTCTGATAATACAAAGGCGATATACGAAATATGTGAACCCATGCATGAACCATTGTGAGAAATTTCTTATGATATCAAACACATGTTACTTTCGATCACTGTACGTATCTTTCTTCTGAGCTCGTACTTTCTCGCAAAAACATACGGAATTCAGTTAGGGCCATCGTGGTTTTGCGCTGTCGCCCTGGGTTTTGCGTGTGACACACCACCCCATCATAGTGAATATTTGTATGAAACTATTCTGTAGTCCTTCGAAGAATAAGCAAGTTATAGACAGGACAAATCTAGAATTACTCACGGAATGACGGACGCATATACACCAAACCGCCAAAATTGAGAAGTGACGACGAAGTAGAGCTCACCAAAAGGGAAATCAAAGCTCACCAAAAGGGAAATCAACAATTCAAAAATTATCTGACCAGTAAGCATAATACATCAAAGCATACGTTAAATACAGTTTTGATATTTTTATTTGACCTTTGACCTCTTGTGACCTTGGCCTTCATTTTGCACTCAACGTACTAAGTCATATTAAAATGCATTTATGTATATACTCGCAAATGAATGTTTTATTTTGTTATTTGACCTTTGACCCTTATGTTTGACCTTGACCTTTGAACGGCGGACGTGCGACATACCAACCCCTTTGTGCCAAATTATTTTGTATTCCTTCAAAGAATACGCAAGATACAGCGCAAACAAAAAATATTAATATTTTTATTTGACCTTTGACCTCTTGTGACCTTGACCTTCATTTTTCCGCGAGACAACTCAACTCAACATGGAGAACCTTTGTGCTAAGTTAACATTAAAATACATCTATGTTTTAATTTGTTATTTGACATCTGACCCCTTACTGTAACCTTGACCTTTACCAAATTACCACAGACACCTAAATTTTTCGCGCGACACTCCGCCTCACTATGGAGAACATTTGTCCCAAGTCATATAAAGATCTCTTCATGCATGTAGAAGTTACCCTCCGGACACGGGTTTAGCGCTGCTCCCGAAGTGTGACCTTGACCTTTGAGCGGCGGACCTGGGTTTTGTGTGCAACACACCCCCAATCATGGTGGACATGTGTAACAAATTATTTTGTAATCTTTAAAAAAAATGAGCCAGATATAGACTGGACGGACTGACGCACGTACACTAAGTGGCGACTAAGTCGAGCTCACCGCGAGCGAGCTCGACAAAAAAAACTAACAATGTAGAGCATTAATTACTGTGTGAAACTTCAATGAGTTAACTGAGGGAAAAAAATTATAGAAGTTAATTAAGGTAGAGTTATAGTTCTGAGACACTGTACTTTCACTTGTCTCTATCACTGCGAGAAGTTTTAATCAAAATCCTTCAATGACATTCATTTTTTGTGTGGACAACACCTAATAATCGTTTGGTTTATTATTGTAGCGACAAGTTTAAATTGTGGGATTCCGATACATTTCATTTCCGATACATTTCCTTCGTTTTTATTTGGTTTTCTTTTTTTTTTTTTTTTTCTTTTTTTTTCGTTTTTTGATTATTATTATTATTATTATTATTGTTATTATTATTATTATTTAGCGTGTTTATGTGATTAAGAGATTAAGAGTTACAATGCTAGTAAAATAGGCATTGGTATGAGGTCAAACGTATGTGTCAAGCGTGTCAATCGTTTGGTTTATTATTGTAGCGACAAGTTTAAATTGTGGGATTCCGATACATTTCATAGTAGTATATTATATGTAAAAATTATGCACCAATAATGCATATATATAGATATCGATAATTCATTCGTGGAATTTCCCGTCTATTTTTGGGTATAAAAATTGGTTTTACCCAACTGCATGATACTATTTATAGAATTCCGCATACTGAAACCTGCATGTATAAAGATACTTAAATATCATGATAACATGACAGATGACCAACATCTACAAACATTAATATCACTATTTGTTACCTATTAAAAAAAAGAACTAAAATCGCTTTGTGAGGGATTTAGCCAGGTTTCTTGGATCTAAAAATAACTTAAACTTTACAATTGGAAAACAATCCCGTAATCAACAAATATAGTACACATCTATGAATGCAAAAGCTACCTTGTTCATTTGAGCTTATATATTCCAACAAGAATAAGAATATTGGAAAATATATGCCTCTGTAATTAAATTTACCCATGTCTTTAAATCTATCAAAATAAAAATGAATGATGCAACTTTAACTTTCACGTGACTATTGGGTAAAGCCCAAGTTTTGTTATTGCCCCTTGTTACTTATATAGTAAACAATGTCTTTATAAAATGAATGATGCAACTTTAACTTTCACGTGACTATTGGGTAAAGCCCAAGTTTTGTTATTTCCCCTCATCACTTATATAGTAAACAATATCTTTATAATTGGCATTAAAAGAGAGTTTTATCTATCTTTGCATATTTGACTTTTAAATATTTTTGTAAAGCATGTATAAATTAAATATTTTTTCTCTAGGCAGTTTCGTGTTTAAAGCAGTACGCCTCGAGATTTAAGCTATTATCTTTTTTATTCAATCACCATTGCTATACTAAATTTAATTACAGAATAAAGTGTGAACATTTTTCAGGGAGTGATCGCTCACTTCTTAATGATGACTATTAATTAGTGATGGTGTGCAATTTGTATGAATATTGCTCATGGTAAATGCTCACTTAATTTTGTTGAACTATTAATTAGTGATGGTGTGCAATTTGTATGAATATTGCTCATAGTAAATGCTCACTTAATTTTGTTGATCTTGCGTGTTATTTACTTCCCCATCTGGGGGATGGGGGCCAAGCAGTCATGCCCCCCTTACCCCATCACACCCACCTTTTCCCTCTGGACCCCCGAACGTACCTTATTTTCACTAAGCAGAAATCATTATAATAATAATAATAAAAATAAAAATAAAAAATAATAATAATAATAATAATAATAATAATAATAATAATAAAAAATAATAATAATAAAAATAATAATAATAATAATAATAATAATAATAATAATAATAATAACAATAATAAATAAAGACTTCATTTAACGAGAGAACTCATTTGAACAACATATCAATCTTCCACGAGGCCCTCAACATGAGGTAATTTGTTTTTTCTTCAATATTTTGTATTTTTGCTGTTACGCTTGTGATCTTTTATTGTTGAATTCATTCTTAAATGAAATTTATAAGTTTTTTATTTTCTTTCCTTAATTTGTAAGAACTGACATTAAGGTCTCTATCAGACCCTGTCCGGACTATACGATAACATGTTAGCAACACTGCTCGTATATAAATGCATGCATCTTCCAACGATGCTTTTACTAGGCCTTTTGTATACAAAAATATAAAAGGTGAGGAATAAATATTTCTTATTTCTTCTTTCGAAAGGTCAAACATGATATTTACTACCTTTGAGCTTGTTAGATGATAACAGCGGAAGATCAATGCAGCGCTGAATATGAAATTATTTGTCATGAAATAAGCAAGGTGTAAACAATGTAGTACTTTGACATGTATACAAAATCACAAAACTTGCCAAAGAGCAACTGATGCAAATGATAATTCAGGTAATTGGCCAATAAGTAACGTTTTAAACAGCTATAGAACACAAACATATATAAAATTGATAAATGAAAATAAAAGTACTTTTGGGGGCACTATTGGCCTAAAGAGTAACATTATGCTCATTTTTTTTACTGTCAAGTAAGCCAAAAACCTTGCATTTTTCTAAAGATTTAATGGACATTGACCCGTGATTGAGTATAATGTTAAACTTCATACGTACGTATTTATAAATTTAAATTGGTCAGGCGCGGTGTTTTAAATTATATTTTTTATAAATAGTCGATTTACTACACTGATTAAGAGTTAGTAAATGTGTTACGATTCATTTGAAATACTGCAAAGAAAAAATATAATTTCAAACACTAAAAATATTAAACACTAACACTTAGGATAAAATATAAAAACTGCCTAAAATATAAAAGAAAGACTGCCCTCCCTTTGTTACCGATAAATTCAGAATGTTATTTAAATTATTGACTATTCAGATAAAGTTGGTTATAAAATTGAAAACAGATAAGACAGAATGTAAAATTATTTTGAGCTTCACTCATGGATGAGCATAATGTCACAAAACAAAAAAGTAATTCAGGGATTCCAGTGATGCCTGCGTTTTTGTTCATGTTTTTTTTCCCCCAGCTTTTCTAATGCAAGAAAATTGTAAATATTTAGTTTAATTTCAGCATACTTTGTTTTTCCTTAAAGACAAAAATGTGAAATATAATAAGAATTGAATTGATTCTTCTTTAATATATCGATATATATACTTTTCACATGGTGAAACAGGAAATCCCCGATAAGCCTATTTTGGGGAATGGGTTAAACCAATGCGTTTCTATATATAAATTATACTCGTAATTTAGACTTTTCAATTAAATCATTTTTTTAATAATTAGATATTTTCTAAAATCTATTTTAATTATTTTAAGGTAAAATGGTACATAATTATTCATATAATCTGCCCAGAGAGTTTTACTGTCCCTATATACATATTACATAGCTTAAACTAAGCATAGATTTACTATAAAATAGTCACTAATTGTTTTAACATTAAAATATGACTTACTTTGATTGCATGAAACTATATAATATCCATTTATAGCACTTAATACCATTAAAGGCAAAAGCGGATTTGATTTAAGTAGTTTTACCATTTCTTCACAAATGAGGTAACATTATATCTGCAGTAGCTGTCATCCGATATGTACAAAGCGCGCGCATATGAGAGTGAAGGTATGATAAAGGTGTGCACGTTTATCACGGGGAGGAACTGTTACACGATGGATTGAGTTCGTCAAGAGTTCTTCTGATAACTGTCACGGAGTTCGTCGGAAAACCTTTGTATATACTACAAAAACACTCGTCAAAATCTTTAAAAAGTGAGTTTAACTTTAATGATTACCTTTGCCTTACATCTTGTATTATGTGTCAAAAACTTTTTCATGGGCCATTTTTCATTGCCTCTTGTTTAAAATCTGGTAGTTTTGAGTAAAATATCCAAATTATTTGCCAATTCGCACGTATTGACCCGTTTATTTCTGGTCTTTAGTCCTGCCATTCATAATAAACTAGAAATGTGTCATCATGCCACGGATGCCCCCGCATGCAGCCAAAATTTCAGATGTTATAATATTTAGTTCCAAATTTGTTTGCACAAATAATTTTTAACCATTTTCATACAATGTTCAAGGCACTGAAATTATTCAGTCTAAATCTTTTGAAAATAGCATATTTCATATTTGTAGCCAAAATAATGGGCATTGGCTACATAAATTTCAGTGCTGAAACTGAAATTTCAAAATTTTTACAACATTCAAGAAAGATAAGTTTGTCCAAAATCATTGAACCACGACCAAATTCAAACTTAAACTGCTTATTCCTAAGATGTATCTATATTATTTTCAAAGTGAAAGGGACATAACTCTGCCAAAAAGTCATCGAACCATGACCAAATTCAAACTTGACCTGCCCATTCCTTTGACATATCCATATGTCAAATTTGAGTAGTTGGGTAGATAATGAACAGAAACTGTAAATTTCATATTATTTTCAAAGTGAAAGGGGCATTACTCTGCCAAAAATCATTGAACCATGACCAAATTCCAACTTGGCCTGGGCGTTCCAAAAATATATCCATATGTCAAATTTGAGTTGAATGTGTTGTACCATTGGGGAGATAATAAACAGAAACTGAAAATTTAATATTATTTTCAAAGTGAAAGGGGCATAACTCTGCCAAAAATCATTGAACCATAACCAACTTTGAACTTGACCTGCGCATTCCTGTGACGTATCCATATGTCAAGTTTGAGTTAAAATTGTTGTACCATTGGGGAGATAATGACCGGAAACTGAAAATTTCATATTATTTCCAAAGTGAAAGGGGCATAACTCTGCCAAAAATCATTGAACCATGACCAAATTCGAACTTGACCTGTATTTTCTCACGACATATCTATATGTAAAATTTGAGTTGAATGTGTTGTACTGTTGGGGAGAAAATGAACGGAAACTGAAAATTTCATATTATTTTCAAAGTAAAAGGGGCATAACTCTGCCAAAAATCATCGAACCATGACCAAATTCAAACTTGACCTGTATTTTCTCATGCCATATCCATATGTCAAGTTTGAGTTGAATGTGTTGTACCACTGGGGAGATAATGAACAGAAACTGAAAATTTCATATTATTTTAAAGTAAAAGGGGCATAACTCTGCCAAAAATCATCAAACCATGACCAAATTCGAACTTGACCTGTATTTTCTCATGACATATCCATATGTCAAATTTGAGTTGAATGTGTGCAACCGTTACTAAGATAATGAACGGAAACTGATGATGACGGAATGACAGAATGACGGAAGGACGGAATGACGGAAGGACGGAATGACGGAAGGACGGAACAGGGTAACACTATATGCCCCGGCCATTACATGGCGGGGGCATAATAAATTATATTGCAAAGTTGCAAACATATATATGACGCACCGGTTAACAAATTTATGTCCGATTTTCAAATGTCCTGGAGTTCTTGTGAAAACTCTGGAGATATCCTAGAGTTCTTATGATAACTTTTGTTACTGCCAGTGTTTTACTTGCGGCAAAATTACAGCACGTTTTGTATTATTCAATAAGATGAAAAGCAGCTAGTACGCACATCGTTTGCACAAAAATGAGGATATATATAATATTGCTTTTGAGTATATTTTAGTTCAAGAGATATATTATTTCTTATCCTCGTTTCTTGTGCATTGTATCATTTTATAGTATTTTTGCTGACGTATACTTCGTAGACTGGAAAGGTAACTGCAACAGTACGGACCACACTGGGGGGGGGGGGCGGACCACACTGGGGGGGGGGGGGGGGCGGGAACAAAAACAAAAAACAACCACAACAACAAAGACAAGAAAACAGGTAATTTCAGCAAGTCTTCTAGGTAAGGTTATCTGGTAGATTTAATTCTGATTTAACAAACCCTCACCTATTAGGTGATTGAAATTATGTTTTGTATCGTTATTTACATTTTACTCTACACAACGAGTCTGAAACCGGTTATTATTTAATGATATTTTAGTAATCGATTTAATCATGGAGCTTCATACATTGTATTTTCTGTAATCTTTCTCTGATTAAATAAATGTACCAAATAATTTGAATGTTTCATATTATGAGCCAGACATAACCGAGATTCATATATGAGCCGTTAGCGGAGATTCGTAGGCCAACACAGAATCACTTCAGATATAGATTTTAAATATGCTTTAATCATTTATTAATGTTAACTAATGGTTTAAAATACGTTTCATGTGGTTATTTAAAAAAGGGTTGGAATATTTATAAACTGGAACGAATTGTCAGTGGTGCGAAACTTTATCAAACATGAAATATCACATGACTACAAAATGGCGGACATCTAACACATAACTATTAGTAATTAAGGTTAAAAAGGTAATCTTCTAATTTTATTTTGATCTTATCAAAATGAAACAACAATTCACTCTTTATTGTTTTAAACGCAACAAATTCTTGTCGATATAAATTATTGTCTTTGTTTTGATAAATTTACTCGTTTAACTTAAACTTTAAGAGGTGGGAAGTTTAGGAAATTCTAGTTTTGCTTTCTGCCTATTCTGGGACCAAAAATATACAAAATATATATTTTTTGTACAAGGTTGCTTTGAACCTTGTAACAGGGTGGGAAAAATGTGCAGCATGACCAGAACTCGAACCCGAGACCCTCGGAATACTGTACTGCGCATCAACCAACTGAGTTATCTGCCGGCATAGGGCTACATAGGGCTACATACAGTACACTTACTCCTCTGCGATTGTAGATCGTCCCCGAATTTCTCAGGGTTACAAAGCAATGTTTATTAACCTTTTCCCTGATATAGACGTGTTTTAACGGCTTTTTGCCCCCCCCCCCCCCCCTTTTTTGAGGTCGCAAACAGTGAAAAATGTCCTATCTAGGCCCCATACACTGTTTTTCGTTCGCTTTTCGTTCGAGGAATGTTGTTAATAAAAGTGACCACTTTTTCGGCGCCGCCCCCCTTCAAAATGTTACATCAGGGGGTTGTCAGAAGGGGATGTGCCCCCTTCTGTTTGGGGGGTTTGAAGGGGGGCATTAGTCCCCCTCATCACCAAGAAAATTTTGGACATGTGACCTGTAGGCTAAAAATGGCCTCAGGTCAATTTTAGGGTAACTAGAAACCGACACTGAAAAGCCATTTACTCTATCTCAATTCTTTGAAAAGTTGCAAGACTTTGAAATCAGTTTTGATGGGAAAAAACAATGCAAAATAGTGATTTTTGGCACTTTTGAGACGTCCCCCCATTGCCATGGTAACAGGAAATTTACAATTGAGCATGCTGTTACAGAGGCTATGGTCTAGTCAACATTTGTGCCAAGTTTCGTCAGTATTGAAGCATTTTTCATAGTTTCATAGCAGTTTGAACTTGTTACAGGAGGCTTTTCAATGAAAACGGCCATTTTTCGCAATATGCTCATGGGGTAAAAGGTTAAACTCCTAGCTATATCCAGTCACAGTCGCCAGTTGGGCACCAAATGTAATAAGGAAGGAAAATGTGCAGCCTGACTAGGACTCGAACCCGAGACCCTCTGAATAGCATACTGCCTCTCTGTCCTGTCCCCTAAATAGTGAACAGTTCTGAATCGTGACAACATGATAAAAAGAATGTATATTATTGCAACTAGCTTTTCTATTTTATCTTGATGTAATTTGGTTTTTGTCCATAACAATAAAAAATGAGAAATATAAGCCACCTGATGTAAGTTTTTAACATTCTTTTTGTGATAAGATTGTCTTGATGCTAATATGAAAGTTGGCATAGCCTGCATGTGTATGTCTTTGAACAGAGAAGTCAGATAAAAAAATTATTTTTATTATACATTTTTAGTTTTAAAGGTGTTATTCTATATTTCTATCATCTATGCGTGCTTTCCATATTTGATTTGAACAGCTTTTCTATTACTTTTCATCCAAAAAGTTGCTATTGTTCCTTTGTTGGAATAACTTGCAGATTATCATTGAGTTACATTTAAATGGTGGTGACCATGAACAAAAAAAGACACTAACTGATAGAAAACTTTTTTTATTTATGTTTTATTTAAATTCCTTTAAATATGCATTTGACTTTTTGTAGTCTATATCCTGACAAGCCAAAGCAGGGGCACTTTGACTTCCTTATAATATGTATCAATATATTCATTTTTTGATAGGAAGTTGCTAGTATTTAAGAGCCCATTATGCTAGCCTTTACACACTGAATACACAAGTTGTAGGTGATTTTTTCAGTAAAGAATAAGTAAATGATGAAGTCAATAACTTTTGAGAGACAAATGACTATGAAACTGAGATGTATGTAATTGTTTATGAGTATGAAGATTGAAAATATAATGTAAATTTTAGTTAAAATATGACCATGCATGGACTGTAATGGCAGATGAGTATATCCGATTGGCCAGTGAAAATTCAACAATGGACGGAGACACGATAACAACGACAGTGAGAGGTACGTCAGCGGGTGTGACTAACAGAACCAAGAAGATAATGAGTAAAACAGGCACCATGACCGATGAGATCGTCGATGATAGTATACGGTATCATACTGATGATGAATACAGCTTTCTTGCTGCAGTAAGATATATTTGATATTTTCACTGCATTTCTTTTTCTGAAAAGTTTTAGACCTATTTCAACATACATGTATTTTAATTGAATTATTCAGATTAATTTGCATTTAGAAGTGACACTGGCTATACCCTTGAGTTTCTTTTCTTGACTACTTGCAAAGACTTGCCAGAATTTATGTCAGTTAAAGCTAAAACAGTAAAAGTAAAAGTGTTTTTCTTTATTTTGAGACTATTAATAGATATGTAAAAGAATAGGAAAGAAATAATGATCATTTTGAAAATTAAAGAATATCTGCATATTGGTTCTGAGTAAATTTAGGTAAGATGACAACATTTATTTAAAAAGGCTATTGAAAATATCTTTACAGATTGGGTATTTTGCCTTTAAAGATAAATCAATCACTTGTGTCATTAAAAGTGATTGTAAACTTTTTCAGGTGTTTTCAGAAGGTTTGTATTTTAGGATTGATTGTTCTTTGGATATGGTTTCATTTGCAATATATAAACAACTTTTGCAGACCTAATAACAAATGGACAAAGTACTTAGTGAAACTAAATTATGTGTAATTTTACTAGGGAAGAGATTTTGAGTCAATGAACACAACTCACAAGTACACTGATCAAGAAAGATTGACTCTAGCAGCTTACGAGAGTTTAGATTATCTCCCCTCACATAGTGATATCTACAAGAAATGGATCAAACATCAGAAAGTATCAAGGTACAATCAACATTTAATACATATTTATAATTATGTACCCCTTGTGGCTGAGGGGTTGCCTTCAAGGGTTGAGGCATAAGAATTGCAGCCACTGTTTATCTCTGCATGATCGTCAGAGGCAACTAAATTGGATATGCATCTCTTTGCTCTAGCAGGTGAGGTGGTTTTGACCCCTGGTGTTGCTTTGAGTTTGTAACACCTGGGGTATGCCAAAATCATCTTTTCTGTTTCAGCATCATATGACTTAAATTGTGTTGGTGCTCATAAGATCCAAACAAACTAATACATATATGTGGGAGGGGGATTGTAGAAGGTATTAGCCTTCTTTCTGTCCCAACATTGCCTGTCCTTGTAGTGGTGTTGTTTTGGTGCTATAATTAAAGTTGATTTTCCAATGCACAATTAAAACAGTGTAATTTAGAAGGGATTTATCATTTTTATGTGAACTGTCCCTTTGAATAATATGAATACAATTCATATTTCATTATCTCACCTTTTAGTGACAAGTTAGATTAAACAAAGCTTGTTGACTTTCGTATGACGACAGATCTTTTGTTTTGTTTAGTTACCAATTAGAGGTTTGGGCACTGATGGGCTTGATTGGATTTACCATTGGTGTCATAGGATTCTTACTTCATCAGCTGATTGAGAAAATAGCTGATGTTAAATGGGAGATAACTCAGAAATATATTGAGGTATTTTTATTTTGATTTATATTTCTTACTAAATTTTGTTTTTAAGTACTATATTTATTCGCTTAATACGACATCTTCCCTATCATTCTAGGGAATTGAACTTGACACCATTTTGGCACTTTACAAAATACTGAAGAAAATATGAGTCAGTGCAAAATACTGCTGATAAAACTGTAAAATATAACCTGTCTAATAGATGAGTAAATATGGCATATGAAAAAAAATCAATTTTGACTTATAGCAATAGGCCAAGATGTGGTGATGAATTATTTAATGGCGAAATACAGTTTATATCACTCATTGTAAATCTCTAGTTGTAGTAAATATACAGTTTTCCATGAATTGAAAGGGGGATGGGGGGAATGTTTTTTTAAATTGATTATGGAATAAGCCATATTTGCAGATAAAAAAAAAATTATCTTACATTTGCTAAACACCTGAGTTAGAATATTCAAAATATCTCACTTCTCTTAAGATAATGATATGGAAAACATTTACTCAAAAAATACCATCTTCTTAATGTTCTATTTGTCTTTATATTTACAGGATAATGATTTTGGTTTGGCATGTTTGTTTGCCACTGGGTACAGTGTAGCATTTATCATATTCAGCGCTGGTATTGTTATTGTAAGTATTTGTTCTACCTTCATTTAACCTCTTAAAGGGACTCCACTGAAATTTTGACACACTCCACTGAAATTTTGACATCGCAGGACTGGAAATCTTTTTTTCAAGATTAACATTACATTTGCTGTTAGTCTAGACTATCAACATTTGAGTAAAATTTCAAATTATTACTCATTAGTTCACTCTGTTTTTCCGGAATAATTATTCTAATTGTTAGTAATGAACCAAACCGAACCCAAATCGGGCTAAGAAAAGGACAAAAATATGATTTTCTATTTATTTCTAAAATTATATTTCTTAATTATCTTTGCATATCTTTTTGTTTCGAGTGCTCCAACTCATTTATGTAAGAAATTCAAATTTTATGTCTTTAGGCTTATAGACCTCAGTGGAGTCCCTTTAATGGCTGGTTTTATGTAATGGTTTAGCTCATCTTTGAATTTGGATCAGTCCATTCACAGTTTATGGGATTTCAGTATGGAAATACAAAAAATGAAGCTACAGACAGAATAAAACTTGGCCAGACTGTAAAGATGTCCTGGTTATCTCAGCTCTATTCTAGTGGCAAAATGCTTATGACTAAGTTCCATCGCAGGTTACAATGATAAATACTGATTTTGTAATGGAATGTTCCTGTTTACTAATCAGGATTGTATGTTTTGAATTTACATATAAGTTCAAAACATTTCCCATTACCATGCTAAAAATGTATAAAAGAACTTGAATGTATTGGTAAAAACAGTTCTTGTTGATTTAAATAGAATACGTCTGAATTTTTTTAAAACATATCAATTGATTTATTTTTAGCATCTATTTTATTTATTTTTGGCCTCACTGTTAATCTATTTTCAGTTTTACTATTAATTTATTTTTTGGAATCACTGTTTATTTATTTTCAGCACCAATACTGGTTTATTTTTAGCATTGCTTCTTAATCTATTTTTAGTATTCTACTATTGATTTACTTTTTGGTATCACTATTAATCTATTTTTACTTCTACTATTGATTTATTTTTTGGAATCACAGTTCACTGTTAATCTATTTTCAGCATCAATATTTATTTTTAGCATCTTTATAATGTATTTTTAGCATGCCTTTTTGGCATCACTGTAATTTAATTTTAGCATCACTGTAATCTATATTTAGCATCACTGTTAATATATTTGCAGTATCTCCGTCCTTGTGCTGGAGGGTCAGGCATTCCAGAGATCACTGGTTTTCTGAACGGCACAAATGTCCGTCATATCTTTAACATTAAAACCATGGTTGTAAAATTCTTCTCATGTGTCACATGTGTCGGGTGTGGTCTGCCGGTTGGACCAGAGGGGCCCATGATCCATTTAGGGTAAGATATATAGTAATCAGAATGTGTTCTTCCTGTTGTAATTATGTTGATTGTAAATGATTTTCCCCTGGTTTGAAATTTAGAATAGTCCATTGGTAGCTTTGGGGATTTCATCTTTACTTTCAGTGACCTGTATATCAGCTTTATTAGTGATCAATGATTTAGCTTTTTTCATTGCCAATAATTGAGCTTTTTTCAGTGGCCAGTATTTAGTTTTTTATGGACCAGTCATTTAACATTTCTTCAGCCTCCAGTAATTGGGCTTCTTTAAGTGGCCAGAAATTGACCCTTTTTAGTAATCAGTAATTGCGCTTTTTAGGTTGCTTTAAGATTGAGTTACATGTTACACATGTAGTTAGGTTTAAAAGTAAAAGTTTTAAATTTTCAAAGACCATAAACCTTCGTTACCTCAGTATTTGCTTTTAATTCAAATGGAACATTTAACAAGCTGATGATTTGTATAATTACAATGTTTTAGACATTTTTACAATAAATAAAGTACTTAATTTTGCAGGGCACTTGTTGGAGCTGGTTTGAGTCAGTTCAAGTCAGAGACATTGGGTATAAAATTACCCATCTTGGAGAAATTCAGAACATCGGAAGCTAGGTTAGTGCCTTCTTGAAAATTGACAAATTGTTGAAAAAGTAGTATTTTCCATTAACATCTGTGTATGCATAAGGATGTAAAAGATGCATTAGCACTATCCTTGCATAAAAGTGTATGTCTAGATTGGTGATTTCACCTTTCATTATCTGTATTTTATTTTAATAAAATGAAAATTTTGCCATGCTTTCCATGTGCTTGTGGAATATATTTTGACAGACATGTTTTGATAATAAGACTATAGGGGCCATCATTGCATTCAACTGTTTTTACATTGTGCCCTGAGTCATGCATATTGAAAACATGGCATATGGTCCTGAGGATCTATCCGTTAATGCATGTTTTTCTTTTCCATTAATGTAGACCTGCATGAGTAGTTTTTATGCAAGAATATCTTTTATTTAGGTGTTTGTTTGTTTTTTTACATTGATATCATTGACTTTTTAGGAAATTTGTAGAAATTAGAATGTTAATAATTGGAAAGTAATTCAACCTGTTGTTATTATTAATTTAATTGTTGTCTTTTAGAACTTTAACTTTTTGCGACAGATATGTTTATGATCAAAGCTATATTTAATTTATAGTTTGTATAAAATTTCACATGTAATTTAAAATTAAGAATCATGATTTAGTGTGATTCATATATTTTTTCCAGGAGAAACTTTGTATCAGCGGGTGCTGCTGCGGGTGTGGCCTCTGCTTTCGGTGCCCCGGTGGGTGGGTTATTATTCTCGATGGAGGAAGTGTCATCATTCTGGACAGTGACCTTATCGTGGCAGATCTTCTTTTGTTGTATAGTGTCCACATTCACAACAGATTTATTCAACTCTGCTTTCATGGATTTTAACTATACAGGCAGCTTTGGAAAGTTCAAAACTAACAGATATATTTTGTTTGAGGTAGGAATGCATTGATTTTAAAGGTAATTGTCAGTATTGAAATGAAATGAATAGCCTCAAAAAGTCACAATAAGTTTAACTTCTTTTTCAGTAGAGTTTTTAATTTGTGAATGGCAGTAATAGGAATATGGTCTGTTAACATTAAAGGTTTGATTTTGAGTACGGCAATACAATACATGAGTTAATAAGCAAATTATATTAATATTGAGCCTGACTATTCTAAGAATAGGGAGAGCTATTGTACTCACCTCGGCATAACAATTGGTTAAGTTTTGCAATTTTAACGTCACATAATTTTTTTCTGTGATTGACTTAACATGATGAGCAAAGGTTAAAAAAATCTATGTTACCTTTTTACAGAGTTATGCCTCTTTTCTTACTGTCGAGCTTCAGGAATAGTAGAGTGCACTGTCTTACGGAGAGCTTTTGTTTCTCAAAATAAGAGATTATGTGGCTATGTTTTTCAAGTTGCTAACCAAAATTCATTTCTCCCCCTTACCACCTTGGAGTCAAATCCTCGCAAGGGTTCATTCATGCATGGAAGCTTTCAATTCAGCTTTTGAAAAGTTAAATGTTCTGCCATAAATAATTTCCTATTATATTTTGTGTGCTATTTTATGTAAAAAATATATCAAGTTTTCAGAACATGCGAAAAAAACAGAGAGTGATAAAGGTAATATCATACTGATGAAATATTGTATTTCATCATCAAATAGATATGATATTTTTACAACTTGACATAGTTGAGGATGTAGGTGTAGTACTGCACATTAGGAGATAAGCAATAAATAAGTCATACATTATCTATCTCACAGATGAAATCTTGTATCTCATTGTTAAATATGAAATATATTTTAATATTTCACAGATCGACCAAGGAGTGGATGTAAACATTGTTATGTTTCTACCTACATTAATAATAGGAATAATTGGAGGACTTCTAGGGGCAGCATTCACCATTCTAAACCTGAAAATTACCAGGTTTAGAAAAACTATACTGTACAAAGTGAAGAAAGATTGGGCACAAAAACTGATCAAGTTGATAGAACCGTGCCTTATTATGGTAAGTTAAATTAGACTTTCCTCTTTCATAATTACTTATTACATTATTCATCCTTCAGTTTAGCAAACCTTTTTTGTTTGTTTGTTTGATTGGGTTTTATGTCACATTGACATAGTATAGGTCATATGCAGATGATCCAGCTTTACTAGTGGAGGAAGACCTGAAGGGCAGGTTGCCCTTCTGTGAATTTTTTTAGCCACAAACAGACACTGACGTTCTGTAAGCTAGCTGGAAAGCTTCCTCACATGAAAGATTCCAAAATTCTTGTTGGACTTCGAAACCACTGGGATGAGGGGCAAGTGGTTTGATGTAAACAACCTTAACCACTTGGCCCTGGATGCCCCCTCCTCCACCCCCTCCAAGAAAAGTTATATTTAATGTTTATTTTGTTTTTTAGATAATAGTAACCATCTTTTCAATACTCATACCAGCTGCCTTTAGTTGTACACAGTTTACCTGCATAGAGGGGCAGACAGGGGATATTGTGTAAGTTGATTTCTTCCTAGAACCAAAAAAAAAAAAAAAAAATCAGTGTAGATTATCCAATGCATATGTACTAATTAGAGGTAAATTTTTATGTTAGTAAACATTTACAAATTTTGTACATGTAAATAAAAGGTGTTTGTTAACCTTTTAATGCGATTGCTATAACATTAAATAATTTGGTTATTTCTTAAGTTTAAATATAAATTTACCTCATAATTTTGTTAGTTTGTATAAATTAAATGATAGGAGTGCAAATCTAGTAGTAATTTACCTATGCCAACTGTATAGCGCGGACCATCCTGCATATCCAGGCAGGGTGATCGGTCTCTGTACAGTTGCCTGTTTTACTTTATTTTGAAATTTTGAACCAATCTCCCCATGCCAACAATGTACAGTTTTCAAAGTTCCAAAAATTACAAATACACTATACAGAAAAAGTCGCCATTTTAAGGGTTGATCTGATAGTTGTTTGTTGTCGGATATTTGTTTGTTGTTTCTATTTATAGAAAGGGCTGTTTCAATGACACAAGGAACACCTTGCATGTAGACGAGTATGTAGTAAGATACACATGTCCCCAGGGTACTGTCTGGAAAACCTCAAATACTACAATGCTTACAAATGGAACTTACAATGAAGGTTTGAACTTTTGACAACCTCTTAAAGAAAAAAGTAGAAATTTATCTTAATTTGATAAAACGGTAGATGAGATTGATAATTTTTTGTTTTTTAAACCCCCACAAAATGAAGTATGTAAAGTACACACATGTTATATTTGATTTATCTATGTTGATGTACAAATTTTCAGTGGCGTCCTTGTTATTTGGTACACTAGAAGATGCTGTGACGTTCTTGTTTTCTCGTGACACACATCTGGAGTTTAACTACCCAGCATTGTTTTCTGTCTTGCCATTTTATTTCATCGCTGTGTCATGGGCATGTAGTACTGCTGTAGCATGTGGAGCGCTGGTTCCTATGTTGTAAGTACCACTTTAATCTAAATTACATATAATGCCGATTTAAGTGTATAAGTAGACCCCCGACTTATAGATTATCAGTCTTAGAGGTGAGTAAATATGATATACATGTATATTTCTTTATGCTCATATGAGGACATGAGTTTATGATTTTTATCGTATTTGGAAAAGCAGTTCTATTATTGGTTTTTGTTAGTTTGAAATAGTTATTGATGTATTTAAAACATATATATCTCAAAATTCATTAAACTATTATTAATTAAAAGATTTTGTATGCTGACTTTTGTTTTTAATGAACACTTCTTGTTCAGTTCTATTTTAACTTGTATTAGCTGTAAAAGACATTCTAAACAGTTTCCAGTGATTTTCTTGCTTATATAACAGACTCGATAAAGGGCCTCTTCCCGATTGAAATTTTCTTTAAAATATAATCTGACTTTACTTGTTAAGACCATTAATAAAGAAATTATTTTGAAACAATGCAGATGTATGAATGATATATTTTACGAAATCTTTGTAATCCATGTATCATTTTTCAGAATGGTTGGTGCAATATATGGTCGTATTGTTGGTCGAATGATGGTGACCATGTTTGGAGTGCATCAGATGGGGTACTGGGAATGGATGGATCCTGGAGCGTTCGCTCTCATTGGAGCTGCTTCATTCTTCGGTGGTGTGACCAGGCTCACACTGGCGACCACTGTCATCATGGTACATAGATAATTATTGATATACAAATGTACTAAAACATACTTTCAAGCTATATAATTGCATGAATAAAATGGAGCTTTAGTCCTTCATCAGTAAAAACAATAAATTGAGTCATATTTTAAGTTATTTATGGATATGTTACTGATGAGTTTATATTATTAATAAGGTTCTTACATTCTAGCAGGTATCTTATCCCTGGTTTCTTTATATATCACCAATATGACTATGATAACTAGCTATTTAGTTAGCTTAGGGATGGTCTGTGGTTCTACAATTGCCTGAAGGAGTACCTTATTGCCTTTGAGAGGCCTCTTACAGTCTTCCTTCACAAAAGGTTCTTTTTGAATGTGGCCATATAATGTGTAAATCTGAATGGTTTCTATATAATGCAATGTGATGTTTCTATATTGATGTAAAGCCAAATATGACTTTGAAATGAAATATGTGGTTGACTGGCAGCATGGCCAAGTGGTTAACATTTTGGACTAGAAGTCCAAGGATCACTAGCCATGTGGGTTCAAACCCATTGAGGCAAGCTGTTGTTTCCTTGAGCAAGAAACTTACACTGATTGCTTATTGTCTTCTACACAAATTGAACTAAAATATAAATTCGGTATTAACCAAATGTGATATCGACCAATGAAATTGTATTTTACAGATGGAGTTAACCAATGATGTTCAAGTACTCTTACCTGTCATGGTGGCAGTTATGGTTGCTAAGTGGGTGGGGGATTTCTTCACACATCCAATTTACCATGCTCTATTGGAATTAAAATGTATACCTTTCCTGGATCCAGAACCCAGAGTTACAATTGATAAGAAAATGTAAGTTTTATACAGCAATCCTATAGTTGGGAATAATTTATTCACTAAAACATAAATAAAATGAACATATACACAGATTGCATGAATTCTTTGCATTATAAAATATAATTATGTATGTTTTGAACATAAAACTTTGTGATAATTTCACATTGCTTTGGTAGAGACTTTGTAAAAATATGCACACAGTACACTATTAATTCAGTTTTCTTTAAACAAGAATATCGGTCAGTTTAAAACAGAGGCTTGAACAATTTGTTTCTTTGTGAACTTAAAATGTTGAATAACGGTATGGAAGAGGGGTGGTCTAGTAGCTAAGGAGTGTCTGCCTCTCAACCAAGGATGTTGGGTTTGAGCCCTACTTGGGTCACAATTGTTTGTCTTATATGAAATCAGTACTGGTTAGTTCCAGGAAGTGAACTTGTAAGCTTCAAGCTTTTGTCACATTTGAACTACTTTCATCACATTTTAACTACTTTCATCACATTTGAACTACTTACATCACATTTGAACTAAAAGTAGATACATTTAAACTAAGGATAAATGGCTATGCTTTCATACATAAATGCAAAATTCATACAAATATGCCCTAAGTTTTAATTGATATTTATTTCTAAATAAACTAGGTTAGGAGAAGAAAAAGGAGGTTTTGTTAGGTTTGTGTTAAATGCTTTTTAAATAAATGCATTCCTTTTTATACATGTTTTAAAATCCTGCTGTTTCCTCAAATTTTCCCTGAAAAAATTTCATCATACTGAAAAATGGTTTGAAAATATTCTTTCCATTTGCTTTTTGTTGCTTTTTCATATTCAAATATAATATACAAAAATACATATGTAATCTGATGAAAACGTAATTTTTGCTTGCCAATCAGTGCCTTTAACCTATTCCTGCTTTTTGAAATTTTATAATATGAATACTGTACATGCTGTATAGACTAATGAAAATTTTGTTAATTAATATTTGCGTTTCAAGTAATATCATTGACTTTAAAAGTCAAGTACATGTACTAACTGGTAGACAAGAGTTCAGGTGTAATTTTGTGTATTTTTTAAGTACAAGCTGGCACTTGAGTAGAATGTTATTTATAGTGTATGCTTATTGAGGATCCATCAGCCTGGCCTGATAAGGCACAAAAAGCAGCTTTCGCTGTTGAGTACGCACAGACCCAGGACATGATTTAAAGAGAGCACAAAGTGACATGATTTACCTCCATGCAATTTCCATGGACTATTAGCCAAATATATGAATTTTGAGCAGAAAGTAGGTCACTGTAGCCAGTGTTTTCCACAATGTGCACATGTTTAATGAAATTAAGACTCTTTAATGAGTTTATATTTTATAAGGACTCACATTGGACGTATCAAACAAATATTAATAGAGCAAGCCTGTGATGAGCTGTATAATGTTAAAGGCTGAACATTTTTTTTATGAACGGTTTGCAATATACAGAAATAGATTTTCAATTTTTCAGGGTAAATTTAGAGTTATTCCAGGCATGTGACATTATGTCACATCCTGTGATTACCATTAAGACGCAGGAATATGTTCGAACCCTTGCGGAACTGATGCATGATACAACTCATGGAGGATTTCCTGTTATAAAGAAAGGCGGTACAGACGAGGAACAACATTTCTACGGAATGATAACAAGGTTTGTCTATTCTATATTCTTACTAACATTTTGTTAATAGTTCACTCTATATAACTATGAGAAAAATAAAAAGCCATTGTAAGAAAATATGGCCCTTTTTGTAATAATGATGAATAATAGATAATAGATTTACTGGTATATTTTTATATTTGTATACAGACATGCATGCAATTGGCATGAAGAGGTGACTGTTGTTTAAGTGATTATTGAATGAAACTCTTCAGATAACTTGTATCTTAAGCATGGACATGTAACATGAATATTATGGTATTACAAAGGATTTGTTAAATAATGAAAAATGTTATCAAATGGTGTCAGATTTTTTTTTATTGGTTAGAAGGTAGATACTTGTACTTACCACATTTATTGCTCTCACTGACTAGACATTATCAAATGTGGACCAGAGGCCCATCTTATCAACAATCGTACAACTTTGGAATTCTTATCGAAGAATTTTGATCTATGATGGTCATACACTCCATCTTAAGACCGTCTTATTAACACGATCGACATCAGTGCAAAGTGACCGTACTTTTAGCTTCCCAATATGTACATATATATACTTGTGATATTGAAACCCCTTAATATAACAATAGACATTTCCAGATTCAAAGCTGGACAAATCCATTACACAAATTTAGGGATGTTATGTTGTAATTTCAGGTTAGAATTGACTGTGATACTGATGAACGAGGATTTGTTTTTCCCGATGTCCGAGTTAGACCAGCATTACACATCTCCGGATGAACCGACATGGATCGAGTTTGATCAGGTAAGTTGCTTTGCTCTGAACTGTGTGGCGAACCCATATGACATTTGGACAAAGTACACTGTGGAAAATTATAAAATTAGCTACAGAGTATTGAACTTTCAAGTCAACTTGCAGTCTGCAATCTAGCCTGGCTAAACACTGCACTGTCGGTTGCTGAAAATAAGTACTTGGGATTTTGAAATACTTGAAGTAAACATTCGTCGATTAAGATTTCTAAGCTCGACAATTCGATCACATAGAGGTAAGAGAGTGAGGGAAATTTATGGTAATACTCACTTCTTTCATAAGATAAGAATTGTAAGAGAGAGTCTTAGATTTTGTTATATTTGAGGTAGGAAATATACTTAGATGTTAATGCTCATTTGACTAAGTGATTTAGGCGACTAAGTAACTTTAACAGCCTACAGTGCAGACCAAAATCAGACGTCACAAATATGCGGACTGATGGTTTACGTTTGTACAAGGTTAAGTTGCCCAGTATAATGGTTGAAAGTGCTACCGAAAATATTGAAAATTTGGAGTTTGTTATTTCTTAAATATTATTTTTTTATCTATTTTATATTGTATTTTCAGTTGAACATATATTTTATATTGTATTTTCAGTTGAATATACATAAAGTTCCAAATCCTGAGGTAGTAGTTGATAAATTAGAGCGATATCTTAGAGATCCAAAGTACAAGGACCTAGTCATAGATTTGGTAAATATGTTTTCATATTTCAATATTTTTATGTACATCACAATTGGACGATGTGTCTTATATTAAAGTTATCCTCTTTGAAACCTCATAAGTCATTGGGACCATAATTATAGGTCACTTTGCAAGATTCATATCTGTAGCATGGATTTTGAATGAAATATTTCATCTTTAGAATAGATGTTATCTGGTACTCGTCAAATGTGGGTTTTTCCCAGCTAATCTCTAGGTACAACCTAATTTTTACCGTTATAGCTTCACGTTGCAAAACCCATCACAATATATTAGTCAGCCTGTTGCGCTTATTTTCAAAGCTGTAACTGTAAAAGTTTGTTTGTACCTATAGATTAGCTGGGAAAAACCCAATGTTCTTAATTCTGGAGTTAGTCTATTCTTACTTTATTCAGGCTATTTTTTTTTAAATCAAGCGCCAAGAAAAGTCAAACATATTCATCAACTGAAAGATTTTGTTCTTTTTAATCTTCAAATTATAAATTATTTTCTGTAATTTTCAGAATCCATATATAAACCAGTCAGCTCTGGCAATACCAGAGAAGTTTTCATTAAAGCGTACATATGTGATATTCCGTACGCTCGGTCTACGTCATCTAGCTGTGATAGATAATACAAACATTCTTAAAGGTTTAATTACCAGGAAGGACCTCATGGGCTTCAGCCTGCAGGAGAGGCTCTCTAATAGACTACTTAAGGATCACACCCTAAACGGCAGGGTGGAGATGTCCAATGTAGCCAGTAGCTCAAATCTAGTGTGATCATAGAAAATCTAAATATTTTTATAGATTTTGTAATTAGAAATGGGACCATTGTCTTTTAGTGTAATATTGAAAATATTTGATATTAAATAGGTTTACATATTTAAGATATCATTTTATATGAAAATAATCAAAAGCTTGTGACATTTTTCATGGAGGCATCATTATGAAACACCCTCATAGGGTCAAGTCTTTCGTTAAGTTTTTTTCCCATGTATAAGTGTATTATTATTTTATTTATTTTCCATTTTCCTATATGATTTTATCAAAACTTTACTGTCATTGCCTGTTTTTAATGTAAATCGTCCTTATTCCAAAACAGTTTTTAATTTTAAAGCTCCCTGAATTTTTTATTTGAGCTTAAATATAGTTACTGGTTAGTTGTTCCATTTGTACATACTTCTCTCTGTTACACTTCCTTACTAATTCTCATTATTGACTGACACCACTCATATTCAGTGTATTGTTCAGTTATATATGGAACTTTACCCTTTTGCACAATATTCAGGGCAATTGGAACAACGTCAAGGTCAATGAGACTATAAATAGATTTTCTTATTTTTTCCTCAAAGTGAAGCATCTTGGGAGAGCATTCATGACTGTTACCAAGATTTTTGATAGACTTTACAAAAACTAAGGTTCTTATATCTAATCACATGATGGTTAATGAATAGTGTTCATATACATGTGTATGTCTTTGAAAAGTTTACAAAAACATTGTTGTTATTTGTTTCCTAGCATAGATTTTGATAGTTTTCTAGTACAAATTCAGTATTTTGAAAATGATTCTTGCTGATTTATTTTCCCTACATTCAAATTTAAGGACAGATAACTCAAAAATGGGAACAGTGACCCCTTCACATGTTTCTGTTATCATATTCTATCAACATGCCAAGTTAAAAGAAATTCTTTTGAACAATTTTGATTTTGCCTCTATGTCTGTATGAAAACTCCCAAAATCGCCATTAATGTTAATGGTATTTCATTTTGTTGTAACTTTCCAGTTTTAAAGTCCATTGTTAATATGAGGGATTTTGATAAGAAAATGTTTGAATTGAGCAGTCAATAGTATTAAGTCTTGTCAAACTGCAATGATATCATTAGTAATAAGTATTAAGTCTTGTCAAACTGCACAGATATCATTAGTAATAATGATTATTTAGCAGGTTTATATGACCCTGTGTAATAATTGAAAGCTTATATGACCAGAGTCACCAGGTGGAGGTTATATAGAAAAAAATTAAGCTTATATGAATGGAGTCACTATGTTCAGGTTATATAGCAAAATTGTAGACTTAAATGACCTGAGTCGCTAGGTGGAGGTTATATAGGAAAATTGTAAGCTTATATGACCTGAGTCACTAGTTGGAGGTTATATAGCAAACAGCCTGTTATATACAGCCATATAACCAACCTGTCAAATATCTTTGTAGTGAATTAATAATACATTTAGGTTAAAAATTATAGTTTATTGATAAATCAAAAGTAGCCGTGTATATGGATTACATAGACATCACAATTACCAAATGAAAATGGAAGTTAAAAAAGTGCAGTATTATATATTCACCTTGAACCTATGTGGCTAAGTACATTATAGAATATGTCAGTACTTCAAATATAACATGCATGTATTCACAAAAGATTATTGTTTTACTGATAACTGAAATATCTTGTGTTCCATAGGTCTATGTCACATGGGTCTATATCACATAAGTTTATGCCACATAGGTCTTTGTCACAATGCATGTCTGTGTAAAATATGTATATAGTCACATAGGTCTATGTTAAATAGGTCTATGTCACAGAGGTCTATGTGACAAGTAAATTCTGTGGAAGATGGTGAAGTTTACATGTGACAATATATAAAAGCAGATGTTTATTGCTACGAGGGTTGATCAATATATTCATGGACACTATTAATAACTTAATAATTATTCAAGATATTATAAAGATTTTTTGCTATTTAGGAGAATAATTTAAAACTATTCAAATATATTGTGATTTTTTTAAAAACAAATCTCATTTTGTTCATTATATGTATCGCCATAGCAGCCCTATACCGTACAACCGCCGCAGCTCAAAAAAAGTTATATTTACCATTTTGAAATACTTATTGTATCTGGAACAAAAAAAGTGTCTTATTCGTTAGTTTATAAGTGACACATACACTTCTGTGAGGGTAGAGAAGAACTTCAGGATGATAAGAGATGCGGCAGACCAATTAAAACTTGTTGCGATGCGAACGTTATGCGAGTGAAATTGAAGGCAGAGTTTAAGTGACACAAGTTAACCGGGTTCCATGATTTGCAGTCCATAGCATTGTCTGTGTTGCGTTCATTTGATACTTCATTGTATAAAAACATTTTCAGTTGGTGGGTACACAGGCATGAACGATGTGTAGAAGTTGGTGCTGCATTGTTTTTGAGAAGATGTAACGCCGACGTCACGACGTAACGTTAGTTGCAAATGAGCTGCGGCGATCAGCTTTACATGTATTTCTGAAAACTGTCATTTCGGATAAAATATATGGATTATTTCTCTGAAACTTACGCATCAAATTGATAAATAATTGAATAAATGTCAAATATAATTATATTAACTTTCCTTCCCAAAAAAAACAATTTATGGAGTGTGTCCACGAATTTATTGATCAACCCTCGTATATAGTAGGAAGTATAGATTTTAAATGGAGAAAATATGGTTTTCATGATATCATTGCCTATTTTTTTTCAGTGTGACATCATTAACAAATAGGTACAAACTGAATGTTTAAGACTATACATTTTTACCATACCTTATATGACCTATATTAGGTAATGTTTTTCATAATTTGCATTGTTAAAGAGTGAAATTTTATTTGGAAACCATGACATAAAACATTAAATATACTCATATTTTAGAATGTTTATCAAAAGTGTGAGACCCTAAGGTCAAATATATGCTGACAGTGAATTGATTAATATGTATACACCCATTTTTCTTTGCATATTTGAATAATTAATTAAGCATACTTTTGTTTGCAAAATGTTATAAAAAATTATAAAATACATGCATAAGAAAGTTAAAATTTAGAAATTGTTTGTAAACTGAGTTATTGATCCCCAACTGCTTGCTGGTCCTTGATATGTAGATGGGCACCTGGCCTTATCCCCTTCCAGTAAAGCTAGAGACTTCATATTCTTCTAGTCAAGTGGAAAACTCACAATTTAACATTAAGCTAAAACCTATGTCCAAAATTTAACATTTTGCAGGGTAATTGCTGTGGGTAAACCCAGACTGTGGCCATGGCCTCTGACTATTAAATATGATTTAACCCTGGGAAAGGCCTGGAATATGATTATCCCAAAGGGAGTGGCTGTGATCTATGACTATTGGATATGATTTAACCCCTCCCCCCCTCTCTCTGGGAGTGGCCATGACCTTTGATTATTAAATAGGCTTTAACCCCAGGAAGTGGCAATTCTGTTTGATTACTAAATATGCTCTACTCCAGGGAGTAACAATGATCTCTGATTATAAAAAGTATGATTAACCCGAGGAAGCAACAATGAAATTTTTAAATATAATTTACCTTGGGCATACAATGTACATGCCAATATTTTAAGAAGGCTTATGAAGATTTCTTTCAAGAAGGGAGTGGGATCATTTGGATCAGCAGGCAAATTGTTTAAAAATTCACAGAGAGTGGCCATGTTCTCTGAATTTTTAATATGATTTACAATGATCTCTTTTGACATAATATAACTTGCATTAATCAAAATTTATTTTAAGATATATTTGCTTCAGACATATAAGACAATTTGCGACAGACAAATCGTTCTCTTTTTTTCTGCTGATTTTTCATTTGAATTTGTATATAAAAACCAATGAGACTAATTAATGCTCAAAATGTTTTGGGTCCAAAATATTATTTTGTAAAAAATGTTAACATAGTTTGAAGCTGCATACCTCCAGATGCATAAAAAATTATCAACTAGATCAATCTTTAAAAGAAAAATGAGCCGCATCATGACAAAACCAACATAGTGGGTTTGCGACAAGCATGGATCCAGACCAGCCTGCGCCTCCACGCAGTCTAATCAGGATCCATGCTGTTCGCTTACCAACTCTATTACAAGTAGAGAAACTGATAGGGAACAACATGGATCCAGATCAGACTGCGCGGAGGCACAGGCTGGTCTGGATCCATGCTGGCCGCAAACCCACTATGTAGGTTTTGTCGTGACGCGTCTCAAATGGTTGAAAATTTTAAGAAATTTATAGATAATATTTTCCACACCAATGAATGACCAATGCCAGTTTTGGTTTGGGTAGCTAGGTTGGTAGATAGGTGAGAAAAATGTTTGCAATGTATTTTTGTGTCCCCTCTTTTTTTATTGAAGATAATTATTATTTATATCTGAATAAAAGGTGAATGCTTAGCATCTGTTTTAAGTTTAGAACCTAAGTTTATTTTAAATATATATTCCAGTTTGTATAATTACAATGCAAATACATGAGATAATAAAAACGTACAATGAATGCACTTCTCATTGATAGACACTGCTTCTGTTGATATTTAGTAAAAAGAATTTTTTGTTATTTTATTTTATGTATTTAATTTTTTTTTTTTTGGAGGGGGGGGGGTTAAAAAAATTGTTTACTGTGATTCCTGTGGATAGGTTATAGGAAGGGAAACAAACAATACTTGTATTTCACTTTAAGCCTTATTAAAAGACTTAAGGTCTATTCTGACACTTTCTCAATAGATATATAGTAGTTAGGACTATCTTACATCTTAAATCATTTTATATGTTCACGTGATCGTAGATCTATTTCTAATATTGTTAACAAACACTTCTATTGAAAAAAATATTATAGCAGAAATATGGAGGTGTGCAACTTTAAAAGTGTGTACATTTTGTATTATGAAATTGTTTTATTATATTTATTTTTAGATGTTTTTGCCTGTATTTAAAACCTTTTGTTAGATAACTTGTCATTTTATCTTACCCCTATTTATTAATATAGTATGTCCAAAATAGTTCTTGCCAGTTTTATGCTTAAATGAGATTTTTAGAATATCAAAATAAATGTATAATTTGCAACAATATCAATTATGTAAAAAATTCATGGACCAGAATTGATTTCAGTTTTATATTATTTTTGAAAGACCTGTATTGTACAAAATATATGAACAAATAAATGCTAAGTTGAATTGACAAACACATTTCAAAATTCCTTCCATTTATGTCATATTATGATTTATTCCTTCCATTTTTGTCATATCATATTTTGTTAGTTTACTTTTACATTTGTTTAACTAAAATACTTTAAGCAACAATACTCATTTTTTGTGCTAGTTCTAATAGGTGTTTTTCCCCTATAAAAATATACATTTTTATTAGTGTTTTCCCTAAGTATAATGTGCCCCACTAACATATTTTAATCATGCGTAAAACAATTGTTTCAATGATGGGTAAATGATGATGATAATGATTTTAAGTAACTGTTGGTGTTTTTACTTGTTTTTGGTTTTGTCATTAAATATATTTTGCCAGAGTAAGTGTGCTTTGTGTTGTTTTTTGTTGGATTTTTTCCCTTCAATTTTCCAGTCCAATTGAGTGAAATACTTTGATTTGGTTTAATTTTTCCTCTTTGATCAGCTGGAGATGAAAGGAAATGGTATTGACCTGTCATCTTCAATGTTTTATTTCATCACAGGAAGTTGCTGGTTTCCATTGTGTGTTTCTTTATATTGCACTGATTTATATAAGTAAGCCTGTATCACCCTGATTTGGCAAGTTTTTTTCTTCTGGCTTTATTGTGTCATACGGTGCTTTCAGCGCTTTGATTTTGTTGTTACATTCCATACATGTACATTACATCCTTGTTCCAAATATGGTATAAATCTTGCCAGACCTCCTCTGTGTCAGAATAAAAGGTCAAATGTCATTTTGGTCTTGCACATGTAATTCATGTTAACAATTTGTTTTACAATTCTGTAAGTGCGAAATTTATAAACCCTAACAGAAATCAGGGAAGCAGGTACGTTAATATTATAAGGGTTTTTTTTAAGATCAAGGGAAGTAACTTGAACTGTCTTATCTATTATTGGTTAAAGGGACGCAACTAGTGATTGCGTATTGTTAAATAGTAGTATATAAAGTAATCAATATAGATTTTTCTATCCGAAAATAAATTACACTTTAAACAGTTTGCTGTCAGTATCTTTGAAAAAAGTGTCACATATATCAAGGAAACCTATGAGAAAAGGGTCAAGTTACCAACCTTAGGTTACTAACAAATAAAAAAAGAAATATTGATTTGAATTTTTTGTAGGGTTGATCGTTGACAAGTTGTAGTGATAGTAAATCTGGTATAAGAGTGTGTCTCTTTCTTTGAAGATTATGTTTGAAGGACAGTTAAAACCCATGTTTAATACTTACTTGTTTATAATGAATTACTATCTCCCATTGATTTACTGTATGTCCATTGATTTACTGTATGTTTGTTTGTTGTTTAATTTTAAAATATTTCGATCTTATAATATAGTTTGGTTACAATTATGTTGAGGATCAAACATTTAAGTGTGGTTGAAAATATAAGAAAAAATTATTTTTTCTAATTTAAAGCATTCTGCCTACAAATTAGCTATTATTTTTATTTCAATATTCAAGAAAATTTGAAGTGTTAAAGAATAGGAAAATTATTTAAACCCTTAACTTGCTTGCAGCAACTGAAATAATCTGATCTCCTCGGCTATTATGCTTCGCAACCAACAGTTACCGGAAGTCCCGATGTTTTACGACTGCAACCGAATATGCCCATACTGCCACAGTGCAGACCAATATCAGCCGGCACATATATACCGTCTGTTCATTGTCTGCACTGTTTGCTATTAAGTCGGTACATATTTTGAAATTTTCAGTATTTTCAGATAATGAATGGTTGCGTCTATATTGAAAGATGAGCAAGACTGTTTTAGAGATATAGCGTGGTAAGGGTTGTTTGATAATTTGTGTATGCTGACTGGTCTTACGCACTTAAAATTAGTTTATACTAATTTATTTTAGTTCGATTGTGTTGAAAGCTATAAGCTTATTGAAACATTCTGGAATCCGTTCCTGGAACTAACCATAACTAAGCAACGAAACAATGGCTTGCCCCTGACGGGGTTTGAACCAACGCAGCCAGCCAACCTTAGATCACTAGCCCGACACATTAACCACTCGGGCATACTTCCATGCACATAAATTTACTACTCTCACAGAAATTACAATATTCAAATTACACTTAAAGAATAGAATCAAATGAAAAAAGTAGTAATTTCAGTGAAAAGTTGCATTACATATGTGAATAGCGTCATATTTTGAATATGCATGTCTTTTTACAGCTAATATTAATTTAATATTTATTGTTACAAACTACATGTATCTCTGTGGATCTTTAGGCATAGCTTTAAGATCGATTATTCCAATGTTAAAACGAAAAGATCAAGTTGTCGTGACCTTCTTTAACCTTTGTCCGCTAGATTTTTTACGAAGATTGTAAATTTTCATTTTTTCTGTTTTTGGTAATATCGGCAGTATATTATGACAAAGTCACCTGTTGTGATAAAGACAAAGCCAATTTTAGCCAGTCAATTTCATCGTGATATACAGAATTCCTTATCTGATAGTAGTGTGCTAATCAAATGTCAACTTTTAATCTCACCTCGTGACGTAGACAGGTGGAAGGCCCCCTGGCACACTTTTCTCACTGATAATACATGATAATAATTAGATCCCTTGATGCACAGACTGGTGATTCCCGTCGTGCTATAATGCTATCTCTGTAGAAATATGTCACTGTCCCATAATTTATAGTACTGCAGAAATGTACACTTTAGTTTTTATGGCTAAATGACATTTATTGTTTAAAGGCCAATTGTGCCTCAAAAATGCTTTTATTTTTTTACTCAAAAGCTTATTAGTTTTGGTGTCCTGTTTTAGTTTCCAAAAAAAGTTACTCATTGGCAAATTACCCGAACCATATTTTGCTTCTATGGCTCTTTTTAGTACTATGTATGAAATTCAACATTTTGCTACTTTTATAACGAATAAATTAACATTTTGGGTGATAAGCATCTAATATTAAATGTATTTCCTCGCTGCAAAACACATGTTTGCCCTTTCTTAAGAAGGAAAAAAATTATTCATTTCTAAGGCATAATGGGCCTTTATAATTCATGAATGGCGACTTACAAAAAACAATACTTATGGCCAACCATAATTTTACAGTCGTTATATATATAAGCGTGTTTTTTCTGGATATATTATGTAATATATTAATTGCCATGATATAAAACTGATTTATATTTTACAAATGTTTCGTCTTGATGTTTTTTAACCCTGACCACGCTAATTATCTGTAATGGACTTGTTCATCTTTTAATCTGGACAAGACCATTTATCATTTTTAGGGAATTTATAAAACTAGGTACTGACAGTATCGAACAGGAATGGCACGGATGTGTCGGCTGATTAGTCTGCACTGATCTCATAAGAATATTCAGTTGCCGCCAGATCGGCCTGCACATTTTTGCTGCTCAGGTTTTGTATATTGATACTCATATCCCTTTAACTTATAATGAACTGTTCCAAATTGAAAGCAAGACAAATCCATTACGCAAATTAAGGAGGTTAAGGGTTAAATTGCAATTTATGAATGGCGAAAGGTCAACATGTCCCTTTTGTTACAGCATATTCCCAGAGATTTTGTATAAAGAATGGTTGTAAATCCATTAAACTGTCCCTCGATACCACTGTACCAGTTGCAAAATAGACAGATTTACACCAACCGCTTGGCATTTAGATAATTCTTTTCTGGATTAACATGCACGTTTAGTTGCAAATTATTCTAAATTTATAGTGTTCATTAGGTTTTGCCTTACGACGTAAAAGGTGATGATTCCTCTAAATGGAATGGTTTATAGATTGAAATAACGTTGTTTTCATATTTAAAGTTGCAACATTGCTGGATTTTTACTCTCAAATGAGGATTTTTTTATTCCGGCTAATTGTTTTACTGAATAATGAATATATATACTGTAAATAACAAGTAGCAGAAAGTCAAATGTTTAACCGGAAAAAAATATATAACGGAAATTTATTGTATCGTCAGTGATTCGCGATCACCGGTGTATTAAAGTTGTCGGGTAAATTTATTGGACAAGTGCATCCATTATAAGATATATTCACGGTTTATTTACTAAATTTGATATGTCTACAAGAGCCCATATACAGTGACCAATTCTGTTGACTTATTTACTCTAATACTTCCCTCGGTGTGTAAAACTGGTCTATTTGAAAGATTTACTGCTTGTTCAAATAACCTTTATCAACATTAATCCAAGTGCTTCGATTTTATGTTATATGAATGAAACATTAAACATATATTGACATAACGGTTTATTTTCCATATCATGCTCGAGATAGGCAGTGGAATTTAGGGGGAAGAACTTTGGGGCTGAAAAAAATGACATAAAAGTTGTAAAAAAAAACAACAAAAAAACATAAATATTACATAATAATATTTTTCAGCATTTTCAAATATTAATATAATTATTATGATAATTTCCAGATGATTGAACGTTAAGTAATTTGGTCCACCCGGGAACATAAAACAATTATTTATTGATGTATATTATTTGATCTACTGTTCTATACTGTATACATAAAGACAGTAATCCGCCGTGTATTTACAATATATGTGCATATTGACTAGGCAGATCTTTGTTTAATCACACTTGTGCGTGATAACTAAAAGCATTGTTAGCAATGGCTTTTTGAGTCGAGCTATCTACTTCTCAGTAATGCATGCTTAATCTGCTATGATCTTTAAACTACTTCCATACAGTGAGTAAATTACGTTGACATTTTCCACTTCGTCGTAAAATCTGCAATTATGGAAATTTTCCTTCAGAAATATAGCAATTGAATGTCCGCCAGCATTATTGTATAAATATATATCAGCCTTTGGTAACACGTTGTTTTCTATTACATGAAACTCCATTTTATTTCTGTCCTGTGCAATAGACATTAATTTGTAACAGCTTGGCGCCATTTTCAGCTTCCGGTAACTACTGTTCATGCGCACGCATTTTCTTGTTTTTCTATTAGGGGTACACTGATGTATTTTTAGATATAGATATAGCTGGATATTTTAATAATATTTTGATACAGCGATTAAACTTTTTTGTTTTATTTACGACATCCTGTATTTATATTTTTTATCACTTCAAGCATCAATCAACAAATGGACAGATATAAGCGATTAAATAACTTCCAGCAGTAAAATTATTGTTCGTTTCACCTGAGCGCATTTACCTGTAAAATAGCCTTAATTGGATCCCCTGTGGCGATCCTCTGTATTCATCGCCACGTTTTTAAGCACGGACCAATAAGAATGTGTGTCTTATTTTGACGGTAAAAGGCTGGGATATCTTTCACATGGTGTAAAGTGTACACAACATTTCCTTTATTACTTTTAACGGACGAACATTATTTTTACATTGTTTACATGTATTTTCATGGAGAAAAGTGACTGACAAAAGTGAAATAAACATGAAAATTAGTGAAATTAACAATATGACCAACTCTTCTTATTTGGTTGTTTTATTTTGTGCGTCTGCTGGAAAAAATGGTGAAGAACTCGGTGTTGACGAAGAGCAAATAGTATTATTTACATATTTATTATATGATTTACCTAATAACAAGGTATGTACACATTTTATTTCCGGTTTTCAGTTTTAACGCACTATATACATGTGTTTTTTAATATTCAAGTGTTTTTTTCAAGTGTTATGTTTATCATTTAATCATGTACGTCGCTTTAATGTTTTTAGATTGATTATACCAAATTACGGCTGAAGTATTTTCTATTTCAATGGCAGTTTCGGTCTGTTAAAGTTAATTTGTCCCTACCCTTTTAAATTTAGTTGTAATTTCACACAAATTCACTGAGGTAGAAACCAAAAATATGCTACTCGTGGGTAGATTTAAAGGCTGTTTACATAAAATCCGCTTATTTTATCTCGGAATTTGGGATCATGTTTTATCAGTGGGATTTGTACAATTATTAGGCATTTCAAGTCTGTCATTTTGATAAGTTTACACGTTTTTATACAGTTCTAGTGGCGGTAGCTTGAAATTTTAGACGTGATAATTTGTTGACTTTGTATTGAATCGATTCAGAAATGATTACACTGTATCAAATTTAATTTTAGGCCATACTTTGCCGTAAACTAGTTTTGATCAAGGTGTTTAATATAACATAACGTGCAACGTACACTTTAATTAATCATGAACCCACACACGGCATACAAACAAATGAAAATGTTGGTTTATTATTTTCTAGATATAAATTTCATTTTCAGTGCATGTTTATTAAAATTTGATGCTAACGGTTTATTTAGCAGCGCTATATTGTTATTTTGTGGTTGTTATTTGTTATCATCGTTTTTGTTGCATTTATATTACATGGAAATTATGATGACAATTTATATTTTTTATAAACCTTTTCTCTACATTTGCAATATATCATATCTGTACGTATGCAGTGCAAAAATTTAATCAATATCGAATCAAATCAGCAACTTAATTTATGAGATTGTTTTCAAACATTATTTTAAATTTTAATTAGAATCGAATCTGCATATTCTCTTAAAAGTTCTTCAAACGATACCGGATTCCTGCAATAAAACGACAATCATTTTTACTGGCATTAAATTTTTTAACTTTTTTTTTGTTCGATTTCCGACCGCTATTATCATTTTAATCGCAGTGTCTAACAAGTTACATTTATAACAGGCTTTCATCAAACCAGAACACATTTGCATATCGGCATGAAATTTTAAACACCAACTACATTTTACACTTCTCCAAATCGAATTGCCTATTCGGAAAACATTTGACAGTTAATCATAAATTTTCAACGCAATGTACGAAAAATCTGTCGGGAAGCCACCGAACCATGTTTGAATACATAATGCGTTTTAAATGTAAAGAATGTATGCCCCAAAGCTGTCACACATTCTAATATTTTTGCTACAATATTATGATGGTGTTGACCGTTCATCCATGTATTGTAATGTGATAATTTCACTTCATCCGCTATATCTGTATTGAAAGAACAACAGGGCATCTTTACAAAGCTTTTTGTGTAAAATGTCACAAATTTCACGTCGTACTTTTTGCCCTATTCAAAATGTCTTAAGCGTAGCAATGAAAAAGAGGCCAAAAATTAATCCCTCTTGCTTTTTGTACTGAAATATTGACACCGGAAGAGACAAAAAAACCTATCGTTTTGTGAATCAATTACCTGTCATTTATTATGTCATTGAATTAAGTCAAGTGACTTAAATAGAGCTATGCTCTTTCTAAATGATTCACCACGACTCATTCGAAAGTTTGGCGGAAAAGACCGAAAAGTTCCGACTAAATATGATTTATGTGAGCAGAAAACATAGAACCTTCGTTTTGTACAGGAGAAATCGCTGTACAATTTGATATGTATATTTGTAAATGAGTTAACCCTTAACCTGCTGGGACCGAAAGTGATTGGCCTTTGCCACCAGTATAAAGCCAGGCCAGCCTGTGTCATCCGTGCGATCTGATGAAGCTCTTACTGTTGGTCGCCTATTTTCTATATTTTGATTTTTGAATTCCTTGATTTTCAAATGAGCTGTTCCATATTGAAATGAGGACAAGTTTCCATTCCAATCCATCAGGATAAGGGCTAATATAACGCTCAGTATTTAAACAATTAGAGAATTACTACATATGAATAAGCATAGGTACGAGCCTTCCTTCCAACTTCTAGACTCTGCATATGACACAAAATATACATGCAATAAGGCTTATATGCATTATAGAAAATAACGATACATTGTATTGGAATAATTGCTATTTAATGCTATTTTATCAAGCTTGTTTTTTTTTTCTTGCTCTCAGGTCGTAGCAGTACAACAACATTACTGCCGACCGACGCCAAATGAGCTGTCGGAAACCGTCATCACAGAGGACTGTAAACAAGAAACGGGTCTGGATGAAGATATCATTAAAAATGCTCAATCACTCGACCATGTTTTAGATGAGGTACGTGCACACTTTGTAAATATCATAAGTAGATAAATGCATGGCACACCGCCCTTGGTTAGTGGTTATAATGTAGTTTGGTTGTTTTTGTAGTGTATGAAATAACGAATGTGATTAATAATTGCATTAAGTGTGCCAACAGACCATGTCGTCAGTGTCGTATATATGGATTGCGGTGTTTAATGGTAGATTTGGGGGAAATGAGTGCATTTTAATAACGAAAATATAAGACCGTGCATATTTTATTCAAAGCCTATAAACATTCATTTATTGCATAATGCTTTAATGCCTCCAACATAATAGAAAATACTAAACCATCTTTTGATGTCTTCTTCAATATAAAAACAATGTAAATAGCAAATTGGTTGTGTATCACATTTGATACATGTGCAGATTTATAGAAAATTTTGTTATGCACAATTTGAATACAAAATCTAAATCTTGTAAAAAATTAATAATGAGCACGGCCACTTGCTGGAAGCTGGTAGAAAATAATGATCCACGTCTGGTTAAACAGCAGACCATACTGTACCTACTCTCTACCTGCCGGCACCATCAAAGCAACAGCTTTTAATAATAAGTCTGAGAATACAATGGCTTATATCAATTGGAAAATCTTCCCCCAAAATTATGCCTAAAAGCTTCTTAAACCCACTTTATTCCAATAAATATTGAACTGTTTAATTAAAATATCTCAAAGCGTTAGAGTAATTAACGGGGGAAAAACGAGCGTGGCGGCTCTTCAAACATCCAGCATCCCAGTGTTCCTATCACCTGTTGCACGATTATTGACTTTATAAAGATTTCCGATGTACCGTTAGCTTTTATATTACACCGTTTGCCGAAAGCTGTCGCTCGTGGGCTAAATACCGCGGAGGAATAAGAGAATTTATATGTAGATGATGGCAGAGCAAACGAGATATTGTCCATACAAAACAAAGGGAAAATATGTTGCAGTGGTAACACATGTATTTTACAAGTAGAGATATGAGGTTTCAAACAGTATTTCGTTGTTGAGTTTTTTTAGTCAATACCGTATATGAACAATGCTGGGCAACATTTGGTTTAGTCTCGTCTGCTATTTAGTTAACTGTGAGGAGAACAGATTAGCATATTTTAAGTTGGTGAAAATATACTTTGAGGCAAACGCTGCATTTATTAATTTTTGTCACGTGACATTTGGCCTTTACTTCTCTTGACTTTATGGTAATCTGCATAAAGGCATTCTACTTGTCAAAGATTGGGCCTTGTTGGCTAAAAAGGGACGTTTGCCATAAAATAATTTGCTAAAGAAGAGAAAATCGGAAGTAGTAGTTTTCTTATCTTTAATAATCAAAATGGCCTATTTAATATACTTTCCACAGACTTAATGATCTGCAAATACATGTATATATACCTAAGTTATAAACTAAAATGTATATTCGAATACTTCATAATATGTTTTTATAAGCAACTTATTATTAATTGAATTTTCCCATTTCTTTAACTAATCTACGCTGATCTCATAATTTGCTAAATAAACATTTGCGACTCGGTGAAAGGGACTTCAAAGCACGGTTTGAGCCTAATAAATATCTAATCCCGAAAAGTAACACATCACGGAAAGTAGTTAAGCCGAAATAAAAATTTATGATTGATGTATACTTTTCGCTTATTTGCTCAGAATGCCAGAGAGAAAAGAAAATTCTACTAATCGCCTCAGACATTATGACGATTTGTAAAATTGTTGACTTTTTTCCTTAAATTGATGTATTGTCAAATTGTTAATCATGTTAAAAGTGCGATTCGTTGTATCAGTGGACTTTTTTTTGTATAAACTTTGTCTTAAGTAGATTTGGCTGTATAATTAATGCGACTTTTAGGGTTTTTTTATACGCATATATTAATGTATATACTTATCTTAAAGTCATTCGTAATGTGTCAGATATTGCTGTCTTTTTTTTATAAATGATAAATACTGAATGCATATAAGGAAATTGTATGTGTTTTATTTTAAATGGGACGTTAATTTTTCATAAAATAAGGGGGGGGGGGACATTGCCCAATCGCCTGTACACATTGACAGTTAAAAAAAGAAACTAGTTTTAAGACTTAATTAAATAAACGTTTTGTCATTAACGTCAGATTGTCGATGTTAATTGAAGGCGCGCATCTGACAAGACAGTGTACCTCTGTATTTGCATCTATTAAATGTATTCAGTTGATCAAATGCTGTTGAAACATAGCTTCCTTTTCTTAAACTTGCATTTAGTCCAAAAATAGAAAAGTTTATGTTAAAATCGTGAACTCGGTTCATCGTTTGTTCCTTTTTCCCCCTTCTTTTGTCAGACAGTTTTAACTTTTGAATACATCTGTTTATAATACACCATTGTCCATGTTTAGTGAAATTTACAAGAGCAGTAGATAAAGAAACCCTTAAATAACGCTACAAAACTTTTACACATGTCTTTATCTGTTGTATATAGGAAAGGCTAATCATGGACATTTTTCTTGCACCCGGCGTTTCCCAAAACAAAACCGCAATTAAATAGATTAACAAGACTCTTTAAAAACTCCCGTCCCGGTGTTTTTCCCTCGACAGTCATGACCGTATTCAATTGGTATCTTAAAAGTCCAATAAATGTATCAATTTTCTTGAATAGTGACGTACGTTATCATTTACGTTAATTTTGGTAACCGTTACGGCGTTATATTGACTGGACGCCACGACTATATATGCACCGTGTATACAATATTGTTGAAATTTTAATGCATGAGTGTTGGTTTCGGAAAGTACGGTCTCCGAGATACCACGAATTTACGTGGATCGATCCTCACGCACGTTGCATGACACGTTGTAATTTTTGTTGTATTGTTAAGTTATGTTCAGTTACGATTATTTTATTTCCCCTTCAAGCTTAAATCATACAAAATCCCCACACAATTGTTTTTCTTATTCAGGTGAATTCCTTCAGTAAGACAACTAAAACTGGAAATATAAAGTTTCCTGTTAGGTTTGATTCGTTAATGTACATTTGTAATTTGTTCACTACAAGATTTTCAGTTTTTAGTACACATTTGTACTGGCAAATAATAATGGTTACATGCGACTTTTTTATGTTTATTTTATTACATTGTTTTAAATACTAAAGGCACGGTATATAATATAACATTTTCTGCCTACATTTTGATATGTTTTGTTTGTCTTCACTTCTTTGCACTCCATCTTTTTCACCTTTATGGGTACATATCCGGCAGAGTCTTTGGGAGTCTTTCATGTAAGGAAGCTATCCAGGTACCTGACAATACTTCAGTGGCTCTGCTCAGGTGTGCGTTCTTAAAAGTATATTTATATAATTATTCATTTTACATGGCTTAAGAAAAAACTCGTACTGTAAATAAAAACATTTCTTCCTTTGCAGTTCGACAGATTCCTTGTCTCAAAAGGTGTTCACCCCGACCATGGCGGAAAATCGTTTTGTCTCGCTACCGACGGACCAAATCATATACGACAAGCGTTACACCCTGAATGTGGAAATAAAAACATTACCTTACCACAATACTTGTTCTCATATTATGACGTCAGAAAAGAATTTGTGAAAATGTACAAAGCTGAAAACATTACGAACATCAAAAGTATGTTAGATTGTATCCTTTGTTGTCATTTGAAAAAAAAATATAGAAAAGTGTTTGGAATGACCTTTTTGTGAAGGTCATAAAGTGCTAAAAATAGAATTCATTCTTTGAGAAAAGGGGGCATTGGTCCTTTTCTTCTATGGAAACATTGGTGAGTATGAATTGTAGATAAGTGGTGATGGGTCACTTTTAATCGCTAGTGCAAATTATTTGATGATTCAACATCCAATGAACATGTCCAATTCCTTCATAGACCTCATATTATCTGTAGAGTAAAGGATTCTAATACCGAAAGCTGATTGGTCAACTCTTTGCTATCCAAGAACAAGCTTGACTTCTCCACTTCAGCTTTTATCCCCTCATTAAAATTCTTTTCTTTTGAAAAGAGATGCGAGAAGGTCTCAGTTTATGCATGCATTGGAATACTAAATACATGTACTTCAATGCGTATGAACTAAAAATGTGTGTGTCATTCGGTTTGAGTCAAAGTCTGCGAGGAATAGGGTCATTGAAACATGTTAAATCTTGCACGATTTTATCTGACTCAGATATATACTTTTGTAAGTAAGCTTTATTTAGTTTTAAATGTCATAATTACTCCATTCAAAAGACAATGGTTCAGCGTTATCTCCCGTTCTAGGGTCGTCTTTATTTTCGCTTTTTACCATTGTTTGAAAATGTTCGGAATCATTCAACAAAAATGCAAATTTGCTACTAAAGACTTGTTTAGTCATACTTATAATACTTTTACTTATTATAATTTGGTCAATATTTTTATTGTCATTTCAAAAGCACAAAGACTTTTTATGCTTTGAAATTAACATTCCAAAATTATCGAGTAGTTAGGTAAACGCTCTTGTTCTTTCAGTTGGTTTCTTTCTTTTCTCTTTTCTATAAATAATGCTTTACCAGCAGAGAAAAGTATTTGCGAGTTTTAATTACATGATTAACTTAAGATAACACCGGCCGAGTGGATTGTTTTGGTATGTTGTTCTTTGACACTGCCAATAGGTCGCGTTTTTCATACAATGCTAAACAAAAACAAGAGATAGTCTTTAAGATTAAGCTTTACAAAAGACACGAAGAGAGAAAAAAGTTGAGCAAAAACAAAAGAATGCTTTTTAAAAGGCGTAGCGAAACCTAGCGAAATGACAAAAAAATCTTTTAAATATAATAGGCATTTTACTATGATATTTTCTACTTGATTGCTTGACATAAAAGATTGCGTGAGAGAGCATAACTTATAACAATTGTTCGTGTGCAAAAAATACGGGTGTTTGCATTCCATTAGGGGGAAGAGTTAAGGTAGTTTTGAGCAAGTTTTCTAGATGGTTGACTCGTATGATTGTTCTAGTGTTGTGATACCCTAGTAACTAAGAGTTACAATACATAAGCATGGAGGCATTTCATTTACGTTTACACCGTCAATAAAAATCGAAAACAACAACAACAACAAAGTGACTGAAAGAAAAGAAAGCAAAAAAAAAACCTAACAAAACATACGAAATGACTTCACTCTACGAAAAAAATTATGGTGTACCGTATGGTCCAATACAAATCGACTGTTCAAAAACAATCAAAACATGCATATTTGACATAATTTAGCATTGTTTGGCATAAATCGTTACTTGGGTTTGTTTTCTAAAATGCTGAAACTCTGAAGCTTTTGAAATATTTAAAAGAAACTTCCTTCAAATGTGTACTGCAGAATACATTTTTTTCGTACTTAAAGTTCTTTTGGTGAAATTAAAACTAAATGATTCTTTTTTGAATAAGGACAAGATTGAAAATGCAGTCGCTTTTCGACAACTGTTTCAATGATCGCTCTTAAAATAATTACGTATCTAAAATATGATAAAGATAAGTAAAATTAAGTCATTCAAAAACTGTACATATTTAGCTGTTCGTTATCTTGTATTTAAGCACTTATTTTTCTGACCGTGGGCATGCGCAACTTTGGTGACCCAACACTTGTAATATTCATTTCATTGCAGTTTACCCCCAAAAGACGGGTATCTCGGCGTGAAATTAGATTAATGTATACAAGTAGCGTGTCACAAGCAAATGTATGAAGATGTTTTAAGCAGTTAATTCCATGTTTGTTTAGTGGGGATTAAGGAGAAAACATTTTCTTTTAAATGAATATGGCGGCTTTTCATTGCGGACAGTATTACGGGGATTAAAATTTTCTACGGTCCCTCAAAGGCGCATTGAATATCAATTTGTCCAGAAAGTTGTATATACAAAAAGTTAACAAAAACGCACATTTTATATAGATCAGTGCATTAAGGTTTATTATAGATAAGTACATAAAGCCATGTGCTCTTTCATCGCTTTGAAATTATTTTTAAATAGTTAAATTTAACTCATTGCACTTTCTTTATAGTCCTAGTGTTCATTTAGTCTTGAATCGTGACTTCCGGTTTAAGAAAAGCGGTTTATTTTTGACATCATTTAATAATGAATTCTGTATAAAAGTTTGTTTTAGTTAACTTTTAAAAACAGACAGGAAATGACAATGTTGTGCATTCGCTTTTATTGTAGACATATGTACTTGAAATAACGTATTTTTTTCTGACGTATTTACACGATTTAGTCTGCATTCGTTGGACTTAATTACAAAATACTATTTCTTCGTAACTTGCTAAAGAAATGTTAGTGCACAGTTATTGCAACCGTTCGTCCGACTGTATGTCTGTATTTTATGCATTAATCGAATTTGGCATTTAAGACGCTTTTATCGAATTTCAATTATATTTGGCATGAACAATCATCACATGACTTACTCGCTCATTGTCCTAATTTCCGATGATGTTTTTTGCTTGAGCAATAGTCTTCCTGAAAGTGTAAATTGAAGAATGTTGAAAGGGGTATTTGAATTACTTGGTGCAGCCTCTTGTTCTTCTTTGTGGTATCCTGATAAGAAAGATTGCAGATTCAATTTTTCTTTTCAAACACCGGCAATCTAAGTATGTGTCTTCCACATAAAAGGACGGCCTTGTTTGAAATATACAAATTAGAATCTAAACTATCCAGACAAAGATTTGTATTTGTTTATCTTGACCAAAAATGTCACATAAGTTCACAAAGACTGCTGACGCATAAATTTAACCCTCGACAATACCTGAGCCAGAAATTAAACCGTACGTTTTTATCTTTTTTGTCAACGGTAGCGAGTAATTCTGGCATCCGAAGGCCGGTGGGTATCAAAAGTTTATCTACAAATGCTTATAAATGCGATTATAAACAGTTCCGTCAATACAGTTCGTGGTTTCCATTATATAAGATAGATCAGATGGGTATATAGTATAGTGTTTTGTGCAGAGGTTTTTTTCCAGCACAGTTTAAGGAGGTGCTTTAAGTGGGATAAAAAGGGTTCTTAAGATAAAAATGTATAAGTCTCTTTTTTAATTGAATATCGCTATATTGCTCTTCATTTAAGATCTTCTGAGGTTAAAATGAAATCTGCACAACTTTCTGTTAAAGATTTTGCGTTTTAACGCAATGTTTTAAGTTTAAATTCCCATTCTAGGGTTAACCCTGTCCACTGTTGTCGGACCCATTTATTGAATATATAAGCAAAGATAATTCAATAAAAATATTTAATCACCCAATTTAGGTAACATAGTTATCTTAAATCTGAAAACAGCCTTTTTTAATGTGTGTTTTTTTTACGTATTTGAACCACATACTGGTATCCACTGATACAATTTTATTTAACGCTTCATTAACATTTACTTAAACATATGAAACTTTAATGGAGTCTGAGGTTGCTATATATTTCATATTGATTGATTGGTGAAACGGGTATATGTTACCAGGGAAATAGATTACTCTGTAATATAATTATGTTATACCCTAGCGTTACTTTACTGGTAAACTGTATAATATTGACTACCTGAAAATGTGTGGTTGTTAGGTAGAGTTAATTTTATAAATAAACGCCACATAAGGGCGCAACAATGTATTGATTTTTGTCGAAAAAGTAAGGAGAAATATTTAAACCAAAATAGTGACTCATTCGACCATACAGTTGTAAAAAGGCCTTGCTCTAATTTTGGCAATTCTACCCCAAATTTGCAATTTGATAACTCTGTTATCACCAAAAAGTTCAGTCCTTCGAGCAGAAACTATTTTCCGTTTGACTTCTGAAGTGATACAGTAGCCAAAAAATTGAAATGCACCAAAGTTCTACCCACAGTTACACGTTACATGTACATATATTTTGTGAGAGCAAATGATTGTTCATGTATGTAATTTGCCGTGCTTCTTCTGTTTATTGACACGGGTCGACAATAATGTGGCTTAATTAGCTATTTTACCTTTGCTGGTCTGTTCATTTTATTATGTTTAACATATAGAAGTCTACTTATAAAAAAATATAAAAAGATGACCAAAAAATACTAAGAGACGAATGACTGTTAAGATCTTACTCGTGATACGGACATGTATTAATTTGCAAATATTGACCAATTCATTATCGATATTTCCGCAGTCCGAAGAGATAGCGCTTTATTATTTTTGGTGAAACTTTTAATGTCATTTTGAAAGTCTTATCTTTCGCGTTTAATTACATTTTACCTAAAGCATATTTTTATACATCGTTAGATTTTACGATGGTAAATTAACATTTTAGCCGCAGGCTTTGTTTTAATATGTTTCGTTTGGTAAAACAGTATACATTGTATTTGCTCGCGGTTACTACTTCTTACTTTGTGCATGGATGAGTATAAATCTCGTAGCTTTTAATGGATAAACTATAAACTTGTTGTTTTTTTCTCGAGTTCTCTGCCCCTTTTTTACCCCCAGGCATATTCTTGTTGCTTTGACTTAGATTGATTCATGTGCGATATGACCAGTATATTACATTTTCCTTTTAACTTATGCATAAAGAGGCTCAATAAGGGGGTGAAAGGTGATCAAATACAAATATATATATGTGTGTGTATGAACGTATTACCAAGTTAAATTAATCAAACATTAATATTATATTTAATTTCAGTCATACGTGCTTATAAGAATATCGTGTCAAGCACGTTTATCTTCAGTTCTGTACCATATGGTCCTTAGACTGGTAATAAATTTTGTCCGACAATAGCATCTTTATTTATTTCATACGGTTAGAATATACATATATATAATTTCGCCCTATGTTTCCAGTTCGAGCAACAAAAGAACAAATGGCCTTGGTATGAAGGTGAACACATGGACCGCATTTGTTTCAACCATTTACTTGATCATTTGCTTGATCTTTTGCTTCTTTTTGTCGTTTTGTTTTCCTTGTCCAATATTTGTTTCTCCACAAGCTTGTTTCTCCACAAGCTTCCAGCTGGGTCTATTTTTAACTTTGGTAATGTCTCGATAGCGGACTTTAATGATATCAAATTGACTCCATTTTCCCCTACATCATTCCAGTGTAGTTTGGATGCTGGTGTTTGTTTTGTCCCCGCAATAGTTTACCTGCCAAGCACTCTATCTTATTTGTACATACTTCTTCCTGTTTAAAAGGTCCCCTGTATAAACAAGTAATGCTCATAGCAATTGCATGGATATTGCTATTGAAAAATCTAAATGCAATCAAAATATTTTGAATCATGCTGCAAAATGTCATTTTCAAAATATATGTGGCTTCACAAGGTACATGTTCTTCCAAATTGTGAACATCTTCGTATGATACAATTTCTTTGCTACCCATTGTAAATTTCTGTTCTAGGGCTAGTCGCCGTATGGTAGATTTCATTTTCTTCTCGATCAGTGTAACATAGAGGTTTACAGACGGTGTCTAGCATTATTTTAGCTGCATCGTTGGAATTACTAATTGCATCATTTTTGATGCGATTATGTTAAATAATGATGAATAATTGATACATGTATCACTTTCACATTTATTACCGTAGCATGCAGGTTTTTTATTTCCTCTTTTAGGTCATGCCCACATATTGTCGTCTGCTAAATAGATAGTTCATTAATGGCTCAACAGTATGGATGTCGACTGATTTATTATTGCTCGGTTCTAAAATTGCTCGGCATAAAAATGTCTTGATACGATCATAATACCTTCATATGTGTCATATAAAGGGCGTCGGAAAGAAATGAATGGCCAATTTTAAATATTCTCCTACGTGAAGAATACATATTTGAGGACTAATTACCAAAAATATGACGGAAAACAGTTGACTTATATGATGCTGCAGCTATTATTAAACAGAAATGACAGATGATGTTAGGAAATGACTTTTCTTAAATTTCACGTTAGAACAAAACCGGAGCTAGATTGTATTTTATTAATCTTTAAGTGCCGTTAGTGTATGACTAGAATAAAATTGAATAATAATGCGACAAATGTATGCAACTTTGTGTGACATTATTAATTCTCGGGACTCATTGGGCTCTTTTAGGGCAAATCATATCTGCTTATGAAGCAAGAAAAAAAATGAAATTTCTTAGTATGTAAAGAGATGCGTCAAATTTAAGGATTTAATGTGAAATAGTATTTCCATTCTTTAACATGTATAGAAGAATGGGAGAAAATATTAAATTAAATTTTGTCGGAAGGACAATCAATAAACATTAATTGTTCGTTTCAATTATACATGAAGATTGATAACTACATGTATTTAACAAAGTCAGCGTGCTTTCAATTCTCAATTACATCGTCTGCTTCAGAATTTCAGAATTAATACGAACACAACGACCGACATGTTGCTTTCATTTCTGTGTCAACAACATGGAAGGAAAGTGTCACCGAATATGCAGATGACATGTCCATTTGACCTTTGGACATTTACTGTCATTAGCAAATTAAATACGACATTTCGCACAAGTAATTTGAAACTATAGTTGACCACCGTTAGTTTTATATGTATATTAATTACAAAGACCAATGTTCCCACAGTTTCTGCTGAGACTAATAATAACACGAACGCCGCTTGAAAATGTCGTCTGCGACCCAACATGAATTGTCGTCTGCACCGCTCTGTTTTAAAATGTACACATATTATGTACCATTGAAAAGAACGCTCTGTCGGGACCCCTGCGAATCTGACTGATATGGCCACTTCATTATTGACACTTCTTTTTTAGTGATTGTCATTTTGTTATCATTATATACAATCAAACATCACAAATTGTCAATATTGGACATCTTAGATCGTAGTCTACTGATACATCAAAACAAAACGAACAACCTGACGATCTTTTTTCCTCAATACATGTATTGATAAACTACCGTGTCTTTTTTTTACAAATTCTAATTCTTTCGAGCGAGTTTGGTATCTATATTGAAACAATTAGTGGTATTCAACCCTATTATACTTTTTTGGCATTGTTAACACTTGTTCTCATTTTTTCCTTAATGCTTCAGAAAATTGCTATTGTATTCATTGTTTACTTAACTTAAAGAGGAATTTAAAAGATTTTTATCGTAGCCGAATACATCTTCACAAAATAAAAAAACTCTTTTCAGCTACGTTTTGTTTTGTGCATTCAAACAAAACGAAGACGTCCCTTCCAACTATTTACTCGTTTATGTCCCACTTGTATACAAAAAATGTATTGAAACAATATCACCGCTGTACACACATATTACATTGTTGATTTATTCTTGTTTCGTATATTTGACATGACCCCTGGCATTACACCGTACGTATATGGGCGATTTATTGTCTTATGTTGAATTATTATTTATTCATGCTCAGTCATAATGGTCTATTGTTTCAAGTTAGTCCTCTATGCATAATTGTATAAGCATAACAAGGCCTGTGTTGTGTTAATAAGGTTATATTTTTTACACCTGATCTTATGACGATATGTGTTTGTTTATAACCAGTTTATTACCAGTATCAATATATCAACACCGTACGTTAAAACAATGGGTCTTCGACTAATCTCGGAGACCGTAAAAGATCGGTTCATTCGATACCAAATAAGACTAAAGATACTAATCAACCTTTTCTTCCCATAATTATATCACAAACAAGAGCTCCTTTGCTGGTTTTTAGTAAAAGATTTGTATTGCAATAATAACCTGTAAAGAAATATATCTTTATTAAAAAAAAAGAATTTTGCATTTTCAGCAGAAAATTGTGCAATATCTTTCATGTACAAATGCAAATTACTTTTGTTTCTTGCATTTTGCATGTCTTTGCTACTTATTTGGCTTGATAAGTTCGTGAGGGAACCTGACAGTTGTGTCCGTCCAGTTTTTGTTTTGTCGTAATATTGTATAGTATGCAGACGATTTTTTTATTATATTTTTTTTCTTCATTGCATAATACCTATTTTTAAATAAGTTATTTCCGTCTAAACTTTAGTGAATACAAAGCAAAATCGTCTGTTTGTTTTACGCAAATTAAAGTTATGGCCATTTGATTTATATATATATATTAGCCAACAGGAAATGTTTTCATTTTATGAGCGGTTTTATTCTCCGTGTACTTCCGTATACACACAAATTTACAAAACATACATGCACATTAATTAATACCACCGTGTTAAGTGCGAGATCTGACGTTGTTGTGGTTTTATTTGGTTTGTTTGGTTTTTGTTTCATTGCGTAGTCACTTCGGACTGTAATTTGGCTATTTATCACTGTCGAGAACACTCGTTTGACTTCACAGACCAAAGGTGCACGTGTAATAGGTCCTTCACTACAGGTGAAACTTTCAACTGTCCAAAATATATAAATGTATTTGGCACATACCGTTTGTAACTTAATAACACCCCGCAGTAACTATTTATCACTTTGTTTAGATGCGACATCATGTACATAGACTAACAATATAGCCATATACATTCCTTAGATACTATTCTTTGTAAAATAGTTACTTTTAGGTCACGCAATTTCTTACCGGTTTTCGCGACTTATGCATTTTTTTTCATATGTGCATACTTATTGATTACCCTTGGGAAGACCAAAGCAAATAAAAATATCAGTGTCTTTCTTTTCCCTCGATTTTTTTTACCAGTGACCCAATTTTAAACACTTATTTTTTTGTAAAATCTGTATATACATATGCATATATTAGACTTATATACATTAATTTTATTTCCTTTAGAAGAATGTTAAATCATAATTGCCCTGTATAAATCAGTGAGTCAATTTTCATTTGCACGATCAAAGGTTTCAGGTTTATTTAATAGACCAAAGGTGTCTCAAAAATACGATACAAAAGAGACAAAAAATCGGAGTCCATTTTGTGTTTCTACATTTGTATGTTAAATACATAAAGGGGTAACTTTATACGATAGACATTTTTATGTCAATATGCTTAGTGCAAACATGTTATTGTATAACTATAGGCGGAATTTCTTTTATTTGACTTTTAAGATTGTATCAAAACTAACAAATATCATTCCGCGGCTTAGAAATTAACTACCGGTTAGCGTGTGTGCTATCAAACACGTTGAAATTAATAAACTATTATTTTGTTTGTCATAATTTTGGTCAAAGAAAATTTCAAATTTCACTAAAAAATATATTAATAAAAAAGATGTATTTCATTTAAGAAGTAAAGAGTCCATGGTATGTGTTAATATTTTTTATACAATGCTACTAAAGAATTCCTGATCCATTTTTGTTAAAAAACAAAGGCACCTAACAATGGGCCTTTCCATTGTGTTTTCCATTTTTGTAAAAAATAAACACGATTAACTCCGTTTTCTATTAAAGAAAGATTATGTTCTTTGTTAATTTTTTGATTAACTGAACTTTCACTGAAAGTTTTAATTTAAAAGGGACGATGTTCTATGTGCACAATAGTAAACATTCAACTGTTATTATATAAATGCTTTGGCATATATGGCGTAAATTTGGTTTCCTTGACGACATTGCTCAGATTTAGGTTTACAGGAAGACCAATCATCGGAATATGGCATCAAACAATGTCAAGAAATGGCATCTCTTATACAAAGACTCATCGTGGACGGTAAGTTATTCTAAAAATAGCATTTTCTGTCATTTAGAAGGTTTAATACAAATAAAAGTGTTTTAGCTTCATTATTCTTAATCAAATAGCACTGCCTCTCAGTTTTGGCATTTTTATTCTGTAAAATACAATGCCTTTTATTATTAGCATCATTATTCTATAAATAGCATCGTCTCATACTTTCATATTTTATTAAAGTAACCTTCTTTTTTATATCTTTATTCTAAAAATAGTAGCATTTCTTCTGTTAAAACAATGGGCACCAAAAGAAAACAGCCAAAACGCTGTTTATGATAAGAAGCTCACTATATTTTATTTATAAACAAATATACATAATTAAATTAAGAAGAGAAATATTTTGAAAACCTAAAACGGCAAAGAAGTCCGTAAATATTTATGTTGATTATTATCATTCCCTTCAGGTCACATATTCACAGAACCGGATGTTGTTAACGAACGACTGGAACCCGGTATATGGTAAGTATTGTTAAACTTAACTTAAAAAAAAATGCCGTTGACATTTAATTGGAAATATTAACGTTTGATTCAAATACTATATATCAAGAGCTAGGTTTCCTTAATACTTATAATTATGTTTGCATATTTTAACATATAAAACAAGACTTATTTTAAAACCAATTCCCTTGACAGTTTACCCTTTCCATAATAAACACATAAATTATTTGTGAATTCAGGGGCAATGAAATAACTTTAAAAAGAAGTTAAGTTTATTTTAATCATCCATCATAACATGAGAACGTAATTAATAAGTACAATGTCACTTTCAAAGTCACTTGTCAAATAAATAATAACCTTTTGAGACTTTTACAAATAGAACTTAAAATTTTGACTTCTTGAATCTGATTGGCTGCTTTGAAATGTCAATTAGCCAATGATATTGCTTCTCTCTTAGACTACTGACTTTCATAATTTAAAAAACAAGGACACGTAACTCTAATCTATCAATATCGTATTGACATATTATATTCTATGACACTCTGTCAGTGCCGTGACAACAGTTATGTTGCTAATATCGTCTGATACAGTGTCACAAACGTCTGATAAGACTAATTAAATCTTGTTTGAATTGATGAAAAATTGAGAGAGAAAAACTTTCCTGGTTAATGCATCAAGAGTCAATAAAAGTCTTTTGTACACCCATCTGTTATCGGACATTAATCAAGCTTCCTTAGAAACGAGATGATGGTAGTTGTTGTCGTCTGCTTCTGTTATAACGAACATAGGTGCAATAAACCGATACCTTTTTTTCAGTTTTGCCAAGAACTCTTAATTTATACTATGAAGATATTCTTTTCTAAAGCTTTCAATCTATGTTATCTGTTGACAAACATCAAACAAATGTTTGTTGTAAAGGAAAACCCCTATGGATACATTTACATAAACAGCTACTTTGAAAAGACTCCGTCGAGTTGCATAATTCTCATTCAAACATTTGATCTCTATAAAGTTTGTATTTATTTCAGAGCATATCTCTTTTATTTATTGTCTTGTTTTATTTTCCGTGTCTTTGACGTGTTTTTTCTTTTTCAAATTTACAGTAGTAAAACAGATATTGTTGATGATGAGGTCGTAGTACGAGCACGTGGGTTACCATGGCAATCATCGGACCAAGATATCGCGAGATTCTTTAAAGGATTAAATATTGCAAAGTGAGTCAATATGAATAGTTTTACAGTATATTCGGAAACCACGTTGACACTTTGATATATTGGTAGAAATTTGCATTTTCTCTGCTCCATGAATAATTCATGCATGCATATATATAAATTACACTTGCATAAATTGGTAATTATTAATAAAATATAATGAAAAAGACCGTCATACAGTGATTTTTAAGGCAGGCTGTTTTAATGAAGCTACAGTTTGTTCTATTTATATGAAATACTTTTTATTTTCACATATTTCCTTCTTTAAGATATCAAATCTTAACTTGATACCATATGTTTTAAGAATTTTGATGCTTTTCCGTATATCTAACAAATTGCATTAATCGTTCTAGGGGTGGTGTAGCTCTTTGTCTAAGTCCGCAGGGAAGACGAAATGGTGAAGCTCTAGTCAGATTTCAGGATCAAGAAATGAGAGATCTTGCCATAAGGAGACACAAACATCATATAGGTCAACGATACATTGAAGTCTACAAAGCAACTGGAAAGGACTTCCTAAACGTTGCTGGAGGTACAAAAAATACCTTTGAATATGCTTTCAAATTCTTACTTAAAACAAAAGGGAAAACGTGTTCAATAGAAAATTCTATATACACGCTATTTGTTTTATACAGTGACATATGTAAAGTTTGCTTTATGTAAATGATGTGTTTAATAGCCTGATATATACATGTAGCATAAAGTTAACGACATTTCATGCCATCTGCCACCAATACCACATCAAGATACATATTGTTTTATTATTCTTGTATCGATTTTGTAGCAGGAAACAGTTAATTACCTTTTACTGACAGGTCGATAAATTTGTATATATACAAAATCTGGTGTATATAATATTTTCCATGATTGGTGAATGTTTTGTATGTTTTTTCGTAAATGTATATAAAAAAAGGTTCTTGAAACCTCGGCAACAACAAAAAGAAGCAAAATTAAGAGCAACTGCTTGCATAGTGAATACACTTACATAGTGTCAATTATGTCCTGCATTAGTTTTATTAAGTTCAGTCGTTATTCCCATCAATTTATGAATTTTGTATTAATGTAAAATTACTTTATTGTTATAGGTAGTAACTCAGAGGCCCAAGCATTCTTGTCACGTGGCGGTGAAGTCATAATACGCATGCGCGGCCTGCCGTTCACAGCTACAACACAACAAGTGGTAAGTTCAAAGCAAACCCCATATAAATATATTATAACATCCTTAATTTATACATTATATTTAAGAAATGTATGTTTTAAGTTGTAAGAATAATGAAATTATGCTATAATAACGAATTAAGTTAAACCATCTGTCATCATAAACAGTCACTTCTCGAAAATGTTTGTGGCATTCAAATTACGATTATTTTAAATTATATGATAATTACATGCTATCTCCACAATTAACATTTATAAGTTCATCGGTTTAATATCACATATAAGACCTATTCATAATGTGCAGACATTTTATTACTTATTTCCTTAATATAGCATATATAAAGAATAACTTTTTTGTAGCTTTTATCCTTCCGTTTTGACCATTGTTATAAAAATGCCATATAAAAAAGTTTTTTATCCACAGGATTAAATGTGTAATACTTACTGTACTGCTATTTTAGATATTCTCGTGCGTTCAGCTAAAGGGGGGTAACAGTGTCGTAACTAGTTTGAATATTTGTCAATGGGTGTTATGTTATTCAAAATTAAAACATTTTGTAATGAACATTATGTTGACATCAAAGAGGTTTGGTTTTTACCTACCTCTGATCAAGGATCATATTTGTATCAAATATTAATTAAATTTTAAAAATCTCTAAAGGACTGAAAGAGGAACCCAGCAATGGCATTCGAGAATACAATATTAAAAATATTGAAAGTAAAAAATAACTAAAAAAAAAACCATAGCAAATACTAATTTTTCTTCAGCAAAAGGCAATATGATAAAATTTATTGTAAGAGTGTAGAAGCAAAACAACTGACAGAAATATTCTGCTAAGCGGAACTGAGTATTAGTTTAGAAAATAGGAACATATTTCTGACATTCCTGTATTGAATTTTCAGCCGAATGGAAAACACTTTATCATGGTTACATATTACGATTGATAAAAACAAACTAAATCTTACTCTTGTAAGTGAAGGTAAGTTTAGGGAAGGCTTACTATGTCTATGATATGGTACTCAGAGTGTGGTACAAGGACTTACGGTTCTAGAGTTTTGGTCGCCATATTGGATATGGTAATGAGGTGATAGAAAAAAAATCAGCCAATCATATTGCAGGAACTAAGATGGTGCAGGGCTGTCTCGTGAGTGCCTCGTGCAAGGGAATATGGCCGTCTTCAATTCAATCATCATATCTCATAAACAAATCGGGCTGGATCTTTAAATTTATTTACTATTTTCAGTAACACTGTAGGTGTCACGTGGTTATTGTACCCAGAGAGGCTTTCCCATTAGCACAGATGTTCTCCACAGTTTCCCCCTTTAATGACATTAGTAACAACTCCACCCCTGTAATTACGATTATTTTTGGTAGTGGGTGATTTGAGTACTTAAAATATTCAGGCAGTTGTTCGAAGCAGAGACACCTTATTCTAAGCTACATTTCTGCTACTCTTGTGCATGGGCGAAATAAGGTGGAGGCTGTGAATTTACAGGCCGTCAACCAGTTATTATAGTATCACTTTTCTACACAATAATCTAGATAAACATATAGAAATGTCCTCTGAAATGATAAGCAATTTTATGTTAGAGTTCATGTATTTTTTAAATCTCTTATGTTTTGGGTTTTTTTTTAAACAAAAATCTTATCAAGGTACATTTTTTGTCTGTTAAAATATGGCAAAGTGCTATTAGATAATTGTTAAGGGCTATGACAGTTAAAAAAAATCATCATTTAGAGGTATATAGTGTCATAAATATCTTTAAACTATTAAAATTAATCTGAATTTTAGCAAATCAGCACCTTTCTTAATGTATTACACTCCTTTCATTTTTTCCAAAATATTTATTTTTCTATTAGTACATCTTCACAGGTGTTTTTCGTTCAAGTTACTTCTTTGATTTTTAAAGATGGTTGACAGCCTGTCAATATGACCAGTGAGACAAATGCCTTTTTTAAAACAACATATGCACCATGTATGAACGGTGAACAATATATGTCCATTAACATTAACACAACAGTTCTTGATCAGTTAAATGGTTTTATTACTCTTTTTTTTTTTTTGAGTGGTAGACTAGTCAATATCTTAACATTTGGTACAGACTTTTTCATCTACATGTACATATATCTTTTTTTTCTGTTAATGTTTAAGTTTTGTGTTTAAATGTGTTGGTTATTTTTTTCTACACTCGAACGATTTAAGTAATTTTCCACAAGAAACATATCTCATTAATAAATATACATTTTGGTTAAAGTACAGGATAAAATTAAAGACTTTATTTGGTTTGATACCAAGATAATTCATTTCTCATTAGGTTCATATCAATTTTCGTTTTCCACCATTTCATCATATAAATGGTCATCAATCATTTTACCATTTTACTTTAGAAACATAGTTTACAGTTGAAATTACTAAATCATGTTATTATGTTACATATGATGGTACGGCTTGTGCTAGATTGCGTTGCTAGATTTGTATTATATACACACTTACCGTCTTTTTGTTTTCTTGGAGCACCGTTGTTTACTGACGAACGTGCTTGGGTTTGTTTCTAAATCATCGGTTTATTACAAACACTTCCGGAACGAGACTCAGCCACGCCACGTGGTATGGTCACGTGCTATATATAGAAAATGACGTGTGATGGGGAAGCCTCGACTAGATTTAGCCAGATACAAAAAAATCGCTTCACTGGTTTGCATGGTTGATCTACTTGTAAAAAAATATCAGCAATAGATTATTCACCTATATTTACTCCATCTAACTGCATTTGGTTATGTATTTGGCTTCCAGCTCGAGTTCTTTGCAAGGGAACCAAACGTTTGTGACGTTTTAGATGGCGAAGATGGTATATTGTTTGTGCACTATCCTGACGGACGGTCCACCGGAGATGCCTTCGTCCTAATGCCGACCGAGGAGGAGGCTGATAAAGCACTGAAAAAGCACAGGGACATTATGGGCACTCGTTATATAGAACTGTTTAAATCTACCACGGCCGAGGTTCAGCAGGTACACCCCACATCTCTACGTCACTCTATTGCTTGCTTTTTTCACTGAAAGGGTGTTGCAATAATAGTTACTTTGAAAATTCTCTCCTCAACAACAGCAAAAAAATATAAACAACAGTCACAATAATAATAAAAGAACACAATCAAAAATGGTCCTAAGTGTTTAACGCCTTAGCAAATATGCTGTTTGTGAACATCGGTGATTTTCCTCACTTTATATAGACATCCGTTATATAAAGGTGAAAAAATCACTGAACATGGCTAGAATTGAATTATTGAAACATCCTTTTGTTGATGTAAATAAAGATGTTGTACTTTGCTAGCGGGGAAGGTTTTCCACATCTTGCTACTGTTGACTGAAAGCGATGTTAAAATACGATTTTCTGTTAATGTTTTAAAACTTATTTTTTGGAAATATATTACATATAAGGAGATGCTCGTATCGAATTAATAAATAACTCAATGAATTACATTTAAATAATCAAAGTATGCATATTAATTAAGTGAAATTAATAATCTCGGTATCGTTTTGGAACCAATGAAAAGTCTGCAACACTTTACACTTCCATTTTGAAGGTTTTAAACAGAAGCATGGACCCAAGAAACCCAGAACCCCAGGAGAGCCAGGTTGCTCTTCCGCCACTTATTGCACAGTTGCCACCCCAGACTGCACTGCCATACATTCCACAGTCTCTAATTACAAGTGGGACAAAGAAAGATTGTATTCGTCTGCGCAATCTTCCAGGCGGGTCACAAGTCACAGACATTTTATCTTTTCTTGGAGAATTCTCACAGTTCATTGTGTACCAAGGTGTCCACATGGTATACAGTGCACAGGTAATCATAGTTATTAGTTAAATAAAGATTACTTTTTTCATGTATTTTGTGGTATTGTAGCATTGTGTTTATATACATGTATATATTTTGAAAATTCTATGTGTTAGTGTCCTAACAGAATGTTTTGTAATTCGAGGAAAATGTGTCTATGAATTGTTTTTTTAGGATATCTCGCTTATATTCATAAATATTTATCTTTAAATCAAATCATACTTATTAAAGATCAAAATCAAATACTATAAATTCTTTTTATACAATTTAATAAAAACTGCACGAAGGTTTAATCCTTGAGTTGTTTGATTTATCTAGGGAGAACCTTCGGGAGAAGCATTCATTCAGATGAGCTCCGAGGAGGCAGCTCAGCTTACCGGAATTAACCGACACAGACGACAAATTATTTACGCGGGAAAGAAGCGCGTCATTGAGGTCATTCAGTGCTCCGGGGAGGACATGAACCTCGTTCTGACACACGGAATTACGTCACCAACGCTGTCTCCAGTCACTCCAATTGCTCATCAGGCCGCTGTACCAACTATCACCCATTCGCCAATTATTCAACGACAGATTATTTCACCTGGTAATTTGAATTATATATCAAACATATAACACAATATATATATAAAACTTATATACAAACGGACATGAATTATTGTTATCAATTTTTATAACACTAAAGAAAAATAACTTCCGGGACAAAACATATACATATGGGACAACTGTGAGCTACACAGTTCAACATCCAATGAACTATTAGATTAACTGATCATGCTTAAGTAACACATTCTTATAGCTTTAATGTTTCTTCGTTTTCATTGATAAATGGTTTAGATTTTTAACTAATGAAAAACTGAAAATTATAGTCTTGCTTTCTGCATCTAATTTAATACTTTAAGTACTTTGATTTTATTTTCTAGGTACTACAGCATTATTGCCATCACTGCCAGGCGTATCGACGAACCACCTTGCCAATTCATTCAGCTCAGCCTTGCCTTTCACCCACATACCACAGCCAATGTATGCCTCGCCATTCCAGCAGGGGATCACACCTATAGCGGCTGCTGCACCCAGACCAGCCATGTTTCCACAGATTATCTACTGGTACCCTACACCTCCTGTTTCACCACAGACTTACTTCACTACTAACACGGGACCATCCATGGTCGTAATGCGGGGCCTCCCTTTTAATGTGTCCCTACAAGATATCCTAAATTTCTTTCAAGGATTTCCGGAGGTACGTCCTTTGCCCAGAATTAAGCCTTCATTATTAAGATGGTTATCAATTATATTGTCCGTGAGTTTCACAATAATCGGAACAGTTCGCTGATTATCCATAATAACCGAAATATATAAGAAAAGGACCGAAACCACACGAGTATGGTATTTTGTTTTATGTACAAGTCTTACTTGATAAAATGGAAAAAAATTACGCCCGAAACTCTGAAAAAGCATGCTCCAATGGGTGCTGCAATGTATTGTGTTACGTCTTTCGAAATATATGTAGCTATGTGTTGACTATCTGCAAAGTTCATTAAAAGGGTGGCGTAAGAATATCAATTCGTAAAAATTATGTTATGAGAATAAGTTACAACTTTACATAATAGATTTATATGAAAACTAACGTATTGTTTTGAGAGATAGAATAAAAACAGGGAAATATTATTACCGACCATGGACGGATCCTGCGCTAGGTATATACATGTATCTACATAGTGGGAAAATGCACTTTTATGTTAATCACTAACAATCTGAAAAGAGTATAGACTTCGTCTTGTTTGCTGTGAATAACACTGTTTATGTTCAGAGATATTTTGTACTTCTTTTTTACTATGATGCTTAAAAACATGTGCCAAATACATATTTAGAGGGCCGGGTGAGAAACGGTTGTAACTCGTATGGCATACAGAATTGCTTTGAACTAGGCCTTCGATTTTCTCTTTGACAAATTTGCAAATTTGAGGTATATCGTCATTTTCGATTGGGTCTTGTTTCCGACTAAATCAATGACTTTATACCTTAATAATCATTTACATGTACATTTTATTCAATTTAAATTTAGTAACATGATATCTCTGATCAAAACAATTAGATAGACATTCTCATACATATTCTTATGTTTCTGTTGGTCAGTCTGAACATTTTAATATGTCTGCATGTTGTTTTCTTTTATTGCACGATATTCACGTGCATATCGAGTGGTCTATTTTGGTTTAACTTAAGCTAATATTTTGCTCATTTGAAAAATATGAAAAAGTTACATACGTTTAAGTTTGAAATGTCACAGTGCCAGTATTTTTGCCGTTTGGGAAAATATACAAAATAAATTTTGTATTTCAATTTTGTTCAGACAGACTGAAATAGGAGACATGTATGAAAATGTTTGTCACTTTTGGTTCTTTCTACATGTATATTGTTCTAGTGCTAAAATAAATATAACGGTCGATTCCATCAACATTTTGCAGACGACAATAAGTAAAATGCGACATTTCTAAAAATAGAACATTGATAAACAGTTTTGTACCAAATGTGGATTGAATTAATTTCTGAATAAAGATATTTTTCAACTAGAAATATTAGTTGCTATTGTGTGATAACGTGCAAATGTTGATGGAAACGGGCCATATTGAAAACTGCATAAATTAACCAGTTCATACTTACATGTATAGCTAGTTTGATTTTTCTTGTCTGCTAAACATTTCGTCTGCTCTTCTACGAACTGCAGTACCGCCTTACCATTTCCTGCAATATTATTTAATCAGATTAGCTTTTTATAAGAACGCCTATTTTTTCGATTTATTATTCTTATAGAATGTTTTAATAGGCATGATAGTACTAATTTTTGCATTGTTTTTAGACATCGGTAACGTTTTCTCAGACTTTTTTCAAGTTGATATTTTAAAAATAGAACATTGATAAACAGTTTTGTACCTTAAGATACATCTTTGAAAATAGAAGGTAGATCAGCGAAAATGATTTGAAATGAAAAATCAATATATTAAAATGGATTTTTTTTAATCCAGTTTGAATCACTTTTGATGGATCAACCTTGAAGTAAAAATATTTTTGCAAATGATTTTCTATTAGTTTCATTTTCAAATAAAAATGCATGGTTAAAAATCCATTGCTAGAGAGTCTGAGAAAATGGTACAAATTTGGATTATGTATCGAAATTAATTATGAGGAAAAAAGTTTTTAATTTGTATTTTTTTTTAGTAAATATATTAAGTCGGATTAAAATCTATTTTGATATGCTGTTAGTAACTTTGATGTATCTTTCTTTTCCCGTATTAAAACAACTTGTAATCATCTGTTCTTTTTTTCCCATTTTCGCAGGTGAGTCCAGAATGCATTCAAGTGCAGTATACGCCGGAAGGATTGCCAAGCGGTGACGTAGTAATATCGTTCGCCACGCGCGTCGAGGCGGAACGCGCAGTCGCAGAGAAAAATCACCAAATTGTCGGAAACAGAATGGTTGAGCTATTTGTAGCATCGTGAATATTTTACCAACCTAATTGCTAAAATCATGTCATTTTATGAGTCTTTCAAATTATGGTTCGATTTTATATTTTTAGTATAGGAAAGCGAATAGAGATTGGAATAATTGAATTAGGCCTACGTTATTTTATTCCGTCATTAAAATGTGGAAATGTTTAATATTGCTTTTAATAATGTGCAAATTTAAATTTCAAAACTGTTTTGCAATGTGTACGTTATTTCATCTTGCCAGTTCTTTAATATGATCATCTATTTCTTAAGCCCCAGAAACGTACACCATTGACTGCAAAATTGGAATATCTATGATTTTAGTTTTTTTATCGTCTGCTATGGCATTGAAAAATGAAATTTGTCTCAAATTTAAGCCTATCTGATTAGTACAGGATCTGACTTTTTATGAAAAATGTTTAACTATGTGTTGTATTATTTTTTTTTCTTTATTCATTATTTTTTATTCATTTTCCACATTTCAAATTGAATTCTTGTACAAAATTGTGTAAATTTTATATGTCAAATTTTACATCATAGATCTTTTTTTTCTGCCTCTCCTCTCATTATTAATATTATTGTGTTTATTATAGTTATAATTATTATTGCCTTAATGTAAAATGCATGAGTATGAAATATTTGTTAGTATAATTTTGTTGTTGATCTTATATGTAAAGTTTATTTCATTTATGAACTTGTAAATATTTTTGTTTTGAAAAGATGAATTTATTATACAATCATAGCATATGTTTAGATTTTAAAAATTTTAGCTGGATAAAATCAAATGAGAATTATTATTCTAGTCACGAAAATAATATCATTTTTATTAGAATCAAAATACACAAAGTATTTGTTTTTTATCTTAAATCAGCAAAAAGGTTTTGAATTTTCCCTTAAAACTTCAGCTAGGAAACTATTAAAATTATCCTTAAACGAGAGGTTTAGGTTTTAGGTAAATATCCGAGGGTATCCTAATAAAATTTTGAAAAATATGGCGCGTGCCGGAAGTGGCGCGTGCCTGAATTATGTACACGTATCTACATACGTTTTAATATATGAATTAAATCTAGTGCCTTCACTGTGTTCAAAGTGCTAACGGGATTTTGTTTTGGAATTCTTTATTTACTTTTTATCTTCTATGCAACGTATGTATTTATTTCAAATACATAATAACTTGTGCATCCTTCTACGCATAGGAAACGTTTTATGTTCAATTTGTATATAATTGATGTATATAAATATATTAAAAAGTATATATATATAGAAACATATTTTAGAGAAAAAAGATGTCTCTAGACTCATAAGTGCAAAGCACATGCTGTTGTTTTAACAACAAAATCTACTGTCTTCCAGTTGAATACGGACTATTCAACATTGGGTGTTTTTTTGTATATATAAATATGTAGCTCTAGCAATGTATATATTTTAATAGTTATTAGTATACTTGATGTTAAATAGTGTATTTTTGATAGTGACCAATATTTGACTATGTCTTCCGGTTAAAAAAAAGCATTCCAGATTCTTAATGGTTTATTCAGGTTGTGTTGTGGTTTATTCACATTGTGACGTCGTTTATTAACGTTTTGACGTCATTTTATTCACGTTGTGACGTTTACATTCGATTTATGTCAATTTTATTTTTTTGCCAAATTGACGTGTCTTCCATTTTTAAAATTATAACCCGTAAGTGCCTTAAAATCTATATGTATATACATATAATTACTGAATTGATGAATCTGTAAAAAATCAAGTTTGATGTTGTAACATTCTGAGACTTTTTGAACTGTATTTGACACATGTTTTTGTTGAAAAAATAATGAAATTTCTAAACTTTGTGAAGTAGCTGGATCCTAAGATTGTTTCAAAATTTACAACATTGTATTTATCACACATTCCATAATATTATGTTTCTGTTCAAAGAATTTCTTTCGAGGCTGATCCGGCTACTGTATATTGTTTAAATTGTTGTCAAAATATAATTTGGGTATATGTTGAACTTAACTTGTATACATGTGTGTGTTTTATAAAAAAATGCAGGGTACTAACACTTTTCTGTGGCTAAATTCATTATATATATATATACTTCGCAAACTTCTATTCAAAATGCTAATACTTTAACTGAACTGTAGATGCATGAACTTAGATTAAATGACTTGAATTATTGCTTAAACATTCAGGACAAACAAAGTTGCCAACTTCAATTCCTGGCTTGTCATTTTTTATATATATATAAATTTCGTTTACAATTTACTCTTAAATGAAGGACCCATTTACAGTAACAAGTCCTGGGAAATAACTCTCAATACAAAATTTAAAAAAAAAACGTCCAAAATTCTTAATTTTCATAAATTTGAGTTTAAAGATAAAGGGCGATAAAATGACGCTCGGGTATAGATATATTAAGACAATATGGCAGTTTTTGGATTTAATTGATATTTTAAAATCTGCCGGAAATTGAAGTTGGTACAAATACTTGCAATAACATGACAGCAGGAAGAATACTAGTGCAATATGGTTAAGGGTACATAAAAATACTAGAATTTTCTTTGAACACTATTGTAAGTCTCTCATAAAATTCTAAAATATATTTATACTATTGCGTTGTGAGTATTTAAACATCAGTTGCAGATCGTTATTGAAATTGGAAGAAAAAAAGTAGAAATGAAAAATTAGCACATACTTTTATTTGAAAGACAACAAAATGTTAAAACCTTGTGTTGTTTTTGTTATTAGTGAAATTTCTTTTGCAATTAAAATGAGTTGGCAACAATCAATTGCAAATTCAAACAAAGATTTGAAAAATAAAAAAAAGAATATTAGAAAGTATTATTGTTTTTATTTAAAAAAAGGGAAACAACCAGTCTACAATGTAATTTGAACTAATATAAATATTGATATTTTTAGTTAATGGTTGTTTTATAAACTGTGGTTGTGATGTTTTAGCCAATCTGCAGCTGATGTCAATAATTTCAGAGAGCTTTTTTTCCAATTATGTTATCATCTATCTGTGATTTGTAACATCTCATTGGTTTTGGTGAAATACTTCCATGACATCATATATGTGACGTCATACGCTTTGAAAGTGATTATCCCGAAAAATGTTAAAATAATAGCTAAATTTCTGGTTTCATCAGATAAATATGAATTTGGTATTAACTTTAATAAAATGGTACCAACTTGTAAAATTGTTAAAGAAAATTAATCAGAAATTGTAAGAAAATAAGAAAAAATTGTTTATTTATAAATACGTTTTTGGATAATCACTCTCAAATCACATGCTATGGTAAATTGTTCACCCTTTCATGTTTGAAACAACACTCTTGTCTAGTGAACACATTTTCTTAATGTAGCAAATTTATATGGCTTTATGATATTGAATTTCAAAAGCAATAAACTTTTCAGAAAGCATACATGGTGGCGGTTATGGGCGTGGTTCGTTCTATTTTTAGCAATTTCTGCCGAGGATTCCCTCCGTTGCGATTATCCTTCAGTCAATGTGTGTTTGGTTGTATTTTTTGACAAATTGTGTTTCTATTTGTTAAAATATTTGTCGTTGAAAAGCATTGCACATTGACGGGGGATAAATCATGACAGGGGCGGTAACTCTGTGTACGAGATTGTCTATTGGTGAAGGTTGTTGCTTACATTGTTTTACAACTGTAAAGTGTGTGTATATAATTAAACTCTGGAGATAGGGGCGAGAAGGTTGAGGGCACGTGACTTTGTTGGTACATCTATAGTAACCTGATAATGAAAGTTTTAAAAAAACATCACATAACAACCGGTGTCAGCACAAAAATCTGCTCTGTGGTTTGTGTTACTTCTTTGGCAAATGGTCGTGTTAATATTGCAATAGCATCAATGGTCGTATTTTTTATGAATTATTTCTTCGGTAAATGGACACATCTTTAAACTTCTTAAAAAGTCTTAACAGGTGAAAGGATTTATTAAATTGGATTTTAGAGTATGTTGTATAAATGTAATAAAAATTTAAAAAAAAACTAACCTGAAAGTGAAAAAGGGAGCCCCGTATGTTTTTCACAGTACAAATGTACTTTGTACTGTATTCTTATATCAAAATGCTGTGATAACTTTTCTATTTTTGTTAAATAGACATTGTCAATTTAGACAAAAATACATTTTTATTTATTATTTACTTTTATGTTTAGATTATCAGTGATGCCATAAAAATAAACAAGTATTAAATGTTGAAATAAATATTTGCAGAAGATAGTTTTAAACGAAGTGTTAATTTGACCCCAGTGTAAGATGTCAGTTAATATTTGAATAGAAAATTCATGTTGATGAAAGTCGCATCCATTAACCGTTCATTTTCATTGGAAGCTATAAATAGAACAAAATCACGTGCTCTCAGCGCAACCTGCTGATTAAAACTGCTCCAGATAGTAAATAAATGTGTAACGTTTGAAAAATCTTACGGAAATCAACTATTTCGCGAGATTTTCGTTGCTTGTCCTTCATAACAGTGACGTCAGCAAAAGGTGATGGTGTTTTCGTTGATTTTCGGAGTTTTTCGTCAATTTCCGTCAATTACTGAAACTATTAATACTAGCAGTTAATGGACGTTGTACCCTTGGTGTTGCGTGCATGTCACTTGCATGATTTGTAAGGTTGAGGGATAAATAGCAAAGACTTCTGTGTTCAACAATCAACAACATAATTTTACTTTAAGGACTATAGTGTTATACAAATAGTCATTAGGTTGAATTAAGAATATGTGAACCTTTTCCCCAGAATTTTTTGTTTTCATTTAGATCTACTAAACATATACTGTGTAGCTGTCTTTTTACTTTGTTTCAAGCACAAAATGATTGGCCAATTCATTTGATCCCATCCCTGACGTCACAAGTGATTTGTGTCTGTCTAATCAGAATCTAAAAAAATGTGAACATTTTGCATATGTGGGATTGCATCTTTGTTTTCTTTGCAAAATTGTCAATTGAAATTTAAAAGTATTTTACTTAAATGCCAAGACTTTAGCACCAAAAGAATATCAATATTAGGTCAAAGGTTATCCTTTCCAAAATACAGGTGTTTGATTGGCCAGAAACCAGTACAATGTATATTGACCGATGAAAATCCCGGAATCAAAAAAGTTAGATAAACAGGGCAGGTCTGTCTTTCACAGCGGATTTTACTACTATATTTTAGCAGCCTAAATTACCTTAGTATTTATCGGGTGTGCGGTGCAGAGGGGGGGGGGGGGTATTCTTTTTACATTACATTTATCTAATGACTATTTGTATAATGCCGAACCTTCAATTCTCCACAAAATAAACCATGACAAAAATGTGTTCAATCAATAAGGTGCAATAGCAATATAAAAGAAAAATTACAACTTCAAAGGAGAGACCGATAGTAAATAAAGGTTCTTAGTAGATACTAATAAAAATTGGGCTGAGGGAATTCTTTTAATATGTTTATGTATTGTAAATAGCATTATTTATAATTTACAAAAAAAACTAGTCAAGATGAAATTTGCCTTTTTAAAAATATTATATATTATGTAGATATTGTCAAAAATTTTATTTGAGGAAATTTTATCTCAAACTGTACACATATCTTTTAGCAGATTTGACATATCAGAAAAAAATCTGTTTTTTTTTCATATATTATATACATATATTTATTTTCTTGATTATGAGATTTTATATTTGTCATATCGCTAACAATGTCGTTACGAACGTTACAAGTTATTCAGTTCGACAAAACTTTCCTTAAAGAGCTCCTACAAGAATAAAGCGTAGGGTTGAATTAAAATGATTAATTCCGTAGCAATTCTTGAAGCTTGTATTAATATTGAACTACGTTACCAAATGTCGGGTTAAGAATTTTAAGTGATCGTAACGTAGTAATGTAACGTATCGTAACGTAGCAAATGCTGGACAGCACAACTATGTATGTGAGTGTGTGTGATGGACGCGTATTTTTATTTTCATTTTTTTATTCAACCATGACATATAATATTTTTCTATGACGTTACAGCTAGATTTTTTACTGCTAGCATTTAACATGAACGTACCTTTTGCAATATTTGTAAAGAGTGTTTCAAGTATGATTTAGACAGATTGAAAGACCCAAAACATATCTTAATTTTTGTTAAGTCTGACGAATGAACGAGAAAAAAAATATTTTCAAAAAATACGATTGATTTACTTTTGCTTCTCTACAAACAAAACATATCATCATACATCCGTTATGATTTTTCGCCCAAAAAATGGTAAAACGGATTGTGTTGCCTATTCATTCAATATGGTTTGGTAGGCCTTAGCATTTGTACATGGAGGAAAATATCTCCAATTATTTAACGTTCCGTGAAATCTATTTGGTGGGACCCCTAAAAACTTTTAATTTCAACAAAATACCAAAGGATTATTTGACTTATTTGAGAAGGACAAAAACAATAGGCAATGCTTAATAAATGGTGGGGTAACTCAAAACCAAACCAACATAGTTAAAAGATTAGTGGAATCTATTAAACATGAATTCATTTATGTGGAAGATAAATCCCTTTAATCGTTATTTCACAGATTTTAAAGACCAATCATAAATCGGCATATTCTTGTATTGTAACAAATATACTAAATATACAACGATTCATCAATCAGTTCCTGAAAAATCGGTATATTTCGGCATATTCCGTGCCTTATAAAGGGCATATATATAAATTATTAGTTATAAAGATTGTTCACAGGTTATATGTCCCTATATAAACGGTTGTTTGGAAATATAACCCGAGCAGCAAGGCGAGGGTTATATTGCAAACAACCGTTTATATACGGCCATATAACATGTCAGGAATATTTATAACGGATTTATAATACTGGAATCTTCTTTTTTAGAGAAAAAAATGAGATTTCTTTATACATTGACAGCAGCCTTGTATATAAAACTATAGAAACGTCACGATTATCCAATGAAAATTGACGTTACAAACGTGCAGTATTATAAGACACAGAGTAAAACACATAAACGCTTTGAAAGTGATATTAACAAAGTTTGTCTATCAAAATCCTTGTATCGTATTGATAAATGGTATACTGTATACCACTAGAACCAAGTGCAGTTTTCAATATTTTCATCAAAATGTAAATTTTGTACAGCAGAAACCAAACGTTCTCTTTACATCCGCTCTTTTTTTAAAGTGCGCAAAATGTATGCTCTTCGATATACATGCATTTGTATATACGAGATTACTTTCCATTGTAGGCTTACACAACCTTTACAGTCCAAACCCAATCTGATCGATATGGAGAATAATGGATTTTAACAAATAACACATACAATCGGTTATACTAATGACATGAAACTTTTGTCGAGCTTTGACATTGAAATGGCTATATGAACTGAATGGCCGATTATTATTTTTTACAACCCATCTTTGGTTTGCAACCGTTTACACCTGTCTAAAAGAACCCAACGATTTAGAAAAAAAGTATAAAGGAATATAAAAAAATCTACAATAAACTGTAACCAGTTGTACATGGAAAACGCAGAATCTAATAAAACGAATGATATTCTTTTATACAGATTTTGTCATAATCAACTTTCATCTGAGAAATCTCGTGAGAAGAAAAATGTGTTGAAATTTTCATTATTTTGCCTCTTTATTTGTTTAAAATACTTCCAAAAACTAGTTGTAAACAGATATTCAGGAAAAATAGTAAGTCCGTGCCACGCTAATTGGTCAGTTCATCATACAAACTGGGGGCAAAAAACATTCATAATTTTAGGGAAATTTTCAAGCGAAGATTGCAGACCATCACCAGACGGCTGATCTTGATCTACACTGGTCACATGGGTATTTTCAGTAGCCACCAACAGGCTAAAGGGATTCTCAACAAAGACCGGAACCATTTTCACGTCTGAACAATAGCTTTCAGAGATTTATTTTCACACGTTCCAATTATGCTGATGTAAAGATGGTGGAAATTTCTAAAAAAAATGAGATCCCTTTTACTAACAATGTAAATAGTAAGAACTGAAGTCTAAATTTACAGTTATGTAAGATGTACACACGGACTTCAGAACCACAAATAAATTGCAATAAAAAGATCCCAGTATTCAGATATAGAGGAAAAAAACTGGTAACAGAAAAAGCCTGTATCATATTGTGTTCTTATAAAACAAAATTATGATCTCTTTATCAAATTTATTAACGGGCTTGGTTGATAAAACTTTGTGCTAACATTTAATATAAAGCCTATCCATGAATAGATATATAGCGTCTGAAGAATGTCCCAATGTAGAATGTCCCGATCACCCCTTTACAACAACCGTAAACATTTTTTTTTGTCTTCCGATTAGTGTTCTGTTCATTGTAAAGCGATACCTTTTGCAAATAAAGCAGTCCAGCAGTAATTATCCGAGAAATAAATGTTAATTATAAATTCCTTTATCATTGGGTTAGGTATTCGGGTGCAAAATAACCAAAAGACCTGTTAAAACAACAAATCGTGCACTATCTAATGTTAATGCACGCGTGTGCTAAAAGAACGATTCATTAAATTATCAAAAGAGTTTATAGTTGAGATCGTAAACTACCACAGCAGCTACAGGAAGCATCGCAATACAATCGGTCAAACCATCGCCATCAAGCAGCCACTGCTGTCCGGTATTCTTTTCGGGAGTATTTGTGTCTGACACAGCCGGTTTGTATATGTTCCAGAACCAGTGCATTATACTGCACGCCCACATAGAATAGCTGGAAAAGGAAAACAAACCTTTGTTGATCAATTTAATAAAGACTGGGTGACAGGCATGTATAATTGATTCAAAGTGAAACCATGTGTGGCGGCATGGTCAATTGGTTTAACGCGTCGGACTAGCTATGGATCTCTAACCCTGTCGGTTCAAACCCCGTCAGGGGCAAGCCGTCGTTTCCTTGAGCAAGAGACATCACACTCGTTGCTCAGTACTTGTTGGTTCTAGGAACGAAATCGAGTGTGTGTTTATAATAATAATAATAATAATAATAATAATAATGATAATAATAATAACAGTATTTAACGAGAGAACTCATTTGAACAACAAATCAGTCTTCCACAAGACCCTCAACAAGGAACAGTATAAGTTTAACATATTCAAACTATTTAAATATATTAATGTTAATGCATACATGAGATTATCAATTTGCATACATCGATGTATGATAATATCTCAAGTATAATGTTTTCAAATGGTTCACAGATGTAGCAGACTTGATATAATCAGGAAAGCCGTTCCAAATTAAACAAGAGACTTGCGCAATTGTTCAATATTTGTTCTAGGGGTATAAAGTTGAAAAAATCAGACGATGAACGCAAAATGCGAGTATAATAACTGACGAAAAATGAAATCATTCAATAAATAGGAAGGTGCCTGATTCACGGTGCATATCCATATCGGTACCCTCTTTGCGAAATCTGCTGAAACGGTACCCTCTTTGTACATGCACAGGCCATTCTCTGCTCAAAACAAATCAAGCGATGGATAACAAGCCAGTAAAAATTCACTGTAATAAGGAAAGGAGGTATGACACGTAGAAAAGATGTATACCACGGAACACTAGAATGTTTTATCTATTTCCTGAATTTGTCATGTGCCCGTTTTTCATGTACTGCAACTTCACAATACGCTACAAAAAATCAACATGTCTTACCTCGCCCATCACCTCGACATACTTTTCTGGCTGAAATGAACCTGTGGCTTGATTATATATGCATCATACATATCTAATATGTTCATTTACATATCATCTTCGGACAAATGGCAGTACATTGTCAAAATAATGGTAAAATTCATAAAAACACCCTACTTTCAGTTTTGCAGCGGCACGGGCTACCTCTCTTCATTTGAATTTTTATATCACAGGTACCGTCTCATTTTTTTTAACACATAGGTATACTCAATGCACGACATATGCTTTTAATTGCGCGTTAATCGTTAAGTATGTAATATTTACATAAATAAAGAAATGTTACATACCTAACGAATAACGCAAAATAAAAGCATATGTCGTGCCTTGAGGGTACCTATATGTGAAAAAAATTGAGAGGGTACCTGTGATATAAAAATTCAAATGAAGAGAGGTAGCCCGTGCCGTTGCAAAAACCGAAAGTAGGGTGTTTTTATGAATTTTTCATTTATTTTTTTGACACTATACTGCCATTTGTCCGAAGATGATATGTATATGAACATATTGAATATGTATGATGCATATATAATCAAGCCACAGGTTTATTTCAGCCCAAAAAATATGTCGAGGTGATGGGCGAAGCAAGGCATGTCGATTTTTTGTAGCTTATAGGAATTTGTAGTACATAAAAAAACGGGCACATGACAAATCAGCACATAGATAACACATTCTAGTGTTCCGTGGTATACATCTTTTCTACGTGTCATACCTTCTTTCCTTAATATATTGAAATTTTAATGTATTGTTATCAATCGCTGGTTTGTTTTTAGCAGAGAGTGGCCTGTGCATGTGCAAAGAGGGTACCGTTTCAGCAGATTTCGCAAAGAGGGTACCGATATGGATATGCACCGTGTGATTATTCATTATCTTAAGCATCATAATAGCTATATGAAAGCGGAGTTCAGAAAATAGTTCAGCGGATGGAGTGTCATGATCTTTGTCTAGAATTAGTCTTGCAGCTCTCTTTTGGAACTTAATTTAATGAGTTCATCTTCTAGAAAAGACGTACAGTTATCGTAAATTATGCAACAATAATCAAGATGTGGTAAAATATATGCATTGTAAAACATTTAACGTACAGGTATTGGTATGAATAATTTTATACGAGATAATAAATGTAACAGTGAGTTGCATTTTTCGAGAACATTATCAATATGACTTTGCCAAGACAAGGCCGGTGTTATCAATTGTGATACCCAGTAATTTTTCTTCAGAGCTACAAACAATTTGCTCTGTTTTATACGAAATACAAGGATTACTTTCATAAATATAATTTTGCTTGTGTTTTGAGGAAATATACATGACCTGAGCTGTGTTAGCATTGATAGACTCACACCATATGTTGACATTTAAAAGATCATGAGTAAGAGAATCAACTACCCTGTTAAGGGATACATCAGATGTTGAAAGGGTGGTGTCATTAGCAAAAATTTCTGTTGTTTTTTGTTGTTGTTTTTTTTTCAATAGACAAAGGTGGGTCATTGATATAGATTACAAACAGTATAGAACTTGAGGAACTCCAGTAGTTACTGAACTTGACTCTGAATATAACCTGGATATGCAGGCCCGTCGTCACGATTTTGTGAATGGTGCGGCCAATTTGGTTGGATTTAGGCAGAATCTAGGGGGGTACGGGGGCATGCTCCCCCGAAATTTTTTTTATTCTAGGATGCTCTCAGAGGCGTTTTCCCGTATATTTGGCACAGTGTACAGCTTGCCGCTAGTACATGTTATAGTAATATGTCAACGATTTTTTACAGATTTAAGTGCGTCGTAAGTTTTCAGGGTGAAATTTAAGGTTCGCATGACGGACGGACAGGTGTACATAAAAGATGAATACATGTAATTGATATTTGGCAAATGAAAAATAAACAATAACTGATGTTGTTTTAATTCTTTAGATGCATTTTTATCTGATAATTACAAATAAACAATAACAAGAAATATTACAGTACATTGTACCACTTTTTGTTTAGCAGTAACTTGTTCACAAAAATCTTACACAACAGAGTCTCATTTTATGTAAATTTGCTGAGGTTGTCTGTAAATGCTAGGATGTCGTGTGCAAGCATTACACCGAAAAAGTACTCGAACGTCCTCATCTGAGCAGAAACACCCAGAATTCGCGCCCTGGTCTCGGAGTCCTTAGCGTTACACTCGTCCCATAGGTCCTTTAGTACAGTGTAATTATCAATCACACTTTTGAGACTTGCTGCACGGACTGCCCAGCGAGTAGGGCACAGAGTTCTAAAACCCGGCGTATCAGGTGCTAGATCTCAAGAGACTGTCACGTTTAGAAGAATACTTAAGTAAATTAGAAATTGCTTATCAGCGATGCGTGTTTTTTGTTTGTTTGTTTTTTCACTCATTTTTGGCCAAAATATTGGTCCGGCCAAGGCCGGACCGGCCGGACCATCGACGACGGCCTTGAATTATGTAAGTTTGTTCGGTTCTGTAATCAAATAGGAGGAAAACCAAGCAACTGATGAAGGGTTAAGGTTATACATTCTAAGCTTTTCAATAATAATGGAGTAAAATAATAATACATGTAGTGATAATAAAAGTAATTTTATCAAACTTCTGTAAATCAGGTTTATATGTAGATAATATGATTCACAAGTTATCGTATATTTTTGTTTGTAATATTGTAAATGTAAACTTTATGTCATAATTCAAATTGTCTCTCTTTCGTTTTTGCTTGCTTTTCATGGTCTGTCGTTCCTCCTTTGGTTGCACGGGGGAGGAACTGTTACACGAAGGATGGAGTTTTTATGATAACTTGTTCAGGAGTTCTTGTGATAACTGTCACGGAGTTCGTCGGAAAACATATGTATACACTACAAAAACAGTCGTCAAAAATGGTAATTTTCATTTTTCAAAAATGAATTTTAGGTGCTAAATTAAACTTAAATGATGAAGCTTGTCTTACACTTGTATTAAGTGTCAAAAACTAATTCATAGGCCATTTTTCATCGCCTTGCTTAAAATCTGGTAGTTTTTAGTGAAATTTCCTAATTTTCCAATTCACACGTATTGACCTGTTTATTTCTGGTCTTCATCCTTGCCATACATAATTACCTAATTATAATGCGAAATTGCAAACATAAAGCACCGACTAACAGATTTATACCCGAGGAAGTTCACAGATCTCAGATACCCGGGAAATTAAACAAGGAAGTTTGTTTCCGATACTCCTTTAGACTATTTTATAAATTGGACGTGTATACTAATCAGAGAGATTCTTTAAATTATTATACTAATTTTAGAATGACCAATGAGATTCCCGGATTTCAGGTTGTAACTTGAAACTGAGCAATGAAAATCATTCTAATTATTCAGTTATTCTATGTATATTTTATAGTAGGTTAAACCGATGTCAGACAGACTTTTTCCGAAAGTGCTGATTCTAATTTAGTTACGAATTAGACCACTCTAATGTATAGAAAATAAAGACATTGAATATTTCATTTGTGAGCAATATTAAATGTCATATTGGTATAAAACATGTTTACATCTAGCAGACCTATAATGTCACACATTTTATAGCATATATTGTTGTACGTTGTAAGAAGAAATGAAATCTTATTTAAAAATGAAATTATTCAAAGCAATTTCATCGCCACATACGTACCCAGATTTCACAGCCAGCCATCCAAGAAGACATACGGAATTTAAACATGACACACTTTGCACGATCACTGTTAGATATGGATACGAAGGTTTGAGTCTGTAATTCAACAAAATCATCACAGGCACGTGGAAGAGTCCACAAACAATACCACTTAAATAAAAGAGTAGAAATACATTTATTGTAAAGAAGACTAAAGAATAAAAAAAGAACAATATTGAGAAAAAAATGAGGGGATATTTCTAGTTTTATTTCAAATGATTGGTTCGATGCACGCGTTCAATGGTTGGTTGGGGTTGGGTTTTTCGTCGCACCAAGACAGTAAAGGCGTCTTCTGCTTTTCTGGTGGAGGAAGGCCTTGTGTGCCCTTCAATGTATTTACGGACGAGCACCTGAGTAGAACAGCCAACGTTCCGTAAGCTAGCTGGATAGTGTTCTCACATGAACGAATCCGAAGTCCCAAGTGAGATTCGAACCAAAAACGGTGAAGGGCAAATAGTTACGTTTGTACTTTGATAGTAACAGTGTAATGTGTCACATTAAATTGTGCTTTATAGTAGAAGATCGTGCGCATGTGGTAAGTAAATAATAATGTTAAAAAATCGGATACCGTCAGGGGTGTGCAAAGTGATTGTTTTGTTAACAAGGGAGACAAATGCGTGTTTCTTTTTATAAAGCATGTACCCCGGGAGTGTTGAGTACAATAATATTCAAAATGTTGTCTACTTTTAATATTGACCTTCTTTTAAAAACGTTCCCAATATTATGTTCCATTTGATATGGCAAGTATTGAACGCTTAAAAAAAACTTTTTATAATCTTATTTATTTATTATAATCCTATTCATTCATTCATTCATTCATTCATTTTGTATTTATATGATAAATAAGAATACCTATCTATCGCGCATTACCTTATAGTAAATGCAGTTAGAACAGAAAATCTGTCAAGCAGGCACGGTAGCAGGAAACATCGCCAACCAATCTCCTCACCAGCTGCCCGTAGAAAACCGAAAAACCTACTTTTATTGTGCTGTTTACGAATCTCCACTATAGCATGTAATGCAAGAAATTATAATAAGAAATGTGAAAATATATAATTGCAACGTGAAAAATGTAAAAATTGATTCGCGAAAAATGTAAAATTGATATGTGAAAATATAAAAATGATACGTGAAAAAATGTGAAAAATATAAAATTAATATGTGAAAGATAATTGAAATGTGAAAAATATATAATTGTAAAGTGTAAAATATAATCAGATGGTCGATGAAACAACTCCTCTGTGTGCACAAAATGTAATATGCCTATTAAAGTTCATCTATAAAGCTAATAAGACAAATGATCCGTGTCACGACAAAACCAACATAATGTGTTTGCGACCAGCATGGATCCAGACCAGCCTGCGCATCCGCGCAGTCTGATCAGGATTCATGCTGTTCGCTATCAGTTTCTCTACTTGTACTAGGGTTGGTAAGCGAACAGCATGGATTCTGATCAGACTGCGCGGATGTTGTTTATGTTGGTTTTGTCGTGACGCGGCTCAAATAGTATCCAGGTTGCAAGAATAAGGACAACATGCTCTCACTGTACTCCTCAATTTCTTTTTGTCACAAAATTTTAACTACTAAATGAAACATTGAAATTTCAAGAAATACGATCCAAACATACATTGTCGTAGGAACTATGGCATTGCAACAAAATGAAATATGAATGTAGCATGTGCAAAATGTATATTGGAAATGAGAGCAGGATCGCTACAATGGGTTCACGTTACGAATACATTTTTGTTCATGAGTTTGCTCATTAAAATATTGTATATGAATGAAATCAAAATATGAGTATTGTAACGCAGGCAATGAGGTAACAGGTAATTTCAGGAACAGTCCTGACATTGTCTAAAATGCTGTACAAAGAACACATGCAGCAGAACTACAAAACAAAAATCTGATAAAGTTTAAGGAGACCTGATCGACCAACTAACTCGCATGATTTTAAATAGATCTGTTAGTTAGTGGCCTACTTGTCGTGGGACAGCAATGAAAATTACGTACGTCCGATAAAGCTTTGTTCATTTGGCTACCTAGGTTCCTTACTATATACAAGATAGAAGACATTTTTAAATGACGGGACTGGAAATAATTTTTCAAGGTAATTGTCCCATTTGATGTAGCTAGGTCTGTATGCAAAATTTTTGATCCACCCCGTTTTACAAGATTAATTTTTCAATGATCCAAATGTTCAACGCTTTTTAATCAAATCGGGCTAAGAATACATTTGTTATTTAGTCTCATTACATTTCTTAATTATCTTTTGCATATCTTTCTGTTTTCAGTGCCCCAGCTGATCTATATAGGAAATAAAAAAAAATATGTTTTAGGCTTTTGTACCTAAATGCATTTAGCTTGATACCAGGTACGGCAGCATTTATTTGTTGATATCGTGTTAGAATCGAAACAATATTATCCAAATCAGTGATTTTGTCGCTTGGATGCGCCCTCGTGATATAATTACTTACATCCGAACTTCAAACAGTGATTTTATTAAGCGATAAAACTACTGTTTGGGATATTTTATTTCTTAAATAAAACACGGCAGTCAGGTATATATGTATACGTATAATAGATAAGTGCCATAAAACAAATACTTCTATCTCTTGCACACGTTATCCTTAGCAAAAAGCTAATATCTCTGGATAAAAAAGTGTCATTTCGGCAAAATGCCTACGGCTGCATATTGAGCATATTGAGCTCTATAAGTCATCCAGAATTAAATAAATTCTCACCTTGGTTTGCCCACCCCATGACAACAGCTAAAAGCACCGCCAGAGCGCTGAAAATGATGCACTTGACTTTCTGAAATGGAAATACACTTAAAGGCCTATTATGCACCGGAAATGTATGTATTTATTGTTTGCGCCATTTTTTGGCAATTAGTACAACGATTCTGATTTAGTATTTGTATGGAAGTCAAAATACTACTCTGTTTACGTTTAAATTTTATTACCTTAATGACAGACAATTTCACATTCATCGCTACTTTCTTTAGGTAACAAGCATCTGACATGCTCTAAAATCATTATTTAAACATTATTTAAACATTATAATACTTTCTTTGCCTTTTCTAAAGAAGAAAAAAAGTTTCTGAGGCATAATATGCCTTTAAGAATAAATAAGATTTAACAAAACAAAAAAAAACGTTTTGTTTATGCCTTAACAAGAAAACGAAACAACAAAAGCATTTGTACCAGGCAAGCTAAAATATTTGTACCGAAATGACTGAAATGTTCATAATTTAACAACAAATACATTTCTACCCTATTTGTTTAACACAACAACAAAAACATTAGTAAATAATTTGCTGTAATGTAGAAATGTTTATGAATTAACCACAAAATATTTGTACCCCGATTACCTGATATTTACTCACATATTTAATAGCAAAACATTCCATATATATAAATTAATGAAAATTTGTTGTTGAATCTTTCAAATTATAGCCGATTAATTATTCTAAATTTATTCAATAAAATAATAAGTAGTAGCATAATTCCTTATTGCATAAAGAATACAAATGTACATAGGACCCATTAATTTTCTACTCATTCAATTTTTGTTTTTGTTGTTGTTTTCTGACAATCATATCGATCATGCCCTAAATAAGTCAGGTACTAATTATCAACGGCAGGTAAAGTTCACATATCACTGCATTTATGGAAGTTTTTACTAACCTCATTTGCACCCGACAGTTTACTCATAAAAGACATCAATTCTCCATTTCCTGCTTCCCATATTAGTGCTGTCGCACCTGGGAAAAACATGGCCAAGGCCAGAAACGAAAAACTCGCGTTACGTAGAATGCAAACCCATAATGCAGTAATGCTCAAAACAAATGCTGCGAATTCCAAACACATTATTCCTCGCGAAATGTAGCGCAATTGCAAGAAAAATGCTGTATTCTATTTATGCGATTATTTCAACATAATTGTACACCACAAGTCAGTGTGTTTACCTCGGTTGGTATGCGTAAATATTTACGGATGTTTAATATTACTTCCTTTTTCGCACGTTTAATTAGGCCATTGTTAAATAAAAGTTTTCCTCTCGTGTACTGATAGTTAATATGTTGTAGTACAAAGACGCTTGTACGAGATTAGATATTTTACTTCAGCTGAACAAGCATTGGAAACGCAGACATTTTTAAAATCAACTGATGTGTTATACGTACGACCTTACTAGTGCATGTATGTGATGAAATTAATACCGATACGAACAGGTTATGTAGTAAAATTGATGAAGGAGATGCGTGCGATAGTCATTTAATCCTTACCTACACCCTTGAACACAAACGCGCGCGCGCGCGCACACACACACACACACACACGCACGCATACACACACACGCACGCGCACGTACGCGTGCAAAGAATAACTCGCAAGAACTTGCGACGCCCTAGTAAAATTTTCTAACTGCAGCTGAAATATGGGCTTGACTATATCCCCGACTTATTTTCGCGAACATATACTCTTTGATATCTATGTGACATTGATCTTTCTCCATGGTCTTTAATTGAAGCAGTAAAAAATTCAAGTCTCGATAGAAAATGTTTCCTGATTGGACAGTTCCAAAAAGTCATCTCACAAAAGAAACCCAAAAACAACTACATGTAAAGAGCAGATTTTTGAATATGATTTTTTCTTCGAAACATAGCAGATACTTCCATCCGATCACCACTCACACAGCAAGCACTGCTTGCTGAACACTACTCATACAACGGACACTTTATGCTGAGCACTACTTACACAACGGACACTTCATTCTAAGCACTACTTACACAATGGACACTTCATTCTAAGCACTACTTACACAATGGACACTTCATGCTGAGCACTACTTACACAATGGACACTTCATGCTGAGCACTACTTACACAACGGAAACTTTATGCTGAGCACTACTTACACGATGTACACTTTATGCTGAGCACTACTTACACAATGGACACTTTATGCTGAGCACTACTTACACAACGGACACTTCATTCTAAGCACTACTTACACAATGGACACTTCATGCTGAGCACTACTTACACAACGGAAACTTTATGCTGAGCACTACTTACACGATGTACACTTTATGCTGATCACTACTTACACAACGGACACTTCATGCTAAGCACTTCTTACACAATTGACACTTCATTCTTAGCACTACTTACACAATAGACACTTCATGCTGAGCACTACTTGCACAACGGACACCTTATGCTGAACACAACTTACACAACGGACACTTCATGCTGAACACAACTTACACAACGGACACTTCATGCTGAGCACTACTTACACAACGGACACTTCATGCTGAGCACTACTTACATAATGGACACTTTATGCTGAGCACTTCTTACACAATGAACACTTTATGCTGAGCACTTCTTACATAATGGACACTTTATGCTGAGCACTTCTTACAGAATGACAAATCATGCTGAGCACTTCTTACACAACAGACACGTTATGCTGAGCACTTCTTACACAATGGACACTTCATGCTGATCACTAATAACAAAATGGACACTTCATACTGAGCACTAATAACACAATGGACACTTTATGCTGAGCACTAATTACACAATGGACACTTGATGCTGAACACAACTTACACGAAGAACACTTTATGCTGAGCAATACTTACACAATGGACACTTCATTCTTAGCACTACTAACACAATGGATTCTTCATTCTAAGCACTACTTACACAACGGACACTTCATGCTGAGCACAACTTACACAACGCACCATGCTTGCTCAGCACCACTCAAACAGAAAACACTGCTTGCTTATCACCACTCACACAGAAAACACATCTTACTGAGCACTACGCATAAAATTATGCTGATGGAAATATGATGAAAACTTCTAAAAAGTGATATTTCTTTTACTGGCAACAATGGAATTAATAATAGTTCGAGGCTTAGTTTGACGGAATCCGTCGTTGAAATGTTTCCTTAAATTGCAAGACAGTCCACAGCCACCTATGTAAGATGTAACCGGATTGGAGAAGCACATATAAGTAGCATATCTAAGTTGCAGTGGCCTAGTGGTCAAGGTGTCTGCCGCTCAACCCAGGGGTCATGGGTTCGAGCCCTAATCGGGTCATATGACACCAGTACTGGTTGGTTCCAGGAAGCGAAAAAGTGATTTATAGAAGTTGCAAGAACTTGTTTCGCAATTAAGCTTCAATAAATATATTTAATCTACATAATTATAAGCTGCAATCAAAAGATCCCAGTATTCAGATATAGAGAAAAAGCCTGGTTTATATTGTGTTCTAATGAGTCGAAATTATGATCAGTTTATCAAATTTATTTACAAAACTTTGTGCTAACATTTAACAATCCATTAATAGGTACAACTATATATAACCTCTGAAGAACGTCCCTCTGTAAAGCAATCACCTCTTAGCAAAACCGTATTTTTTCCGAAGTAAGACTACAAAACAATGTAACCCATTTTTTGTCTCCCGAATAGTGTTCTGTAAAGATTGTACTGTTTATTGTAACACGATACCTTTTGCAAATACTGCAGTCCATACATACCAGTAAATATCCGAGAAAAAATGTTAATTATGAATTCCTTTATCATATCATAAAACACGGGTTACGTATTCGGGTGCAATATAACCAAAAGACCTGGCAAACATAGATTATCTGAACAACAAATCGTGCGCTATATGATAACGCACGCGCGTGCTAGAAGAATTATGCATTAAATTATCACGTTAAATCATAGTAAAGAGTTTATGGTTGAGATCATAAACCACCGCAGCAGCTACAGGTAGCATAACTAGACATCCGGTCAACCCTTCACCATTGATCAACCACTGCTGTCCGGTATATTTTCCGGGAGTATTAGTGTAAATGCTGCCTAACACAGTCGGGTTGTATATGTTCCAGAACCAGTGCATTATACTGCACGCCCACATAGAATAGCTGAAAAAAGGGAAAAAAGAGTTCAATCAAGACTCAACAAAATGCATGTACGAGTATAACTTACTAGTCATTGCAGTAAAACGGCATGTGTGGCGGCATGGTCGATTGGTTTAATGCGTCGGACTAGTAATCTATGGATCTCCCTGTCAGAGGCAAGCCATTGTTTCCTTGAGCAAGAAACATTACACTCGTTGCTCAGTACGGGTTGGTTCCAGGAACGGATTCGAGAGCGTGCCTATAAGCTTATAGCGTCCTACACAATACTTCTAAAATAAATTCTGTATTTGTTTGTTTTCTTCGGTTTGTTTAACGGAGCACAATCACAATTTAGGTCATATAGCGCTGAAGCAGGAGGGATGATTTTGGTTAACCTCGGCAAGGTTTTGAAGCATATAATGTTGTACGTTGTTAAAAAGAAATCAATTTTACTTAAAAAATAATTCACTCCATTCAAAGCAATTTCATCGCCATTTACGTACCCAGATTTCACAGCTAGCCACCCATGAGGAAATGCGGAGAGTAAACATGACACACTCTGCACGATCACTGTTATATATGGACGCGAAGGTTTGAGTCTGTAAGTCAACAAAATCATCACAGGCACGTGGAAGAGTCCCCAAACAATACCACTGAAATAAAAGAGTAAAGATACATTTATTGTTAAGAAGACCACTGTGCATATCCATATCGGTACCCTCTTTGCGAAATATGCTCAAACGGTACCCCCTCTGAACATGCACAGGTCATTCTCTGCTAAAAACAAACCAGCGATGGATACCAATCCAGTAAAATTTTATTGTAATAAGGAAAGGAGGATTGTCACGTAGAAAAGATGTATACCACGGAACACTAGGATGTTTTATTTTTGTGCTGATTTGTCATGTGCCCGATTTTCATGTACTGCAACTTCACAATAAGCTACAAAAAATCGACGTGTCTTGCTTCGCCCACCACCTCGACGTATTTTTCGGGCTGAAATGAACCTGTGACTTGATTATATATGCATCATACATATTTAATATGTTCATAAACATATCATCTTCGGACAAATGGCAGTATATTGTCAAAAATAAATGTGAAATTCATAAAAACACCCTACTTTCGGTTTTGCAGCGGCACGGGCTAACTCTCTTCCTTTGAACTTTTATATCACAGGCACCCTCTTATTATTGAACACATAGGTACCCTCAAAGCACGACATATGCTTTTATTTGCGTTAATTGTTAAGTATGTAATAATTACATAAATTTAAAGTAAAAAGTATTACATACACACTTAACGATTAACGCAAATAAAAGCATATGTCGTGCTTTGAGGGTACTATATGTTACAATACCTATGTGTTCAATAATGAGAGGGTGCCTGTGATATCAAAATACAAATGAAGAGAGGTAGCCCGTGCCGCTGCAAAACCGAAAGTAGTGTGTTTTTATGAATTTTACATTTATTTTTGACAATATACTGCCATTTGTCCGAAGATGATATTTATATGAACATATTAAATATGTATGATGCATATATAATCAAGCCACAGTTCATTTCAGCCCGAAAAATATGTCGAGTTGATGGGCGAAGCAAGACACGTCGATTTTTTGTAGCTTATTGTGAAGTTGCAGTACATGAAAATCGGGCACATGACAAATCAGCACAAAAATAAAACGTCCTAGTGTTCCGTGGAATACATCTTTTCTACGTGACATACCTCCTTTCCTTATTACAATAAAATTTTACTGGATTGGTATCCATCGCTGGTTTGTTTTTAGCAGAGAATGACCTGTGCATGTTCAAAGAGGGTACCGTTTGAGCAGATCTCGCAAAGAGGGTACCGATATGGATATGCACCGTGAAGACTGTAGAATAAAAAGCATTACTGAAAAAAATGTAGGAAAAGATATGTTTTATTCCAAGTGATTGTTCGATTAACAAGTTCATTGGTTGGTTGGGTTTTACGACGCACCTATACAGAAAATGTCAAATGGCGTCTTTCCAGCTTTTATGGTGGAGCAAGATCTCAGGTATCCTTCAATGTCACTGACACCTGAAAACAACCACCACCAAAGCTAGCTGGATAGTTTTCTCATATGAAAGAATTCTGTCCCAAGTGAGATTGGAACTTATAGCGGTGAGGGCAAATGATTTAAGTTTATGTTTAAGTGATGTTTATACTTTGTCAGTAACAGTCTTAAAGCCTCCAGATTAATGCTAATTTTCATGAACAATTTTGAAATATGTGAAAACGTATAATAATGTGTAGTGACCAAAAGGAAGCAATTGCACCTAATTAATTGCACTTGCAATTCACGTAAATTACTGAAATGAGGTAAAAATGTGCAAAAAAAGCCCTTACTGCATTAGTAACGCAGTACAAATATAGTCATAATATTGGAAAAATTAACCACATATAACATGTTAATTATTACTTGAATCTTTAACATTTTTACATTCCTGAAGTCTAAGTAATATATTTTTAAGTTATTGAAATATTTTGGATTATCTGGAGGCATGTAGCTTTAATGTGTCTATAGAAATGTGATTTATAGAATAAGGTAACAAAACAGAACCGTGTGGTAAGTACAAGTAATGTTAAAATAATTGAATACCGTCAGATGTGTGCAAAGCTTAGTAAACAAGGGAGACAAATGCATACAGACTGCAAGGTGTTCCTTTTTATAAAGCATGTATCCCGAGCTAGTTGTGTATTATAATATTGAAAATGTTGTTTACTTTTAATATTGATATCTTTTAATAACGGACCCAATTTTATGTTCCTTTTAATAAGGCAAGTATTGAAAGATTTAACAAAAGCACCGCTAGGCGGAGCATAATATGCCCGAAGGTGTTTTTTAGTAAGGATGAAGTATTTGTTAGGCATGGGAATTAAATAAAGTATCAATTGGGGTCTTGTGATCCCAAAATTAAAAGGGGTCTTATACCCAATATGACAATCATCCTATGAAGTTTGAATATTGTGGGCCAAATGCAACTTATGTTCTGGAAACTGTTTTCAGTTTTAAGGTACTAGTGACCTTGACCTTTGACCTTGTGACCCCAAAATCAAATCAATAGGGGTCTTGTACCAAATATGGACAATATGATCCGGAAACAAATTGCTAACGGACGGGCGCCAGGGGGTATAACATAATATGCCCGACATTCTATGCCCGACATTCTTTCGGGCATATAAAAAGCAAAGCGCAGATATTGCACGTTTTATAATCATATATATTTATTTATTTATTAACATAATAAACAACAAGAACGCCACACTCGCTCATTACCTTATAGTAAATGCAGTTAGAACAGAAAATCTGTCAAGCAGACACGGTAGTAGGAAACATCTCCAACCAATCTCCTCACCAGCTGCCCGTAGAAAACCGGACAACCTACTTTTATTGTGCTCATGTATGCTGTGTTTACGAATCTCCACTTTAACATGTGATGCAAGAAATAATAAGATGAAATGTGAAAAATATTAAATTGCAATGTGAAAAATATATAAACGAAAAATTAATTATATTATTGTAAAGTGAAAACTATAAAAATGCACTGTGAAATATATAAACGAAATACGAAAAAAATATGGAACTGCAATGTGAAACATATGTAATTGCAATGCGGAAAATATATCATTGTAACGTGAAAATATGAAATTGCATTATGAAAAATATAAAATGTGAAAAATCACGGATTTATCCGTGGAAAAATATCAAAATCCAATGTGAAAAATATAAAATTGCAATGCAAAAAAATATAATCAGATCGTCGGTGAATCAACTCCTTTGGCAAAACATTAAATATAACAAGCCCGTAACGTCTGATATATTGCACATAGAACGATTGACCCTTACGTTTTTTTAAATGCTGTTCAAAGAACACAAGAAGCAGGACTATGAAACAAAACACACAAAAAAATCATCTGTTAAACTTCTCTTGTGGAGTCCTGACCGACCTGACCATCTAATTCGCATGATTTTGAATACATTTATTACTCCGTAGTCCGTAACCTACGATCGTGGGACATATAAATAAAATCTCGGGACATTTCGCACGTGGCCCATAATGTCCGACTAGCCTTTGTAGATTTGGCTACCTGGGTTTGATATTGAAATACTTATATTTACGACATTTTTAAAGGGACTTCACTGAGATTTTTAGAAATGGCGGGACTGGAAATAATGTATTGAGATAATAGTTCCATTTGATGTAGGCCAAACCAATTACCTGTATGCAAATTTTTGGATCATTAGCTCACTCCGTTATTCCAGAATGATTATTGTTTTCTTGAAAAAATTATCCAAAATTGAAAAACATTGCAACGCTTTTTAATTAATTCGGGCTAAGAATAGATTATCAATTTTATCATCTATGTATATTCTTAATCATCTTTTAAATACCTTTCCGTTTTCAATGCACCAGCTGTTTTATGTAGGAAATAAACAATTTGTTTTAGGCTTTTAGACCTAAATGGAGTTCCTTTCAGCTTTTAATTAAAGCTTCTTATTCAATCTGCATTATTTATTATTTGTAATTATTATGTGAATAAAATACTGTTAAAACTTCACAATTCAAAATTTAAAGCCAGCCAAATCCGTATAATATATTTACTAAGATGCAAAAGTTATAAGGTTAATAAATGTTGGTTTTAATGAATTATTAGACACGTGTTACTATAAACGTGACGGTACATCATAATGAAATAAAACAAAACATTCAAGTGGGTATTATGACATAATAACTTACTTGAATTAGTGTTATAAAACAATTATTGGCTTGCCTCATTCTTTTGCAGTCTTTTTCGTAATCAAGTACGAAATTTCTTTGTTTTTTTTAAGAAAATAGAAAATAGTCATTGCATTCAAAATGCCCAAGACTTTGCATGGAGTCTGTATTAAGTAAATACTCACCTGGTTTTGCCCATCCCATGTTAACAGCTATAAGCACACATGCTTCTACGATGCAATAAACGATAGCAACCGCCAAAATGCTGAAAACGATGCACCTAACCGGCTGAAAAATGTAATATAATGTAAAGGCCCATTCTGCCCCAGAAATGCCTAATGTATTTCTTGGTGTCGATCTTGTAATGGTTTCCAAAGAGGATACTCATTGGTATTTTACCAGCATCATTTTTCATTGCATTTTTTTTTCAAGTAATAAGCATCTAACATACTTTAAAACCATTACTTAAACATTGTTATCACGTTTGCCTTTTCTAATTCAGTAAATAAATTAGTTTCTGTGCCTTTAAATTCAGCAAGTTTAAGAATAGATAAGTTGTAATAAAACAAAATACTTTTGTTAAGGACTTAACAAGAAAGCGCAACAACAAAAGTATTTGTACCGGGCAAGCTAATATATTTATAATTCAATAACAAAAAATTTGTACCGAAATGGCTAAAATGTATACAACGAATACATTTGAATTATCTGAAAACAAAAAAAAACATTTCTACCTGCATATAATTAAACCACAACACTAAAACACTTAAAATGTAGAAATGTTTATAATTTAACCACAAAATGTTTGTACCCGACTACTTTATTTACTTACATAATATGTTAAATATTATTTAATAGCAAAACATTCGTTATACCAAAATAAATGAAAATTTGTTGTAGAAATTTCGATTTATAGCTGATTTATTTTATTCAATTACAATTAATTGGTAGCATAATTTCTTGTTGCATAAAGGGTAAATAGGACACATTTGTGCCCATTCAATTTTTGTTTCAGATGTTGTTTCCTAATGTAACGATCATGCCCTTACTAACTATCAATGACAGGTAAAGTTTACATATTGCATTTATGAAATAAATAATTACATTGGATAAATTTTATAACAAGTTTTAACTTACCTCGTTTGCACCCGACAGTTTGTTCATAAAAGACACAAATTCTCCATTTGCTGCTACCCAAATCAGTGATGTCGCACCTGGGAAAAACATGGCCAAGGCCAAAAACGAAAAACTCGCGTCACGTAAAACGTAAACCCATAATGCAGTAATACTCAAAACAAACGCTGCGAATACCAAACACATTATTCCTCGCGAAATAAAACTCAACTGCAAGAAAAATGCTGTATTCTATTTATGCGATTATTTCAACATTATTGTACACCACAATTCAGTGTGTTTACCTCGGATGGTATGCATATAAACGAATGTTCTTACTTCCTTTATCATGTGCTTAATTAGGTCATTGTTAAATAAAAGTTTTCGTTAAATCTACTGATAATGAATATTCTAGTGCATATAAAGCTTGTACGAGAATAGATATTTTACTTCAACTGAACCAGCCATATTGGAATGGCAGATATGTTGAAAATCAATAACTGATGCGATTGTGTGGCATGTACGAGCTAATTGTCTGTGATGAAATTAATACAGATGTGTTGGAAAATTGGAAAAGATAACTGAATGCGTGCATTATTTATTTAATTCTTCACACTCTGTCTGCTTAGTTCTAATCACACAGCGGACACTGCCTACTGACCATCACTCGCACAACAAACATTGCCTACTGAGCAACACGCAAACAGGAAACAATGCTTGCTGAACCCCACCTACACAACAAACACTGCCTGCTGAACCCCAACTACACAACGGACAGTGCCTGCTGAGCACTTCTCACATAACAAACACGTCATGCTGTGCACTACTTAACAACAGACACTGCCTGCTGAGCGACACTCACACGGAAAACACTGCTTAATGAGAACCACTCATACAGCAAACACTGCTTGATGAGACTACTCACACAGGGGACACTTCATGCTGTGCACAACTTTCACAACGAACACTGCCTGCTGCTTAGCAGCACTCAGCAGCACTTACACAGTAAACGCTACTCATATAACGGACACTTCATGCTGTGCACTACTTAAACAACAAACACTGCCTGCTGAACAGCACTCACACGGCAAACACTGATTTCTGAGTACTACTCACACAACGGACACCTCATGCTGTGCACTACTTACGCAGAAAACACTGCTTGCTGAGCACCACTAACATAACGAACAATTGATGTTGTGTACAACTTACACCACGGACACTGCCTGCTAAGCATCACTCACCAAAACAAAAACAACTGTTTGCTGAACCTACTCACACAACAAACACTGCCTGCTCCGCAGCACTCACACAGAAAATACTGCTTGCTGAGTTTCACTCACACAACAAATACTCTTTTCTTACATTACTCACACAACGGACGTTTCATGCCATACACTACTTACAAAACGGACACCACTTGATCTTGGTTTTTTCCCCTTATATAAGTCAATTAGTTAATCATGTTTAAGCAAATTCTTATAACTGGCACTGAACACTTTCGAGTCAGCTTCCTGAAAAGAATCAGTACTGTGATATGAGGAAACATGGTCATAACATGAGTAGAACTTTTTCAAATGATCATTGAACATGTTCAGGTTAAAGGCCAAGTATGGAACGCAGTGATGGACTATTTTTGCAAGAGCGCATGCGCAAATAATTTTTGTTCGATGATTTACATGACCTTGAAATTGCAGATAAAACTACTGTTAGTTAATAAGGCGGTCAATAGTCTCAAATTGATTCAAAGAACTATGTGTTTAAGTATTAATAATAAGAGGTCAGATTGGTCCAGAGCCGAGAGGCTATGGTTGATATAGACAACCATGGTATTCCTTGTTCAACAGACCGGAACCATTTAAGCATTTTTTTTTGTTTAAAACTACCAAATTATAACTGCTGAACATGTTCATCAAAACCTACAGAGTGGTAAAGGACGATGTGTCGTTTAAAGTGTTTTTTCTACTTTGGACTAAGACGACCATCTTGTTCAGCCGAACGAACTCACAAGCTGTTTAATATAGAGGAACGCTAAGGATCATTCCTGTAAACTTACAAAATCATTGGCCAAGCAGTATAAGAAAGTAAAATTGTTAAAGCTACATGCCTCCAGATGTATCAAAATATTTCAATAAAATCAAACTTCAGACAAATGTACTAAGATGTAAGCAAAAATAAAACGTTTCAAGATGCAAGTAATATTTTACATATTATGTGCGATTAATGACATAATTTTCAGTATTTACAACTTTATTTCTACTGCGTTACTAACGCATATTTTAACCACTTTTTGATAATTTACGTGGTTTGTAAGTGCCATTGATAATGTGTAAATTGCTTCCTTTAGGAAACTTCACAATATTACACATTCAAATACATTTTTAAAATTAATAGGCGTGCTGCTTTAAGATGATTACGACGGACGCTAGGCATTTGGGTATCACAATAGCTTTATGCTAATATGAGCTAAAAATGTAAAAAGAATAACGAAACTATAGGAAAGAGTTTTAAACAAATTGTAAAGATAATACTGTGTATTTATAGCAAACATATCTCATTCATAGCTCAAATTAAATCACATAGACTTTTATTTACAGAAAATGGTACAACTGTTTTTCTACATACTCTCAGAAATTCAGAGAATTTCAGTATCAATTTGGAAAAAAATGATATCTGAAATTAAAATTCGGAAAAAAGTTGGGAATAAAATTGAATGTAATTAAAGGGGATTACAATGATGATCATATAAAAAATGTACAGAATAAACATGTAGAATTCATAATTTAAACCAATATGGCAGTAAAATCATCCAATAAATCACTAATTATTAAAAATAATACAAAAATAAAAACTGCTCAATGCAATTCTAAAAGTATTCAATTTATAAAACATACAAGAACAATGCAAAACATGCTATTTTCAGAAATAATTAAAGAGGTTAATTGAAATTCTAGTAAACTCAATCAACCCTTGTCTTGTTGGGTGCAAAAGTGATTAGCCTTTGCCACAAGTATGGTATGCATGCCCGTGACGTCTGACCAGACTCTATACAGTTGGCTGACCAACTTTTACTTTCATCTTGAATTCCCCAAAATTGACAATGGAAAGTTCCAAAAATGGAACCTTGACAAGTTCATTCAAGAAATTCAGGGAAAAGCTCGATCGTGATGACAGCAACGAGGCTCAAACTCTCGACCTGCAACTAACCAGAGCTTGTGTTATGTGAGAAAATGTTGAAATCCTATACGATATTTTTGACTGAGGCACAGACCCCTGAATCATCCAAGCCATTTCGCCTCTCTCGTAAAGTAATAAACTTAATTGCAGCATCAATGAATTGTTTAAAGTATTATAGTATATTTAAAGGCACATAATGTCTAAAAAAACAACATTTTTTTCCTTATTTAGAAAGAGCAAACATGGGTTTGATATTTAGAGCATGTTAATTAAATGCTTATCACCTGTTGATAGGAGCGTTGAACGTAAAATTAGTTGTAGTATAAGCAGCAAAATAAGCAAGTGGTATCAAAAAAACTTAAAATCATTATAACTGTACTAATTACCGAAAAGCAAGATAATTACCGAAAAGCAACAGAGGAATAAGACTAACAGCTGGATGGCAAATGAGTAACTTTTTTGAAATTGTAACATGACATCAATAATAAGAAAATACAAATGTATAAGCTTTCCTAGGCATAATAGACCTTTAACTTAAGTTCTAAATGTCTATCAACCTCTGTCTTTTTAGGGTGAATAGTGGCATTTGGAATTTTCGCTTCCTTGTGTAGCTGCCCATTTCTATGTCTGACGGTTCTTCCGTCTGCTTATAGAATGCTTCCCATCCCCTCAGAAAAGTAGCCTCCGCACCGGCTTTGTCGATGAATTTGTTTCTTCTGTAACCAGGCGTGTATGTCACCGACTGGTCCACCTCGTTTATCTGCAGGTAGCCTGCCTTCAGTAAAAGATTGATCAAGTTTTCTATAGGAACTGTGGTTTGTTCGCAAGCCAACTTCATCATTTCGTTAGAGAATTCATTTCCGCTCACACCGTTACACTCGGTAAGTGAACTCAAATATTTACGTAGATTGTCTCTACATCGTTCATTAGCTTCTGCATCGTCAAACAACATAATTGCCCCGGTGCGTTGTGATAATTGCTTTACGGTCTTTAAAATATATTCCTGAAATCCACGCAGCGTTTCTCGGGAAGTATCCGAAGACGTATCCATCCTGTCAAACATACTTCGAATTCTTTGGAATGATTTTCCCTTGGCTGGTTTACGTTTTCCAGGATATATCAAAACGGACCCTAGAGCGCTTGTATTATTTAGCTGGAACGTCTTCACAGAGATAGAAGACCCCAGTCGAACATTCAGAGTTATCTCATCTCCTTCATCGATTTTGTTTTCCTTAGATATCTTTGACATTAGAACATACCTGGGCGACGCAACATACGTAATGTGACCAACACTTTTAACAAAAGTTTTAAACTGATGCAAGGTTTCCGGTTTCTTTTCCGTTGCCCACAACTTAAGAATAACATGCACAACTTCCGGCTCGATTCCTACAGGCCATAAAAAGAGCGGCGAATTCAACAAACTTTGTTTTCTTTCTTCGACGTCGGCTGGTTCTTCTTGATGATTTTGATTTCCACAATCGTTGCTAGTTTCCATTTTCTCAATTTTCGGTTGATTCTTCGGATACGATTTATATGCTGGATATTTGTTTATATACATGTCCTCACAGTACGCTCCTATTGCTTCAATTCTGGCGTTCTGAATAGAATCATTGGCCTGTTTAATAAACGAAGAAAACAAATGATATGTACAGGCTGATGCCTTTCCAAGATTAGCTTTAATCTCTTCTATCCATTTCTCCCACGCGTTTGAAAGTTCATTCAGAGAAACAGTGTCCGGAAATTTGTAACTGACCAATTCCAGCCACTGGTGCATTATGTCAAGGTGCTCGAGATGCCTCGTGATTTTGTCGACATCTAAATGGGAGTCAACGCTGCATGCTGATGCAATTGCAAAAGCTGGGTTCTCTGTGTCTATCATACGAAGTTTCTGTGAATACCAGTCCTAAAGTGTAAAATAAATTATTGTATATTTTCTTTATGGAATGGTTTCCTTTATCTGCAACAAAATCAATGTGCATGTATTCTGAATGAATAAAGTTTTCTAACAGGTTAAATCTAACGTACTGGCTGACCTCAGACATAAAAGTTTGAGTGTAACTATTAAGTAAATAGATCTACATATACTAATATGGCACACATGTATAATGCTAAAATCGAAAGTAGACACAATTAGAAATTTTTACTTCCATTACTTGGAATGCTATAATTTTAAACAATGGTCAAAACTTACTTAGGCCTTAACATCGACATGTTTGTTTCTTTGAATATCATGACAAGGTAGCTATATAATTATATAAAAGATTTACTTACGTGCACTTTACTTTCGATTTCAATGTGCAAATCCGAATCACAAGGCAACACAAAGAAATGTCGCCCTTCATCCTGCGCTCGTTTAAACGCCGCTTCGGCAATTGCGATGTCCAGATCGGAATCTGTTTTATGAACCACTTCCTCGTTCTTTAACGGAACTGCACTATCCGTGGTTAGTAAATAAATCAGAATCTGGTTCACAAAAATGACCTCTGATTCCTTTTTGAGTGTATTTTTCAACTTTTCTAAGGTTTTCGGGCGACACTCTGTTAATCCATGTGACATACTGTCCAGTTTGGCTACGCATCTTGACAATAGTTTATGATCATTTGCCATTTTGCCGACTTATTCCTTTTAAAACAATGAAAACTTAAATTTGATTCAGGGTTTTTCCAACATGTTACTATTTATAAGTACAACAGTACACACTCTTATCGATCCCGCCACAAATGTTTATTTATAGATCCTAAAACGCCGCTGTATAGGCTATAATGATTGGATAAACCGCTCGGTTGTCTCCGACAGGAATTACTTATTGGAGGCCCTGACTGCGTTTATTTAACACAAAATATTGAAAATAATTTGCGGGTTTTCGAATAGTTTCGGTGTAAGCATTTCTGTTAGAATCTGGCAAATTCGTAAAACACCGATTTTTATAATTAAACATTGCAAAAGTACGATGTTATTGATAGTCCAACAACCCTGAAATTTTCTCATACCTATTAAATACATATATCACGACGTTCAAAAGGGCGAAAACCTCATGTATTAATTTATCTTTTAATAAGTTTCAATAAAAAAAAAGTTGGTTTTCATTTATAAAAAAAATATGTTTGTAATCATGTACTATGCAACAAAATAGAGTGACATATCGCTTGTGCAAGCAACTAAATGCACTTATTGACTATAAATATAAAATATTTTTTATTATATTTTATATAATATATAGTCCAGCTTCATCTGTGAAGCTGCATTGATCAAAGTATATTTTGCACGTTTTGAGTCCTGTTATTAAAGGCCCATTAAGCCTAAAAATACTATTATAGCTCACTTTGATATGTTTTGGTCAGTATTTTTATTTTCCTATTAAAAATATCCAACACCACCACATTCATAAAATACTTTCAGGAATGTCCATAGTGAATTGATAAACATGTCTGCTTCTTGTTTTGCAAAAGTATACATGTACAGATTCCTAAGAAACGTATGTAGTGAGGTTGCTTGTAATAAACATGGCGTACAACGGTTTGTTTATGTAACCAATGAGCTTCCAGCGCTTACATCATGTGATCACCCAAAATAAATCATTATTGGACCCAAACTTACCAAAGTAGCTTCATGATTATTTTGCCAGTCCAAAATACCAATTTTATTTCAATATTGTACTCCAATAAGACTCTTTTTTTGTTTTTCCAAACTTCCATATCAGATCTTCTACGTGCTTTTAAGTATTAATTTTTTGACAAAATGTCATAATTTTGGTAGGTGGAAATCATATTAACATAAAACGAGTCAAAATATTTTTTTAGAAAAATAATTTTTTGCCAAAACAAATATTACAATAAAATGCAGAATTGAAATACAATATAAAATATGGCTGAAAAATAGCACTCTGATATTCACGCTAATTAATTATAGAACTGATACCATACGGAGAAAAACTGACATACCGTTCACCAGAATGGGTATCCTCAATTTATGTAATTTTCAAATTGAAAAATAAAAGCACAGTTTGATCTTGATTCATACAAGAAAACCCCATCCGAGTATGATTGTTCGTTAGCGTAGTGAGAAATGTGGCATTAAGTTCATTTCGCCATATTTTAAAACGGATTCACCGCTGTGAAATTTCCATAAAATAAACATTGGTTGCCGTCCCACACAGAGCTCCGATCTTTGAAAACTATGCGGTGTGTTCACAAGTAATCACTTTCGCTACATGGAGTGTTCATCCGTCATCTTCCGTGTGACATCACTTTCAAGCAGACGCTCATTAGATAATTGAAATAAAAGATGGCATTGTACTTGTGACATCACTTTCAATCGGACGCTCATTAGATAATTGAAAATAAAAGACAGCGAGTTATTCTGGCGGTTGTTTAAAACCAATGTTTCCTCGCAGTGTCTAACCAAAACAATTCAAGATCTTTTAGCGAACAGTAATTATTCATTATCAAGATTTATAGTATTATTTAAAATATGGAAAAAGAAATATCACCTAGCCACCATGCGAGAGATTGTTCTATACCGTTTGGTGATTTGAATCTAGAAACTATTTTCCAAGGATCGTGCACTTCTAAAACGGTAAGAAAATAAGTTTATTTATATCACTTTTCAATTAAAATGATACACCTTTCAAGGAAAATGCTCAGTATGCTTTATGGTAATAAAAATTGGTAATTTTAGAGTAATAAGTTGCAAAGCGTGCTTTGTGTGTATCTGATGAAATATTTGTAAATATTTAAAAACAGTAAAGTTAAGTTGTTTTCATAAACAGGATCATTTCTTAAAAAGATTTATGAAATAGAATATCTATGTTATTTAGTAAACATGAATGTTGTACGAAAACATAATAAAATGTTCCGGAACAAAATATTATATTGCTATTTTTAGCAGGGCTGGCGGTTGTTCCACGCATGCCCACCAACTCGCTTTGAATAAAATATATTTACATTTCTTTCATTCATTTCAATCACAATATGAAAATTAATTTTACAACCCTTAGACATGTTAGACAACAGTCATATAGCTTTATACACTTTTAAAATAGCACTATAACGTGACGGCGCACATATGCCTAAATGACTTGTTTCTGTCTAATTTTTTACCATTTTATAAGAATTTGGACGAAATTACATGTACAACACAATCTCAAAAATACGATTATTTCATTTGAAAAGTTTAAATCGTTTGTCTACATTTTTATTGTATTTTATATATGTGACTGCATAAGACTAATCTTTAAATAAGTATGATAGTATAAAGAGTGATATTTTTTATTACATATGACATAAAAAAAGAAGTTTTCGAAAACGCTTTCCAATCAAATTGGGCTAAAAATGCGGTGAATATCGATTTTCAAGTATACTTCTTTATCATCATTTTCCTACGTTTTCCTAGTGTCCATTTAACCCCAGACATGCTTCAATTTTTATTCTCAAAAGATTTTATTTTATAATGTCCTGTTAATGTTTCTAAAAGGTTACTCACCGGTTACTTATTTTAACCATCTTTTGCTACTGTTGCTTTTTTGGCAATTAGAAGAGTTATATACTAGTATATATAATAGTGATTTAGTATTTTGTACTTTGTTTACATTTTGTTTTTTTATGACAAATAATTAATTTCACATTCACGCAGTGCTCATTTCTGAAGGTGTTAAGCATCATTTAAATGTTATATAAAATTCATGTTTGCCTTTCTAGTCTGAGGCATAATTTGCCTTTAAGCTTTTTAATCTCAGTTGAGCTTTTTAATAAAATGAGGGTACGTATATATGTATATATCATACCAACGTATGGGAAAAGCTACTATTTCTAAAACGGCCTTTGTACAGATTTTACAAAATAAATTATCTTTGTCAAATTTATGTTTTGAAAAAGACTTCCATAAAATCAAGAGAGCCGCAAATTTTGCTTTAATGTGATCATTTTCTTAATCTATATTTTCCTAAAAATGTTAGTTTTGTTACTGGTATGGTATCCTATAATTATTTAGTTTATTTTAATGGAAAGAGAAACAATAACGAGTAAAATAAATAACATACAAACAAAAATTTAACCTGCAACGATGCATTTTACTGTATCATATTTCTAACTTTATATCTGTCTGTTCTTCATATACTTGCAGGATAACTCAATTCCATTTTTAATATATTTGCAGGATTAATCAATTCCAATTTTTTCATATATTTGCAGGATTAATCAATTCCATTTTTCATATATTTGCAGGATTAATCAATTCCATTTTTCATATATTTGCAGGATTAATCAATTCCAATTTGTCTCATAATTATATTTACAAGATTAATCAAGTCCAGTTTTCATATTTTTGCGATGTTTAATCATTCCCACGGTTCGATAAATCAGTCACTTTTTCATATTTTTGGAGGATAAATCAATCCCATGTTTGGTATATTTCCGTATAAAAAATTCAGTTTTATTTTCATGTATTTGCGGGATTAATCAATCCCATATTTATCCTGCAGAATTCAGAATATTTCTTTGTGTGTTTGGAACTTCTTCCATCCTGACGAATTTGTAAACAAAATTACCACGCCAAAATTCCGGACGCCCTTCCGGAAAACTTGCTTTCGTTCATTGTTCTGGACATATAATCGTCTGATATCAAAGGCAGTTGCTTTACTTTTCCTTTCAAAGTCTCAGATGTTGTGTGTGTTGTATTTTGTTGTTGTTGTTGTTTGTTGTTATTTTTTCTATAAAATTATTTATAAAATAACCAAATGAATAAATATATACCTACCATATTAACCCTCTATGATTTACACACAGGAGTATAACAGACTCGGGGCTGTTGTGGAGAGCAGTCTTCCCTTTTGGTATATTCAAAACAACGCCATGACGTCACATTCGCCTTACAAACCATCGCTGTAAGAATGTTGCTACCTTTTCACATATTTATATATTATTTATTAAAGAAAAAGAGTTGAAATATCTCAAGTTACTACGATGCCTAACAAAATAACAAAAGATTTTTAAATAATTATCATGCTATAAAGATAAAATGAGCCGCGTCATGACAAAACCAACATAATGGGTTTGCGACCAGCATGGATCCAGACCAGCCTGCGCATCCATGCTGTTCGCTTACAAATCCTACTACAAGTAGAGAAACTGATAGCGAACAGCATGGATCCTGATCAGACTGCGCGGATGCGCAGGCTGGTTTGGATCCATGCTGGTCGCAAACCCATTATGTTGGTTTTGTCATGACACGGCTCAAATGTCTAAATAAATGTTAACGCTTGCCACGCTAAATATCTTAAATGGCCTTGTCCATGATTACCATTCATTTATTTTAATACGAAAAAAAAATTAAAATATGTACTGACTGAAATATCAGTGGAAATATTGGCCAGTCGCCGCCAGCAGCCATTAGAAATAGGGTCTTTTAAACAGATTTATTTTATTTGAAAGAGCCTAATAAATCTTATAATATTATTCATTATTACATTAATGTTTTTATTTTCTAAGCGACAATTAAAATACCACAAAGGCACAGGATAAAGTTCATATAAAGACACATGTTGAAAACATTTTTATGTTTAATGATTTATACTCAAATAGTGTATATATAATAGCACGATACCGTAATTAATATGAATAACCATGAATATGACCATTTTACAGGATGTACCATGCAACTGATCACGTGAACATTATCAGGAGAAAGCCGGTCGCAAAAGACAACACGGGTGCCTTGAAATTGTGGCTACTACAGCATAAAAAGAACCCTTATCCAAACAAACCGGAGAAAATCATGCTCGCCATTTTGTCCAAAATGACCTTGACACAGGTGTCCACGTGGTTTGCTAATGCCAGAAGGAGGCTGAAAAAAGAGTTTCCCGAGGATGATTTTGATATCTTAACAGATTCGTTACAAACAAACAGTTGCTTTTCCGACAATTAGACTTTAGACACATTCATGATGTAGTGGAAAGTGTGAAAAACTTTGATATTGTTTACGGAAAAAAAACAAGAAGTATCTTTAAAAAGATACTCGGCCGAAGTCAAACTTGTTAATTTGCATAGGATAAGCTACTACTAACCATGCTAACCGCAAACAGAACATTTATTCGTCCTCAATAGTTTTATTTCAGTTCATTTTACCCGGAACGTTTTTCCCCATTAATTGTCATCTTAGATTTAATCATTATTACTTACATTATTTGAGTTTAATCAAAATGGAATTTGATTTGAATAGGAATTTATAATAAAACAAAGATTTGATAGATACTGTACACTTATTCCACGGAGAATTTTGCAACTGTAAATTAGTCGAAAGTTCGTTTCAATCGTCTTATGTCTGGTTCGGGAAGAGAATATAATGACTAGAACAGCTTAGATGAGAAACCCAATCGAACGCAAAAGTATCAAAAAGGCGATCTTTTATTTTATATATTTATTGAAAAGCTGTTAGAAACATCTAGAAAATATCATTATTGTGTTTTTATATTTATTCTGACTTATATCTTTTTCCAACACTTCTTGCCATCGCGCAATCGAACAAACCTCTACCTATATTGGAAGCTCTTCTAAAGTATCAATCGAACAGGCTATTAGTGTTAAAATGACCAATGAAAATTCTGCCTATAGATATTCATTTCTTTACTGTTATTTTTAGCGGAAATCAGGGTGAAATCAGACGGCCTTCGGCCGAAAAAAAAAAAGAACAAAAAATGAAAAATAGAAACATGTAGAACAGCCGACATTTTGAAAATTAACTGAACAGAATTATAAGCAGTTGTTTCCTTTTTAGAATTCCAAGACGCAAAATGCAGTTTACTATTGCGTTCTATATATTTGATAACTGTTGTGTGTACTTTCTCGTTAAAAGCAGACGGTAATAGTGTTTCTAGAAAGGTTGGTGCTTATATCGTATGCCGCGACACTGCAATCCCAAATATTTTAGGCACGACTTACACGAACTTTACGCTGCACAATTTCACAAAAGAGTCCTTTCTTACTTCTTATATTTCAGTCTTAAAGACCTAGTTTGTTGGACGAAAACGATTTGTCTTTAGTGATTTATTTATAATGACGGAATATTTAAATGAAAACCTTGCAATATTATATGAAAAATGTCTTTTTCCACTCTAAAATGCTCCTAGAAATATTGTAGGGATATTCAGAAATGTCATGAACTATATTCAACAGAGAAGTAATTTAATTGATAACTTGACGTCATTTGGTAACGCCGTCACAGTTTTCGTCACGACGTGTCGACGCTACCATCTACCGGACAAAAATCAGACATTTTGTAGTATGGCTAACAAGCAAATCTTGGTAGAAGTAATTTATTTTCGTGTACATGTACTTGATTCGTTAAATAAATTGTATATCTAAATATATGTTCTTTGTGTTCGCTTTCCGAAATTTTCGTGTGCACGTGGGAGGAACTGTTACATGAAGGATGGAGTTCTAATGATAACTTGTCAGGAGTTCTTATGATAACTGTCACGGAGTTCCTGGAAAACGTTACGGACCTCGTCGGAAAACTTTATAAGAACTTCGGGCAAGTTATCATAAGAACTCCATCCTTCGTGTAACAGCTTCTTACCCGTGGTCTGTAAATTGATTATACCCCACGAGGGCCTTAAAACCCATGCACACGCACTCGATAGGGAAATTTAAAACGGAAGAATACAATATGCCTTAGGTGACTAAGTATAATTAAGAGTAACGAACAAGATGAAAAGAGTACAAAAAAACTACCATCAATGTTGTGAATATTCTACAAGCATATCTAAACATTTCTAATGTTACAAAAACATTTTATAACCAAGTAAAAGCTATATGAAATGTGAAAAAGGAAAAAAAAAACATCAGGTGCATAGTCCTGTCCAGCAGAGGGACGGAATCCAGTAGTCTATTATTTTTTATCGTGGCTGATTTGTGCCATGTCGCATTTTTGCTCGGCGGGTCACAATTTAAGAGAGAAAAAAACACGAAAATATGACAAAGTGATAACTTTATCGTATGTTCGTGTTTTCGCCTTATGCTCCGTGGGCGGGGCGCCAGACGAATCCACCTTGACGTATTTTGTTCCGCGGAGCGCCAGGTAAAAAAGTTACCACTTTATTGTTGCGACAAGCGAAAACAAGAAAATACGACAAAGTGATCACTTGACAAAGCGGAGCAAAAATACATCATGGCACAAATCAGCCACCATTTTTTATAATAATTTGCGCTCGAAATAATTATTAAGTAGGCTTATAAAGAATTATTAATACTTTATTCTTTTGTTAATATACAATCGACACATAGTGTTAAAGCTGCATGCCTCCAGATGAGCGAAAATATTTCGATATAATCAAACTTGAGAAAATGTACTTAGATTTTTGGAAAAGTAAATATATTCAAGATTCACGTAATAATTGACATGTTATGTACGATTAATGACTGATTTTTTCAGTATTTATAACTATATTTCTACTGCGTTACTAACGCAGTAAGGGCTATTTTTGCATATTTTGTCCTCTTTTTCGAAATTTACGTGGGTTGTAAGTGCCATTGCATGATAATGTGTAAATTGCTTCCTTTTGGTTATTTCACTTAATGATACGTTTAAAAACATTTTCAAAATTTTCATGAAAATTAGCATGAATCTGGAGGCGTGCTGCTTTAATTTGCTCACATGAAAGGCTATCTTTTCGAAGAGTTATGTAAATTATTAAACAAAATATATTAGGTTTTTTGATGATCGAATTATTTGCATGGACAGTAAAATTTAAATCAATGGCTTAAAACAAGCATATTACCAAATTAAATTGTGGTAGTCAAAATTATTAATAATTAGCAACTTGAGTTGATTGGCGTCCGCGCCGAAGCGCGGCGCCCTTATGGAATGAAATCAGATTTTGTGAATGGGCGACAGCAACTTCTCGAGCCTTTTAGTCGGTCATAATAAAAGCCGATCATTCCGATCGGTATGAGGGTGCTTGATTAAAAAAAATGTCTCGATATGTACAATGAATAGCGAACTGGAGAATTTCGCAATGCATGAAATAACCTTTTCCGTCTCTTCGGTTTTTTATTTATCATTTTGTAGTACACAGTGGGTTATTATGGTATGTTAAAATAGAATGATGAGTTGATGACCTAAACATTCCGAAAATCTATTTATAGAGGGATGTACTGCTATCGGTAATTCCCGGTCTCTCCCGGTCTATTTTGACCGGGATTTACTAGTGACCGGCGAATAGTATCACACGTTTATTGTCCGGTCTCTCCCGGTTTTCGAGTAGATGTTTGATATCGTTACAGAACATAACAAATATTTTACAGATAAATAAGCTTTTTTTCTAAAATGAATGTTTGTCACTTAGTTTGGTTACAATAATTAATAAACACAGATCAACTCTCAAATTTATTGATTACTATTATACATAAACATACAATTCGAAAAAAAAAACCAACAACAATAGCATGTTTCATTTTATCTATATGAGATAAAAACAATAAATATGTGCAATAATTGAGAAAAAGGTACATTTTTATGGTATTGATATGACAGTATCAACTTTGAAGCATTTTATTTAATTTGTTATTCGTGTTTAGTAAAGATGCCGAGGAATTATTCAAAGTTACAAATTAGATTTTATGAATTATTCAATTGATTGATAATTTAAAAACTGATAAAGAAAAATACAAATGTACATGTACATTGTTTAAGAATAAACAATATTATATATTGAAAGATTAAGTTAAGTTTTGCCTTATAATCGTCGGTCAATATGACAATTGAATTCTTAAAATTTATTTTACAATTTTGATAAAAAAAAGAGTAGTAAACGTAAAAACTCAGTATTAAAATAGAACATAAAACACAAAAATAGAGAGGAAAACAATATTCATAAAATCTGTATTTTCATATTAAAATAGATATTACAATTATTGTATAATAAACAATTATGCTCAACATAATGAACATGGTAATATAACCAGTGTCATATTTTTACTAAGTGCGAACAGATACCTTAAGAGGGGGTCTTCGCTAATAGCGATAACATAATAAGAGACAATTCCACAAGTGTGGTGTTGATCATGCGTTACACATATGGATTATAAATGATGGTATACATGTATATCCTTTGCTATTTATAATCACGATCATAAAGAAATAACAAGTAATATTCTAATCTCTAGCATGCCAATCAAAGTTCATAATGAACAATGTCTTTCGTCCGTTCATTCTGGTAAAAACAAATTAACCATTGAAAAGTTTATAAGAATATCTTGTCATCATATGTCTACTAGTTCATCTTCACTTTCTGCATTTCTTGCTTGGACGCCCTTTGATGCTTTGCATCAATGCTTTTCTTGTATATTCTATATTGTATTTTGTATAATGATGTTCTTTAAATGCCATATTAACCGGTCCGTGCCGATATTAGCCGAAATGTTCCGACTGGTTAGTAATTGAATAATAAACCAATGAAAACTTCCGTTTCACAAGTTATACAACTTTAGGCTAAAGTCTGTACCAAACGTATTATAATAGCTGTGTCAATCGTGTGCATTATTATATCTAATATTTAAACAAGTTATAATAAATCTATAACATAAATGAATGGATAATAAATGACAGCTAGAGAATTAAGTGAATACTCATTCAATCAGAAATATGTAATGGGGGGGGGGGCTAGTGGATAAGGTGTCTGCCTCTCAAATCAGGGATCATGGGTTTGAGCCCTACTTGGGTCAGGACCATGTTGATGGCACAAATAACCGGTTGGTTCCAAAGTGGCTCAAAAGTGATTAGTATATGTTGTAATCCAGCTTAAATAAATATGTTTAAACTTATTAAATTTGTAACAAAGGTCTTATGTTTTAAGATCTAGTCCTAACAAAAGTTAAAAGGAATTCAAAGTCTTTCACTATTTTTAATTCAAAAGTTCTATCTAAAGTGTATAACTTCCAAGTATTTATTTATTTATTTATTTATTTATTTATTTATTTATTTATTTATTTATTTATTTATTTATTTCGGTTGATATCAAATCAGGCTTTTTAGTTCAAACATATACAAATAAATTTATTTTGAACCAGTATTTTGAAAGAAGCGCCATCCGGTTACTACTGCTGTCGCATATACAGTTACTATAGTTAACCTGCTCAGTTCTTTGCCTCTGGTACTGGTTAACTACTTAACAGATTTCTCAGGTGAACTTTGCTCTGGTGAATTAAATGTGGCTCGCTGTTGTGATCCGTACTGTAAACTTCAAACACCACCACCACTATTTTGAAAGTTGTATTTCTAATGTCAATGTGTATCTTTAAGACCCACTGGCATGATTTGTGTGCTTTTTATAATGTGCAAATCAAAGATTGATAATGAACGATATATGTATATTCATGCTCGAAAGATTAATATCTTATATTCATACATTCACATTATGTAAATGCAATTTTATTAAGACACCTTTACTTAGAAATATATATATATAACTATCACAGTAAGAGTAGCAATACAACGTGACATAGACGTCATTTTCGGCATTAATTCCAAGACAAATATTGCTCGATTCGAAAAAGAAAAACCGTATTTTATTTCTGTACCGATTTCTTTGACATATGCACCATTCTACGGGGAAAATATAAACTTGACATATAATTTCGGATCTCTTTCAGTATATGAGCCATATTATCAAACACTTTGTAAAACCTTGAAAGTTGTTAGTATAAGAGCGGACTTCACTTGCAAGCTATTTCGTTTTCTTGCATTATCTGATTAAAAAGTTAGGTTTGCATTTCTTTTCCTTGTCACAGATTCTATTAAAAGAAAGAAATGTTTGCACTGATAGCCTGTCTTATGAATTATTTATTTTATATTCATATGAATTATATAAACATACTAGCTAGTTAACTCATGCGCGAGGTTATTTTTGTCCAAGATAGAATCTGGGACGTGCGTCTTCCAAGACAGGATCACAATGTTTAGTCCACTATATATAGATATACGCCCCTGATAGAATCTGCATATATTGGCATTTAAAAGTTTTCATTGACGTTTTTTTTTCAAATATATTCTGATGTTTTTCGTGTCTTACAGTCTTAATTAATTGTATACAAAACCTTAACCGCCTTTCAGATATGTACGGTTGTAAACGGACGTGACAGGATTTAACATAAAATTATCTCCCGCCAATTTTTTGTCCAATCATTTTATCCGTTACAAAATTTTAAACAGCTGAAAGAAAACATTTGAAAACTAAAGAGGCAGAAAAAAAATCTTCGAAAACCAATAACTTATCCATACAAATATATTGGTGAGGTTTTAGATTTTATATTATTTATTATATTTCATGTTTACAATGAGAAACTTGAGAGCAAGCTTTTAAATTGCAAGATATCTAAGTTCAAAGTCGCGAAAACATGTCTCTTCAGGTTTTTGGCTACAATTTGAAAAAATTTACGTTGTTTATTAAAGATTGTCTTCGATTTAAAACATCTTAGAAAGAAATTTAATAAAGAGAAATCTGATTTTATTTCGATATAATCCGGCCATGGATAAAAACGAAGGAAAATTGATAGAAACCACAGATGGAGATTTTTTCTGTAACCAGCTCTAAATGTATAAATGAAAAAGTTATTTTTCACATCATGGCTTAATTAGTTACATCAGACATTTTGGTATACACTTGATTTGATAATCATATTTATTTACAAATTTTGTTTTCTTTAAATGACAAAAATCATTTTGCTTTGTCAACTCAGAAATTATAATGAATTTCTTCTATAGCAAAGGAATCGGTGGTCAGCTCGGCCCTAAAACGTACTCGGCCCCCGAGTCAGCTTGGCCCTATTCCAACTCTGCACAGGTCAACTCGGCCCATTATTATATATTACTGGTAATGATTCCTTTTATTTCATTATTTAATGAAAGTACCAATTTGTATGTGAATTTGTAGAGAAAGAACGAATTTACAATTTATACGCATGTTTTGCTACACCAGATTTTTTGTAAAAAATATCGTTAAAAAAGCATTGGGCGTATTAAAGAACAAACAGTATTAAAAACAATTACATTTATTGTCGCAAAAATTCAATCTAAAAACTCTATTTATTGATCAATATTTAACATATATTGTCTTGATATCTCTTCTTAACAAAGATAATTTCAAACAATATGTACAGGTACACTGCCAACTTTTTCAATTTGTGTTTGTAAGTGATCATATTTCTGAAAAACTTTATAGTAATTTTCTCCTTAAAATTTTTATTAACAAAACAATCTATATCCTAATATATGTTTTTAATAGAGGGCCGAGTTGACCTGTGCCGAGTTGGTATAGGGCCGAGTGGACCCTTTGCCTAGCAAAGCCACAGACACTTAGCCCTTTGGGGTGTCGAGCTCGAGCAGTATGTGCAAAAGTCAGTCCTCGGTCTTGGATGCATAAAAATCCTGTGGTCTGAGGCAAATTTCCTTACCATCCAAAAAAAAATAATGTTTTCACTTTTTTGTTTTCACTATTATAAATGGCTTTTATGAGATATAAAAAAATTGTTTTTAAAGAAGTTAAGAACTTAAAAGACATTGACCAACATTGAAATGGACCAGTCAGATAAATACCATTAAACATTTTCTTCAAAATGTTCCATCAAACGCTATAAATTTTTGCAAAAATTACCATTTGAAATTTTCATAATAATAATAAAAAAAAACAATGTTTAATTTAATAATGCAATTAAATTCAACAACAATCTCTAGTCTGGAGTCCAAGACATAAAAATAAATGTATTTTAACGTCTCTAAGTGGTCTGGAGTGAATCATAAAGAAAACAGCATAAATAATGATTTAGAAATTATTCTTCAAATATTATGATGAATATCAATCATTTCTGTATAGTACAGTGTCAAACTTTTAACATATTTCCATTGTCTTTAATTAGCTTTAACCATGTTCAAATTCAAACACTGCTTGCTGGTTCCTATAGTTTGGGCTAGAAAATAACCATCTGGCCCAGGAAATAAACCTAAAGGTGTAAGCTGGGAAAAAACTATTGCTGTTTTACTCCATTTATGATTTAGAAAAATCTTTCAACAAATTAATTTTGTTGTATTTAAATATGGCTTCAAATATCTACTTGTCCTGCATGCTTTGCTGCTCCTCCTGAATTTTTGCCTCAATTTTCAAGATAAACTTCGCAAAAGACTGTTAAAATTTCTCATAATTTCTTCACATAAATTTAAGAAACAAAAACCGGAAACAAAGCTTGTGTTTAAGGTTATATATAAATCACACACTTTAAAGGGCAACATAGAAATATATATATAGTAAGGTGTGCTTATATGTTAAGTAAAAAAAAAAATTATTTGACAGTGAAAATTTTTGGAAAGAAGTGACTTTAGTGGCTAGGTAATGGGAGGGGATACACAATGCTTTATTTTAGGTCTTATTTCTATTCAGGCATGGAGCAAAGAGTGTTGCAACCTCGACAAAACAACTCACAGAGTGATGGTGCAACTGGAGCTGCCCAGAAACCATCAATGCCTGAGGGCGGTAAAGAAAGAAAGAAATGGTCACTTGATGATTTTGACATTGGCAAGCCATTGGGAAAGGGTAAATTTGGAAATGTGTATCTGGCAAGAGAGAAACACAGTAAATACATAGTGGCTTTAAAGGTAAGTTGATTTTTGCTCTAATTTCATTGTAATTAACTAAAAAAAAATATTGTGTTAAATATTGAGTTTATGAACTTGGAACAGTAGTTAACTATTACATGTATATAGAAATAATTCTGTTGCTTAATATTTGTTTCAAAGGAAAATACAGTAGGTTTTGAGATATGAAAATTAGAATAAGTAAACATTAATTTTGTATATTAAAACTGATGTTTTATAAATGCCTATTATGTAATATATAGAGGGAAGAGGCATTTAAAATATACAAGAAATTTTAAGGCTGGTTGGAAAAAGGGACTGTATGTGATTGATGCCACTAACAACTGTTCCGTACCCTAGATATGGAACTAACTTAATTTAATGGCATCATGGTATTTAACTTCAAAAGATCTTTCTTTAAAACACAAAATGACATGAATAAATTTTTGATAAGAGATTAAAAAACAATATTTACACAGTAGGCTTAACCAGTCTATAAAAAGGTTTTGAGGTCAGATAATTTCAAACTACAGGTGCTATTCAAGTCACAGTTACAGAAGTCAGGAGTGGAGCATCAGCTTAGAAGAGAAATTGAAATACAGTCTCACTTGAGGTAAAATTTGATAACATATACAGATATCTCATTAATTATCATTCTTGTAAATTTAGATTTCTGTCAAAGTGAATGAGTTTTCTTGAGAAAGTGATACTGAAAGCTGAAAATTTTTGTACTTTTATACAAATCTCACTTCTTGTGTTTAACTATTTATTGAATTACCGAATGCTACTACATGGTTCGAACAGTCTTAAAAAGTGCTTAATTTTGAATCCCATTCTTAAAAAGTGCTTAAAATTGATAAAAAAAGTGTGTATAAGTCGTTGAATTTGATTCATCTTGAACAGTGCTTAAAAAGTGCTGGATTGAAGAAAAAAAAGTTACTTTTATCTAAAATTGGTTACAAATGATATTTGTGCAATAAATTGTGCTTGAAAAATGGAAAACAAGCTTAAAAAGTGCTTAAATTTTGACATTGGGTGTATGTATGAACCAAGTTAACTAGCAGTCTTCGACTTAACCCACTCGACCGACGACCCAGTCGAGTAAATTTGCGGGTGGTCGAGTGAAAATTCCAAGCTGGTAGCCAGTCTGGTCGATAGCCTAATTAATTTGGCGTGAACGGTTTGACCCATTTTACAGACTTTTTTTTTCTTACTGTCAAACCGTTACTTGGAAAAAGACAGCGCCCCCGGTGTCTCTTTGACAAGTCTAATTAGTTGGACTAGTCTGGTCGAGGGCTTTTTTCATATCCAAATTAAGAAAATGTTGGAAATATGCAGAGCGTCAGATAGCAATGTTTTGGCTTTATGAAAATACAATATATTTCTGCTGAATTGGATGGAAAACTAAAAGTACTATTGTCAACACTGCTGTAAGTTGAAAACGAAAGTAGCAGGAAGTGACATCGAGTAAAAAGGGAAGGTTACTCTTGGGAGTTTCTGAAATGAATTTATTGATAAAGTTAAATTTGGTGTAATCATCGTAGGACTTAACCTAATATTCAATTTGTTTAGACATATATTATAATGTTTTTTGCTACAAAATAAAGAAAAATGTTGTACTTGCCACTTTAGTTATTGGAAAACATATTTCTCCCTTGCCATCTGCAGTTTTGTACTCAAAATTTTCGTACCAAGTTTACAGTTACGGACAATTTCCTCAAAGACTAATTCTTTGTGTATAAAGTTTTAATTCTATTATATTTATTTTTCATTAATTCTAATTTTAATCATAAATAATCAAAACCAAATAGCGGCACTAAAATGTAGACTAGAAATAGAGTATGAATAAAGCCTCATGCTGACCATGTAGCTGATTGTAAAGGAATGTGACACATTCAAACAACAACATGTCAGCAACAAAAAAATGAGTCTTGTCATTAATTTGCTACATGTAACCTTAACAAACCCTAGTCTAGGGAAGCCTGCCTTAACAGAGCAAGTTTTGTATTATTTAACGTTGAATATAAGTCAGTCTGATTTATGTAAAGAAAGGAACTTTTTAGAAGGCAATGGAATTTGATAACAAAACAATGCAAATTCTTTTTATAGATTTTACCCCAGAATTTTCATTTTACTCTAGATTTTGATGGGTAAACCACCTTGGCCCTAAAAATTATTTGCAGCTTTATTGAACTTAAAACACTTATGAAATATTATTGATTGTTAGAGTCCAGGGCTCTCGATTGACACGTGAAAATCAGGAAATGCACAAATTTGACACGTGATAAAATCTGCACAAGAGTCAATTTGCCATGTGGGATTTTCAGCTATGCAATAATAATTACCTTAAATCTACTCCTAATTACCTATCAAATCCTAGATATGTTCAAATTACACTCAAAAAAATGTCACCGTGTGTAATACACAGCATTGTTTATAGCCTGTGCACTGAAGCGTGACATCAGTGGATGCAATTTGACAGCGCTAAAAATAGCTCTACACAACTGATAAGAATTACATCTACTTGAGGTGTCAATTATTGATTGCTTTTAAAGGTTTATGATACGTCTTTGATTTACTTGGAGTGCCTGTACATTTGTTATTACTTAGACATTTATTAGGCTTCATCTCGTGCTGCACAATATGTCTTTTCTCTTGTATTTTGAAGGCACTAAGCCAAAAAGGAACACACCAAAAATAAAAAAGTAATACGAAAAGGAATATAAATATGTCGTCAATGCATGTATCAGCCGACATGGTTACAGTAAACGAGGAGAAGAGTATTTTCAGTTTTTAAACAATTTTTTTTCAGTGTCTGTGGACAATGCCACGCCACAGAAATATCAAAATATCTTCTTTTCATATGTAGTTTAAACTCTTCTTATTTAAATAATGAAAGGAAGAAAAGTTGATTAGTTGATATTTTAATAATGTTAAATGGTATATAAAACATAGAAAGTGTTATTTTTGTACAAAATGTATGCAAAAAATACCATTTTGGTTTCGGGCTAGTTAAAATGTGTTTGGGCTAGTGAAATTTGTAAGCTGCTAGCCCGACTGGGCTAGTGCTGATAAAAAATTAAGGCGAAGACTGAACTAGTTAGGAAAGAAGTCATACTTGATTCAAAAGGATAAGGATTTTTCTTGTACATAGGAATTTCTGTTTATTGTTTCACAATCAGTCTTATTCTTTGCAGCTAATAGTGTGTTTCTAATGTGAAATATACATAGTGCTAATTTGCAAGTTTTATATAATTATTGTCAACATTTTGGAGATTAAAACACGTCCTTTTAATATTGTTTGGGGGGGGGGACCAGGCAAGAAGTTTGGTCCTCATAATTTTTAGGAGGGGGGAACAAGCACTTTTAATATTGTGGGGGGGGACCAGGCAAGAAGTTTGGTCCTGGTAATTTTTAGGAGGGGGAACAGACAGCGAAAAAGCCAGACAGGGAGTTTGGTCCTCATAACTTTTAGAGCAAAAAACGGACAGGAAGTTTGGTCCTCTTTATCTTTCCTCACTTTTATATATATATATATTAAAGTGAAAAACACCCATCCGAGGATATTTAAATCCCTTTTGCCTAGTATGTCTTTAGTACATCCATAATTAATAAGTGCTGCTCTATTTATATATTTTATCTTTTACAGGCATGACAATATATTACGTCTATTTGGATACTTTCATGATAAAACTCGAGTGTACCTCATCCTGGAATATGCCCCCAAAGGAGAACTGTACAAGGAATTAACAAAACAGAAAAGATTTGATGAGAAAATTGCTGCTAAGGTTGATACAAATTTATTTCTTTCACCTTTTACAAAATTAAAATCTGTTCATGAATTTTATCAAACTCTGGATTTTTGCTAAGAAGAGAGTGTAGCATTAAAAAAAATTGTACACTTAAAGTCCTGACCAAGACTGGTTTTCAGCTGGGCCATTTCAAGAAATTGTGCATATCTTACGGTACAAGTTGACATGACATTTCACTTGTTTTCAGGGTCATTGACCAAGAACCATAGCATAAGTATTGATTCTGAGTGATTTTTTGAACTAAAAAAAACATTACTAGTTAAGGTTTTATGATAAAGTAAATCTCATAGGCCTCAGCATGTATTCATTTGAAATTGTACACCTCTTGGTCATGGATTTAAGTACGTCCTGTAAATTATGGCATTTTTTTTCTTTTCAATTCATATTTCTTAAATAAATTGTCATGATTATACTATTTATGATATTGTGTGTTTTACAGTATGTGTATCAGTTAGCCAATGCATTGAAATATTGCCACAGTAAGAAAGTTATACACAGAGACATCAAGCCTGAAAATCTTCTACTCGGACTGACCTCAGATCTTAAGATTGCTGATTTTGGGTGGTCTGTACATGCTCCGTCATCGAGGTTAGTTTTCTGATTTGTAGTATTCCTGTAAAAGAAAATGTTGGATTATTGTAAGAAAGTGTCTGGTTAAGAACATTGGGGTTTGAATTCAGCTTGATACTTTTGGGTTGTTTTATTTGAGGGTATCATCTATAGCTATATATCTAACAGAAAAGTTGTTGTTTGTGTCTGAAAGAATACATAAAAGAAGGAGCACCAGAGGAGTTCCTTCTCTAGTTAAGCTGGAAAGTTGCTAAATAATCTTAACAGTGTTTTGGGTGATGTAAAATTTTACCAGATTGAAAAGCATTGATACAAAGTGAATAAAAATGAACAAATTGATATCTTTATAAAATAATCAAATTACTGGATAAAACTGTATATAAATGTATTTGTGAAGTTCAATTTGATTGAAACCCAACCAAAGCATTGTAGAAGCTTACAAAACCTTTTCTGTTTGTTTCATGATATTGTTTGATATGTTTATACAGGAGAACCACGCTATGCGGAACATTGGATTACCTCCCACCAGAGATGATAGAGGGAACGTACCATGATGAGTGCGTAGATCTATGGAGTCTAGGTGTACTCTGCTACGAATTGCTGGTCGGCAAACCACCATTTGAAACGGAGAGTAACTCGGAAACATATCGCAGGATCACAAAAGTTGACATCAGATATCCGTCGTTTGTCTCGTCTGGTGCTAGGGACTTGATATCTAGTGTAAGTGTGTTTTTGTTTCTTTAAATGGTCAGTCTTTGAAAGAAAAAAGGTGGAGGTATCGCCATGACATACTTGTTGGTTGGTTTAAACATATCTATTTAAGCTCGGTTGCGAACCAAGTTCTTGCAACTTAAATTAATCACTTTCCAGACCCCTTCCTAGAACCAGCCAGAACTGGTGTCATATGAAGAAACATGGTCATGTTGGCATTGGTTATCCATTATGAATTTGAGTTCTACCTGTCACACTGATTTTAAGGGTCAAAAGGTCAGGGTCAATTTATTTAGGTCCATTTTCTCTGAAACTGCCAAAAACTATTCACATCGGATCTAAATCATTAGTAAAAAACAACAACAAAAAGGGCATCCATGGCTGAGTGGTTAATACTTATGGTTATTTACTTCAATCTGCTTGCACCGTTATCCAGCTAGCTAATGGAAAGTCATTGGTTCCACTCAAGTGCCTGTTTGTGCCTAAAAAATTGAGCAGTGTTTCTATTCCTTATATAACTGATACCGGAAAACAGCACCATTCTCAATAGAAAATAGACAACAAATTTCCAATTCATGACTGATAAATTCCCAAAATAACACAGAAAATTTCCTCAAAAATCAGCAAATTTAAAGGTAAACAAAAACAGAAATGCCATTGATAAGTGATATGCTATAAAAACCAAGTATGGGTGATATTCGTACCCAGTTAGGGTTCAAATCCTGACAGGGATTTTTGATTCTTTCATAAGAGGAAGCTATCCAGGTAGGTTATGGAATGTCAGTGGTTCTACTCAGGTGCCCTTTGCCTGAAATAATGCACAGAAGGGCACCTGAGGTATTCCTCCACCAGTAAGGCTTGATCCTAGCCATATGACCTATACTGTGTTGGTGTGATGTAAAACCCAATCAAACAAACAAACAAATGATTAATCACCCCAATTTTGCATTTATAGAACCTGTTAATTATATGAATTGAGCATAAAATAATACACTAGTACTCTTAATACCTATTTCAAAATATTGTATATTTTAAGCCTTATTCGCTTATCAGGAGTCATGATGCCTGAATAAAAGATATTCTTTCTCTTACTTCACAGCTTTTAAAGCATGACCCACGTCAGCGACTATCTTTGGATAAAACAATGACACATCCATGGATTTTAGAACACTACACTCCAAAGGAACAGTCACGCTAATACAACTAAACGATGTGCTTTAAGAGAATGAAACCGACCTCTGTGATAATTTCCAGGCTATCAAAAGACGGGAGAAGAGTGTGAAAAGTCAAGAGAACATTAATTACTTGTATGCATAATTTTAGTCAGTTAAATTTGTGTTGGTACAGCTGTGTTAATACTGAGCAGTTGGAATCCCAATTTAAACATCCTTTGCATTGAGTTTTATTTAGTTTTGGTAAGTTTGTTTTCTGAAATTTTGACAGTTGAGTTTGTCATATATTAGCCTTGTAAAGGAAGACATTTAGACTGAAGTTATTTGTTCTGCATTTCCCCTTTTGACTTTTATGTTAATAATAATTAAGAGAATTTAGAAAGGAAAAAGAAAAGAAAAAACATTCCCAAGTTTGTGAAATGGACCATTTAGGCATGATTATTGATCATGATCATGAATTAGTTTGGAAAGTGCATGTAAAAACACCATTGTGTTCAGTAGAATAATATATAGAGCCAAGTTGTTTTCATGAAAAATAATTGTATACTTTATTTTGGCTATTTTTGACTGTTTGAAAGCCGTGAAAGTGCAAAACGATTTCTTGCTAGTGCTTATCTTATTTCTTTTTAAAGAAGTCTTTTCAATATTGATTGCAAGATCCAACTAACAAAGAAAATGTTTCAAAACAAATTCTAGTGAGAACTCATTAGGAACCCCCGAGTGCTTTGCTTATGTGAAATTTGTCATTAATTTTATATATTAATGTCATCTACTTGACAAAATTGAAGTTCTTAAACTTTTCAGATTTTTTTCATAAGTTTCTAATTTTTAAAAAGAAACAAGAGTATATAAAGTTTTTTTTGAAGAATCTATTACAATGCATAAAATTTTAGGAAGTTGACCATATTTATGAATTATTAATATTTTTATATGTAATGTAGCCATTGATTAAAGTGTTGATGTTTTTTTTTTTTTTTCTTCTATAAAAAGTACACCTTTGACAGTCATATAAATATTATTTAAAAATTTGTTTGAATTCATTTCAAGTTTGAAGTTTATATATCATGTTTAAAGTCTGTCTAAGGCAACTACTATTACTAACTACAGTAAATTATTTATCACAATTTAAAATATTCAAAGGTGGCTGTTCTATTCCATTTGTAAAAGAGTAAGGTAAACAAATTGATAAATAGGTCATATTTATTTTACAGAAAGAAATACATGGAAAGGATAAAATAGATTGTGAAAATATACTCATTTTCTAAATTCTTCCAATATCTTATTTTATTTATAAGGTGTGACTTTTAAAAAAAATTCACTCATTTAGAGGTGCTCAGCTTGAAAATTTTGATTTCTCAGTTTATCTTTAGTTTCATATAACTTACAATAAATTATATCTGTGAACATAGCTGTTAGTTATTTGTATGATAGATATAGTATGATCCACTATTGTTTGTTGATTCAGAGTTTTCTCCAGAACATATGAGCCGTGCCATGACAAAACCAACATAGTGTGTTTGCGACCAGCATGGATCCAGACCGGCCTGCGCAGTCTGATCAGGATCCATGCTGTTTGCTATCAGTTTCTCTACTTGTAATAGGGTTGGTAAGCGAACAGCATGGTCCTGATCAGACTGCGCCGATGCGCAGGCTGGTCTGGATCCATACTGGTCGCAAACCCACTATGTTGGTTTTTTCATGATGCAGATCATTTGTGCGTTCTAGCACACATTTCCCCATTAGAGCTATTGTAGTAAATTTAAATATTTGGTAAGCGCCAATGTAGGTGTACTTACTTACTTATTTATGGGCATACTTTTGCATTTCTTAAGTGATTACCAATTATTGTTAATTGTGAATTTGATTATCAATAAGTGTTAATTATGAATTGCATCATGTTATAAGCATGAAGATTATGTTCAGTGGTTCTGGTAAGGTGACTGTTTGTGCTTTAAATAGTGCAAGAATGGGCACCTAAGGTCTCCCTCCACCAGTTAAGGATGAAAGTTGCCGTATGACCTTTACTGTGTTGGTATGATGTGAAACCCAACCCAAAAGAAAGGGAAAGAAAATGTTCATTTACTCTTCTTATTTGAAGATATAATTTCTTGAATGGCTCAGTATTAGATAAATTATTGAATATTTATAAATGGTAAAATTTAGTTTGTTGTATTGAAAATAAAAATCTTGAAAAGCTCCCTGGAAGTAAACATTTAAAGGGCTGCTTTCTAAAATTTCTGAGGGAAAACTCTTGACATTGATGTTTGTAAGTGAGTGATTGAATGAAAGAATGAGACAGTTTTATTTTTATTGTGTTTCCTTGAGTTACTCAGCCCTATTATCTTACATATGTTTTGTTAACAAAATTTCCATGGATTTTTTTTTCTTCAAAAAAAGTCAATAAATTTCAAAGGTTCATTAAATTAGATCAATCCTTTGAAGTATTCATACCTAACCTTAAAGTTAACAGATCTTGATATTATAGTGTATCAAAACAGACTATGGTTAAGGAATATCAAAACAAATCTTACACTTGCATATTATCAAAACAGACCCTAAAGTATATCTTAACATATTTTGGGAGTCATGACAATAAATTCAATAATGTGTTAAATGATATCAAAACAAGTGTTAAGGTATATCAAAACACATATAGATCTTGAAGTTGAAATATTATATCAAAACAGACATTATAGTTTGATCAAATCATAACATATATTGAAATTAGGAAATATCAAAAACAAGGCTTGATGTTGCGAGTGAACTTTGTATACTTTGTATTTATTTTTTTGAATGAAATTTAAATGATGCTTTGCTAGTTTTCTTGTTGATAGATTTGTACATTGTTCTTATACATTTATATAGAAACACAGGTCGAAGGGTCAAGGTTAAATCAAACTATCATCAAATATCACTCTTGTCCTCATTGCTTAAGTTTTCCATTCATTTTCTCCCCACTTTATATCTCATAATTTCATACTGGTATTTATATGTCAGTCTTTACCTCTATAGATTAGATCTGTTATCTTACTTTTTCTCTCCATTCCATTATATCTATTTATGATGAGAGACATAGTCATATAAAATTGTAAAATATTGATCATGTATACAAGTACACCGGTTTCCCATACCATGTTCTGTGTGAAGTTAACTGGTAAAATATTTGTGACAAAAACATGGAACTCAAGTCATTTCTTCACATGTTACTGGTAATTGGGACATACTCAAAAAAATTCAAAATGTCATTTCTTAATTTGTTGCTCGTTAGACCTTCTCGAAAAATGTCAAAATGTCATTTCTTTATGTGTTGCTGGTAATTTGGACATACTCAAAAAATCTCAATAAGTCATTTCTTCATACAGTATGTGTAACCTAGATATTCTTTTTAAAACCTCTCAAAAGTTGTTTGTTAATGTTCAATTACTATAAATGTTTCTCCCCTTTTCACAAAAAACTTTGGTTTTCATATTGCTTATTTTAAAACCCAAAAAAACTTACATATTTTTTTTAATTGGCGGGCGCCAAAATTAAATGAAAAAGTGGGATTAATTAGTCCTTTTTTTGTTTGAACCCAAAATTCAAAACCTTGTATAGATTTTAATTTTGACTTTTTTTTCCCAAATGCTTTGTAATAATAATTTTAAAAATTATTTCACTGAAATCTTTTTTTTTTTTTTTTCAGGACTAACAGGGGGCATTTTTCAAAGATTTAAAGAATCTTTTGGGGATTTTTCTTTCCCCTTTCAAAATTACTATAAAAAAGTGTTTCATACTTTTTGAAGTTATATATGTACTGATAAACCCTTTTTTTATGTGTAATTTAAAAACTTCTTTTTTAAAAAAAAAATTTTTTGAATTTAAGAAGTTTTTGGTTTTCGTTGTCCACGGCTCAAGTTGTGGTGTTTTAGATAAACCATGATTTAGGAGTGACACTTGAAATGCTGAAAATATGATTAATATCTTTTTGTCATTGAACAATAATGTATTGATAGTTTAGTCTATTATTTGATATGAAGGTACCTTGCATTGACATCTACTCCTGTGTTGGGTTTGGCAATGCTATATTAAAGATGGAATTTTCTAAAGCTTCAGTTTTTGTTTTGTTACCACAAAATTGACATTTTTATTCATCTAGCTACCATTTTTAGCTTGACTTTTTAAGCTCACCAGAGCTGAAGGTTATGGTTAAGCTATTAGTATCAAAGGGTGATGCTCCGTTGCCGTTGTCATGCGGCAACATTCATCTCTGAAAGCACTTGGCAAATTTACTTCAAAGGTCTGTAGCATCCTTGTGACAGTCACATTTAAATTTGCTCGTTTTATTTCGATTGGCCGCTTTGAGTGGCAAAGAGCTAAAAGCGAGAAAAACATAGATTCGTCACCTTAAGTGCAAAAAACTCAAAAACTGCATATAAAATAGAAGCAAGAAATTGGAGTTCTTGCACTAAGGTGACGATATAAAATCTTCCCCTTTTAAAACTAAACTGGAAATTTTTACTAAAATCAAATAAACTTTTTTTGGGTTCTTGTAGCCTTCAAGTTCTTGAGTAGTACACCTAGTCCCTTTTTAATCAAAATTTGCTCCAATAATTAATTGGAGAGATTGAAGACCACTTAAGGGGGAAGCCTAAAGCTAAAACATACATGAATTGTTTAAACTACTGGAGCCCTATTGATGGATATCACCAAAAAACTTTTGTCTGAGTCGTCTTTATCAAAATTTGTTCATATTTAATTGAATGGCCACTTTTTAGGTTTTTAAGTCAAATCCTTCAAATACGTTTAACATGAAAAACACAACTTCCACTTCATGTATTATTTTTCAACAAAGCAACATAAATATCTATAGAGGCTACCGTGGGCACCATGTTAGAATCGTTGACTCTAAAACATTTTCCTCTCATGGGTTGGGTTTCACATCACACCAACAAAGTAAAGGTTATGCAGCCATTTTCATCCTTTACTGGTGGAGGGAGAACATAGGCGGCCCTTCTTGCACTATTTGCACCTTAGTACTCACCTTAACATATTTATTTTTTGCCTTATTTAATCATGACAGTATTGAAACCTAAAACTCAAAAAAATAAATTGTCTGAAGTCTCCAGCCTTTACCAAGCAACCACAAAATTTGCTGTTGAAATGGGAAAAAAACCCACAAAAAACATATACAACCATTATTTTCCTTTCCAATAAAAAAACTTCCTTAAAATATATTGTTTACTTGCTTTCCTCATACAGTACGCAAATTCATTTTACAAGTAAAAAACCTTGGTAACACTAAGGGTTTTTGTTTTAGCACAAATATCCTGGAAATTGGTCAGAAAGGTTGTTTTGTTAATTTCTAGGTCAAGATTAAATATGGGTCACTTGGGGTCAAAAATAAGGTCACACAGACTAAATGTGGAAAAACATTGTTAACCCTTCTTGATCAAAATATCCTGGAAATTGGTCAGAAAGATTGTTATGATGATTTCAAGGTCAAGTTTGAATATGGGTCGCCAGGGATCAAAAACTAGGTCACAAAGACCAATAATGAAAAACCTTGTTAATGCAATAGAGTCTACTTTTTCAGTTCAATTTTCCTGGAAATTGGTCAGACAGGTTGTTATAATGGCTTTAAGGTCCTGTTTGAATATGAGGTACCTGGGGTCAAAAACTAGGTCACATAGCCTAAATATGGAAAAAAACCTGATTAATACTCTAGGGGATACTGTTACAATCCAAATATCCTGGAAATTGGAATTGAGCCTTCATAATTAGGTGAGCGATAAAAGGGCCATTATGGCCTTCCTGTTTCTATTAGTGGCTATAACTTTGTTATTTTTGAATAGATTTTCTTCAAACTTGAACACATCAATATTTAAGGACAGACCTTCAAGTTATCCAGACAGATATTGACCTTTACTCATAAATGATCTTAACATTGAAGGTCAAATTATTGAAATTTTCATTTTTGGTGTAATTGGTTATAACTTTGTTATTAATGAATGGATTGACTTCATATTAAGACTATTCTTTAGGATAAGTCCTGCATGTGTATCAAACTCAAATAGACATTGGCTTATTGATGACAATGACCTTGAGGGTTATATTATTGAATTTTCACAGATTTTTGGTATAATTGACTTTAACTTGTTTTTTTAATATATGGATTATCTTCGTACTTGGATAAAACAACCTTTTGGACAAGACCTTCTAAACGGTTGAACTGACCTTGAGGTTTACTTGACCATCAAAGGTCAAATTTAATTTTGGTTAAATAACCATAATTATGTTGTTTATTTACCGATTTCATTAATACTTAAACAAAACAAGATTTGCTTCCAAACAATTATATTGAATAATTTAGATGTGACCTTGACCTTTAATTGACATTGACCGTCAAGGTCAAATTAATGAAATTCTTCTTTTTAGTTACTGACTACAATTTTTTCATTTACAAAAGGAATTTTAAAATTTTATATTTTAAAACATTTAATTTTTTTAGGTCAGGGTACTTTATTAATATTTAAACCAAAATTTTACCTTTGGGGCAAAAAGTACAACAAAACAATCAAAATTTTTTTTTTTCATTGATTATTTTTTAAAAAACGGGTGTAACTTGGAGGTAAAACATGAATTTTTTCTTCCAATATTTTTACCCAAAAACCCTTTTAACAAGACCTTCCCTTTTTGGTTGAACTTTCCTTTAACATTTAAAAACCGGACCGTTTTGAAAAACAAATTTTTTTGAATTTGGGTAAATTTTTTCTAAAATTTTATTTATTAAGGAAAAGATTATCTGGACAAAAAAATTTTTATGTGGGCCAAACGACTTTGGAAATTTTTACCCTTTTTAATTATCTGGCCCCTCGGGAAGTAAGATTGAAATTTGCTTATTTTTCTTTAAAAATTTGGGAAATTTTTTTTAAATGATATTCAAAACCCGGAACAAGCAACAAGCGTCACTAGACAGACCTATTTAAATAAAAAAGGAAAAACTTAATAGTTTTTCTTTATTTTTTTTTAAAAAATATTTGTTTAACGGTTTATTTGTTTGCTTTTTTTTAAAAGTAAAAAATGTTGATCGTTGCTGTAATACTTGTGTGTGGGTTTGCGCGTGCGTGCGTGCGTGCGTGTTTGTGTGTGTGAATTAAAGGTACCTCATTGGGATTTAACCTTGACATATATATAGTCTATAGTGATAAGTCAATTGTGTATCGGCCACACTAATTATGGGTTATCATTCTGGAGGTCACAGTTTAATTGTAAAACATTAAGTTTAAGGTTAAAACATTAAGCTTAAAATGTTCACATTGTTTTCAAATTTTAAAACAGTTTTCTTTCCCTATTTTTGGTTTTGGGGTCCTCCTGTACGCTTGTTTACTAGGTCGGGTGGGGGCTGGCTTTCATGATGAAACGAACGGGGCCCGCCTTTCTTTGTCGATTCTTGATTTATCATATTTTCTTGCCTTAGTTTTGTCTGAAGTTTATTTCTGTCATCTTAAAATTAACTCTGATTGATCTGTTGGGTACGTGCCTTTAAAAGCTGGAATTTTTTGCCTTTTTTTGTTTGCCCCATAGTCAAAATGGCCAAGAATGTATTGTTAAATAAAATGTTACACTCGCATCTAAATAAAGTAAATATATCTGGAATGTACATGTTTATATTGAGTTGTTAACAAAAAAGAATAACAAAATTTAATGTTTATTTTAAGATAATATAACTTCGAACAAAAGAGATTAAATTGATGATCCAAGGGGGGGGGGGCATTTTTTTTTCACATTATTTGATGAACTGACAGTCGTCCGGGGTTTTTGTGAAGGTCTAAAAAATTTTAGGGAAAGCGTTACGAAAATACATGTGAAAAAAAATTTTTTCGTGTAAAAGAAGAAGCAAAATTTTTGGTGTCGGAAAGGGAAAAAGATCAAAATTTTTCTGTAAAATGTCCTTTTTGTATCCTTTCTTGGGGTATTGGGAAATTTTTTCTTCGCTAAAATATATATAGCAAATCCTTGATCTTTCCCCATCTTTAAAAACAAAAGGAACAGATGCTTTTGTCGACAAAAGGGTTAAGAATAGCGTAATCGTGGGGAAAAAATCTGTTTCAAAAGTTTTGATTTGTCCTAAAATCTAAAAAATTTAAAAATTATACGAAAATGGAATAGCTCACACAAAAAAATTAAATAGTTTTAAATTTTCCCTTGACAGTACTAAAATATATTTGGGGTTTTCTGTCGAGAGAAAGGGTGGAGGTTTTTAAAAAACAAATTTGAATCTTTTCGGGTTTAAAACAAGTGTGAAAAAAAAATAAAAGTCCCGAAAAGGGTTTACCTGTTAGCCAAGTCTCCGAGAAGAACAAAAAGTCCCAGCAGAAATTTCTGTTCGAAATGCCTTTTCCAGAAAGTAAGGGAAAGTGTGTGGGAAAAAACAAAAAGAAAATTACAAGCCTTTTCCCCGGCATTTAAACTTTTAAACTTGATACAAAGGGAAAGGAAAGTTTCAAAATTCAAAATTTTTTTAAAAAAACCTTTTAAACCCTGTCCCCTGAGCACAAGACGGAAAAAGGGTTTGATAAAATCTGCAAAGACCAAAACGCCTTTTAAGAATCAGCGAGTGAAAAACAACCCGGAAAATTTTATAAAGATCTTTTATCCCAGACGAAGTAAACCAAGTTTGAAAATTCTGATAGGATTGGGGTTTGAGATTTTAAAAAAATTTTTCAGTCCCTTCCGAAAAAGCTAACTGAACATGAAGCAAATCAAAACCAAAATGTTGATAAGAGCTTCAAAAAATGATTTGGAAAAAAAAAGCTTAGAGATCTTAAGAAGTCAATAGATGACAGCTTTGCCCAAATTTAAAAAAAGTAATGTTGAGAAATTATAACGAGAAAAGCTCTAGCATTATTTAAGAAAAAAAATATTACCCAGACCGAGAAGATCAAGAAATTGACATCTGATGTTTAAACCAGTCCAATCAGTATCTAGATTTTACTGAAAGATGCGGTGAAAAACTGCATTCATTTCTGTTGAGGAGAAAATTAGGAAAAGGAACTTGAAAGAGTATGAAAAAGATGTTTTCAAAGATCTCAGAGGTGCTGCGAGCATTGAGCAGTTTAGTGTTAGAAACTGATATTTCAGAAGAAAAGTTGAACGAAATCAATCGAGTCATGTATTCGACTTTGTAGAGGTAAAAAACGAAACTGGAAATACCCCAAAATACATGGAATGCCGAAACTGAAGTTAACTGGAAAAATTGAATTGAAAAACGAAATTAACTTAACAGATTTCAATTGCTTTTTGCCCGAACATGTGCTTGGATTGGGAATCATGTAATTGTCGGCCTGCAAAGAGAGGAATCAACTTAGGCTGTAATGATGTAAAAAATGAAACACTGGAATACAAAACTTCGAGATCTACGTCTTCAGAAACCATGGTCAGTCAAAAGAGTCGATGGTTTTTGAAGTTTGCTGTTTGTTACCCTAACAATAATACTATTGATATCATGGAAATTTTTAAAAATGAAATGTTTTCAACTCAACAGAACATTTTAAAACTGAAAAGAGATATCTGGGAAGGGGCTTTGAAAAAAAATCCCAAACCAAAAATTCAAGGGGGTCCCTTTCACGGCCTTTTTTTATTGGGGATTTTTTTAAAATTTTGATGGTAAAAAGTCGGAAAACGGGTTTCCCCCCACAACCGAAACTAGGGGAGTTTCAAAGAAATTTGCAAAGCTATTTGTTAGTGCAGACAAAACTTTTACTCCATTTTTCATGTTTAAAGTCTTTAAAAATTTTTTGTCTATGACATTTGATGGGTACTGTAAATTTTCGAAATTCGACGTTTTAGGGTTTTTAAAACCATGGCATCCAGTAAATTTCGTAAAGGGGAAAATTTTTTTTGCATTTATGGAGGGGTTCTTCAAAATTTATAGGCCCAAAGGGAAAAATTTGAAGAATCAAAGTGTTTAAAATTTTTTGCCTTTTTCATTAGTTTTTAAAAAGGGGAGGGAAAAAACTAAAATTTTTGGTTAGCCAAACCCCCCTCCCTATGGGATCCCAATGTACACATTAAAATAAAACCCGGTGGCAATTTGTTTTTTCAGTGGTTTAAGAACCCCTCATTTAAAGGAATGGAAAAACATTAAAAATTAATATTATGGAAAATTTGATTTTGGGGTTTAAAATTTCTTCATTGATTCACATTTTTGTGACCCCATAAAAAAAGAACAAAATTTAAAACACAAAAATGTAGAAAAAAAATTTGAAATTGGGATACACAGTGAAAATAAAACAACATACAACATTTTAATTAAAGAAATTTTTTTATCATTTTTTATCAAAGGGACAAATCTAAATAAATTAAATTAAATTTTTGCTCGTTCCCAAAATATAAAAATGTATCTATGCACTTGCGGTAGAAAATACATGTATAGATAATAAACATACAAAAAGATATTTGAACAAGTGAAAAAAAACTTCCTGTTGGACATTACATTGTATAGTAGTAACAATGGCAATTAGGTAATGCTGGGTTTAGCAGAAGCATGAGAAGTCGTACTGGTGGTGGTAGCAGTAGCAGCAGTACTAGTAGTTTTTGTAGTAATAAGAGCAAAAATAATTTAATTATCATAAAAAGCAGCGGCAGCAGCAGCATCATTATATGCAAAAGCAGCAACGGCAGTGATAAAACCTGCCACAGTAGAAGTAGTACCAGCAAAGGCAGTGATAAAACCTGCCACACGTAGAAATTAGTACAGCAAAGGCAGTGATAAAACCTGCCACAGTAGAAATAGTACCAGCAAAGGCAGTGATAAAACCTGCCACAGTAGAAGTAGCAGTACAAAGCAACGGCAAGTGATAAAACCTGCCCACAGTAGAAGTAGCAGTACAGCAACAGCAGTGATAAAACCAGCAATAGAAGTAGCAGTACAGCAACGGCAGTGATAAAACCTGCCACAGTAGAAGTAGCAGTACCAGCAACGGCAGTGATAAAACCAGCAATAGAAGTAGCAGTACCAGCAACGGCAGTGATAAAAACCTGCCACATTAGGAAGTAGCAGTACCAGCAACGGCAGTGATAAAACCTGCCACAGTAGAAGTAGCAGTACCAGCAACGGCAGTGGTAAAATCAGCAGCCACAGAAAGTAGTATCAGCAAAAGCAGTGATTAAAAACCTGCCACAGAAGAAGTAGCAGTACCAGCATCGACAATAGTAAAACCAGCAGCCACAGTAGAAGTAGTACCAGCAAAGGCAGTGATAAAACCTGTCACAGTAAAAGTAGCAGTACCAGCAACGGCAGTGATAAAACCTGCCACAGTAGAAGTAGCAGTACCAGCAACAGCAGTGATAAAACCAGCAATAGAAGTAGCAGTACCAGCAACGGCAGTGATAAAATCAGCAGCCACAGAAGAAGTATCAGCAAAGGCAGTGATAAAACCTGCCACAGAAGAAGTAGCAGTACCAGCATCGACAATAGTAAAACCAGCAGCAACAGAAGTAGTATCAGCAAAGGCAGTGATAAAACCTGCCACAGAAGAAGTAGCAGTACCAGCATCGGCAATAGTATAACCAGCAGCAACTGAAGTAGTATCAGCAAAGGCAGTGGTAAAACAGCAGCAATAGAAATAGAGACATGACCAACAATGGCAATAGTAAAACCAGGAGAAGCAGAAGTAGTAGCAGTACCAGCAACGGCAGTAAGCTAGCTGAATAGTTTCCTCAGATAAAAGAAACCAAAGTCCCTAATGGGATTCAAAACACACAACGGTGAGGGGCAAGTGGTTTGAAGAAAAATGACCTTAACCACTCGACCACGGATGCCCATTTTTTTATCAATATTAGAAATAAGTTCTTTTAGAAAATGTACTAAATTATAAACAAATCCACTTTAATAGTAACGCCATATTTTGTTACAGTCATATAGATATATCCTAAAAATAACATAATCAAGAATACGAGAACAGTAAAATGTCTCAATATGGAACAAAAACTTATGAGTTTATTATCATTAGACATTGGATAGGATGGGAAGGTTTCAGCCTTCAAAATACTGTTGATTGTTTAACAAGTAATACCCTGGTAAGTCATACTCTTGTTTGTCTAATTCTGGTGGAAGTACAAGAACTCTGATCATAAAATTATAATTTGTTAGAGTCATAATTTTTTTTAATAAAATTTATTTTTGTCAATACTTATGATGTTTGGATGATGTTTAAGGGTTTTTGGTTGTAGAGGGGGAACGGGGATATAGTGTATGTAATGGCCATGCGACGTTCACCTGTGATTTGACATACAAGACCCATTAAACAAAATATCTAAATGTATATATGTATGTAGTGACTGTATGTGAGGGTCCATCAGAATCTATTTTTGGAAAACATACAACTTCCATATGAATTTTACTTCTTTATTGCACATATTTTTTTGAAGTTATATAACAATAATAAGATAAACATTTGAACCAGTTTTATGGTATACTTCAAGAAGTTTCACTCTGAAAATTTGGTAACATACTTATTTTTTTCATAAAGCATTCACTTCTAGGAGTTGGTCTACACATAATGTTGTGTAAACACACACCAGTATGCCAACATATTGTAAATTCATATCAACATTTCTAATGCTATTGGCATCGGTCAAAAGGAGAGTTACAAATTTAGCATAAACAGGATTAAGATGACACTTGGCTAAAACTAAAGTTTCCAAAACAATTTTCTTCATACTAGGTGAACTCTCACCACCAATCATTCTATTAATATGTTTATTAACCAGCATAATTTACAAGCTTGGTGCAAAATAATCATAATTCATCATCCTTTTAGTGCAGTAAATAGTTATCTCCTATTAAATTCCAATAGGATTTAACTTGTTTCTGCACTAAGGTGTGATATGTTATAACTCCTATTATATAAGTAAGGAGATACCATCATATTGCTCCAAACTTTAAGTTTACATAATTACACAAGAGCGATCAGTGATCACATGTGTCGCCTCATGATGGCCAATTTCATGTAAGGACAAGTTTTGTGACAGACAGACAGACATACAGTGCACAACTAGACTTGGTACTGATCATTCCTGTAAAGTTTGATAAAATTGCACCAGTAGTTTATGATGAGTAGTCCGGACAAGCTTTTGTGTATCTGGCAACACACAGAAAAAACACCTTTTTATTAAAGGGCCATAACTTGGCCAAAAATAATTAAAATTGGTGCTATAGGCGCAAGGACTTGAGCTACAGATCAATCCTGTAAAGTTTCATTGAAATTGCATTAGTGGTATAAGAGAAGTAGTCCGGACAAACTTTAAAAATAAGAATTATTAAAGGGCCATGACTCTGACAAAAATCATTGAACCGGAAAATACTGACAATATGCACAACTAGACTTGGTACTGATCATTCCTGTAAAGTTTTGATGAAATTGAACCAGTAGTTTATGAGGAGTAGTCCGGACAAGCTTTTGTGTATATGGCAACACACAGAAAAAAACACCATTTTATCAAAGGACCATAACTCGGCCAAAAATCATCCAACCGGAAAACCCGTACAATATGCGCAAGGACTTGAGCTACAGATCAATCCTGTAAAGTTTCATTGAAATTGGATAAGTGGTATAAGAAAAGTAGTCCGGACAAACTTTAAAAATAAAAATTATTAAAGGGCCATGACTCTGACAAAAATCATTGAACCGGAAAATGCTGACAATATGCACAACTAGACTTGGTACTCATCATTCCTGTAAAGTTTGGATGAAATTGCACCAGTAGTTTATGAGGAGTAGTCTGGACAAGCTTTTGTGTATCTGGCAACACACAGGAAAAAAACACCTTTTATCAAAGGGCCAAAACTCGGTCAAAAATCATTCAACCGGAAAACCCGTGCAATATGCACAAGGACTTGAGCTACAGATCAATTCTGTAAAGTTTCATTGAAATTGGATTAGTGGTATAAGAGAAGTAGTCCGGACAAACTTTAAAAATAAAAATTATTAAAGGGCCATAACTCTGACAAAAATCATTGAACCGGAAAATGCTGATAATATGCACAACTAGACTTGGTACTGATCATTCCTGTAAAGTTTGGATGAAATTGCACCAGTAGTTTATGAGTCGTCTGGACAAGTTTTGTGCCGGACGGACAGACGGACAGACAGACGACTGAGAATTGATCCCTATAATTATGTCGCCACTACTCCGTAGAGGCGACACAAAAATTGGTTAAATTGCATTAGTGGTATTAGAGAAGTAGTCCGGACAAACTTTAAAAATAAAAATTATTAAAGGGCCATATCTCTGCAAAAAATCATTCAACCGGAAAACCCGTGCAATATGCGCATTAGGACTTGAGCTGCAGATCAATCCTGTAAAGTTTCATTGAAATTGCATTAGTGGTATAAGAGAAGTAGTCCGGACAAACTTTAAAAATAAAAATTATTAAAGGGCCATTAATAACTCTGACAAAAATCATTGAACCGGAAAATGCTGACAATATGCACAACTAGACTTGGTACTGATCATTCCTGTAAAGTTTGGATGAAATTGCACTCCGTAGAGGCGACACAAAAATGTTAACAGCAACAACATATCATGGATCCTCCATACAGCAAATTTATGTAAAAGACAAAATAATAGGGTTTACTGTAAGCAGGGTCCTTCAAATAGAATGTAACAATTCCATATTAATATAATGCTTATAGAACAATTGATGGTAAAATGTTTATATTTGACTAAGCTGACTGTTTCAAGCTTTCCTAAATTCAACACAATGTTGTTTAATATTATTTGTTTCCAATCAACAATTCTGTTGTGGCAAAAATTCTGAGGTGGCAAACTATAATCTCCACAATTTCATCATTCTTGCATCATGGATATCACAGTATTATTAAATGACCTGAAAAAGTATAATATCAAACATGTATTTATGATTCAGAGATTGATTTCAATTAGATACATATACATGTTTTACATTTGTTTACTTTGATGAATGTTGTGTTAAAGAAAATAAAGGTACAGTACAACCTGTTTTGGGAGACAAAAAAAATTGATTTTTGCTGAGAAATGTTGCTCCAGAGAGGTTAACTTTATTGTAGAGCTGTCATCGATAGAAGGTGATATCCATGTATTGTTGATATTTTTCTGTTTATTGGTTATTGATACAGATTTGAAAAAATAAATATTCTTGAGAAATTAATAAAATGTCTAGAAATGAAGAAAAGTCATCCAAAACATAAACAAAAGCTTGGGTCATGTGAAAATGGCATGTTGAAACCTATGTTAATTTACATATTTCATAGGAGTGAGGACATATAGGATAGTCAGAAAAAAACATGCAGAGGGCATTTTACAAAATATTAACATCATAATTTTATGCACAGAACATTCTTTTTACTGAAATAATGAAAACAGGTAAGAAGGTGAAATATAGATAAGTAAAAATCGATATATCATTGTATCGCCGATATTTGACATTCGATGTTGATATATTGTTAATATGCATTTTACTGAATCAATGACAGCTCTACTTTATTGTGAAGTCTCAGTTTTGGAAGACCTGATACTATTGTTGTGAAATAGTAATTGCTCTACAAAGGTTACTGCTCTACAGAAGTTATTGCTAAACAGAGGTTATTTCTCTACAGAGGTGATAACTCTGTAGAGGGCCAGTCTGCAGAGGTTCCACTGTATATTAGGGCAGTTTGTAATTGTATATAATTTATTTGTATCTAGATTAAAAGTGATAAAAAAGTAACTTAAGTAAAATAATAATGTAAGTTAATGTTTGATATGTGCAAAACTTGGTGACAATAGTTCTGTGAAAGTTTAATTGAAATCCCTTTAGAAAAAAATGACAGTTATATGACTCTGAATATTATCTAGAACTCTAGAATCTATGTTATTTATAATATGTACTTTACTTACTTTGAAGTGATATTCTCTCCAGGAATGTAAAATGGATTACACAACAAACATGGGCATTGTGTAACTTTCTGAACATCTGAAAAAGTTACAAAAATAAAATTACACACACATGTAACATTACACTATAACTTATTCTTCAGTATGCTAATTGCTTTTCAATTTCATTGTTCTTGTGATTTTTTAAAATAAAAGATTTATCGTAATTTATCTACAAATATGGATCAGTCAGTTCTACAAGTTCTTAAATCTTTGGTAATTACCCCTGTTGCTATAGGACTGACTGAAGAACCAACCAACCAAAGATAACAGCAACAATTTTAACATTGGTAACAAAGATGGATGCTCCCCATTCTGTACTTGACAAAGCTCTAGGACAAAGCATTACTTTAAGGAAAATCTATTTTTAAGCAAAGTGACCTTGACTTTGATTCATTTGGGCTGAAATCCTATCCCAGGGGAGAGGTCCGTGGAATATAACAGCATAGCTAATGTCTAACTCAATAAATTAAGTACTACGAGAAACCATTAAATGTGATGGAAGGACGGACAGATGGAAGGTAAACAAGTGGAAACTGTACACATAGTGTAATTTATGCTCCATCAAAAACTGTCTAAACTTTCTGGTACCATTAATAGGTAAGTACTCACATGTACTGCACATGACTACAATTATATAAAAGGCACAAATAAAATCAACTTTGAAGGCTGCTTACAGATAAAAATAAACACTTACACTTCTAATTTCATTGTCCCGCAAAGTTGTGTTAGATGATTCTACAACAATAACAAATTTAATTTTTGTATTTGTAACATATCCTGGTGATATCTGACTGATGTTAAGGTTTAAATCTTACATCATCTTGAATTAATTATTATGAAATTTTTAAGATTTGGCACTAACCATTTCATATTAATCACAATAGTTTGCTTGAACTTATTGTTTGAATTCTTTCAAAGAAGAAAATTTTATAAAAAGACTCAAATAAAATCTTCACTAATAATAAGTACTGTACAAAGACCAATTTAATCATGAAAATAAAGTAAAAATTTACTGTAAAGCATCAATAACAATATGTGGCATTTCAAATATTCAAAGGATACACTTTAATTGTAGTCTTCTGCTGGATACAGTAAACCTAGATAAAAATCTCTGAGCTCATTGGCATTTTTCCGTGATGATGATACTTCCTCTTTAATAACATCAAGTGAAGTGTAAACAGCATAGTAAAACTTCAGCTTGCTGCTTTATTCCCTAAAGGATAATTCTAAAAAATAAAACATAGAATGTAATTACGCTGAGTATCATTTAATCAGTTTAAGCTTGGGAATACTGTCATGAATTAACCTTATCATAATTCTATTCAAGGTACATGTATATTTAGCCTGATACATTCAGGGTCTTTTCTTTTGAAAGACACGGATACATTTGAAAAATTGAAAGTAGCACAGGCACTGCTATCAGAAATTTGATATACAGAAGTGAATTTGGTGATTATTAGCAGGAGAATATTCAGTGTATGTTAGGGTCAAAGATATGCACTGTTTGTTTTATAAGTAAAATACACCAGCCACTTGTCTTATATATATTGAGGGGTGGAGGCGGCTTTGGGGTCATGGTCCTCTGTCCCAGATTAGTCTAGAATGTGTTTATCTCGTGACCCCCCCCCCCCTCCAGAAAACTAGTAAAATGTCACGTGCTAATAAAATGGCAAACACCCATGCTGGGTTACATTAATTGTTGGTATCTTGTGTCTTTTGAAATAAATTCAATAATTACACTTGAAAGGTCACATTGCATTTCGGATTTTGCTGTATTCATATACAATTTATGTATTGGGTAACTCATAAAGATTTAAGAATAAACAAGTTCCATTGCTCCCGTTATTACTCTTCAAGTGTCACTTGAGGTGGATTTTTCTCCAGTTCAAATTCATCTTGTTTTGTTATTATTTGATGCTGACTTATTGTTTTCAAATTTAGTGCCCTGGAATCTAAATCTACTGTATTTTGGAAAATAAAGTGATCAAAATCAGCACAGGTATCTTTTAACTCTAACTATAATGAACTATTGGTATGTGCCTCAAAATATCCAGAATCAGTCACGTTTGAATGTTTGCTACACGGGCAAATGGCCATGCAAAAGTGATGCTGTTAAATAAAATAAATGTACAATCGAAACAAAATAAGTAAAAAACTCTGGCATATTTGTACATGCTTATTAGAAGCATAGTCTTTGTGTTTTAGGGAAGTATTTAAGCAGTTACGAGTGAATGTATAAATTTATAATATAAATAATAAATAAATAATAATAAATACTGTGAAATCATCATTATTCGTGGGGCACGAATTTTCGTGGTTTTCGTGGATAGGTCAATCCACGAATTTAAGACCCGACGAAATTTTATCCCAACAAACGCTTCTTACCATGTCTCTGTTCCATATATCACAACATGCGTCGGCGCTTTTCCGGCCGATATTTGTGGTATGAATGTATATTATAATCTGGTCAGTGACAAATTAAATCCATAAATAGTTTAATTTTGCAATATTTAAGAAACTTGAAAGAAAAATCGATTGTATGTCTTCAGTTTGCTGTCACAAATGTTCGTCGCATGTAAACATCAGGGGACTTGTTTGTTTGTTGTAGGCTACTTGATTGTGTTAGCCAGAATACGTGACATAATCGAGTAAATATGGGAACCAAGTGCATTAATTATCCCCGATAAAACTTTTAACGACTAGTGTTTATATGATCCATTTAAATATATTTTTTTCAATATGTATTTGTGTGACTGCTATTCCGAAAAATATCAAAGAAGCCGTCGTCTTTACACTAGATGCACACATACATGTATGTAACTGTATTGAGCCATTTACTGGTATTAATCTTATATGCATATAAATTTACACAGTCGATGTGATGTAGTGTGTAGTTTTGACTAATTCGGGGTGTTAACTTTTTTACTGGCTGGTTAAAAATTTGCAGATGTCGTTATAATTTATGCGATGTTTAACATTGGCGAATTATAGGGGCATATAATGGAGTTGGGCATATCATGTCACACAAAGGTGTTAATTGCAGTCAATTATCGGCAGTAATTGTGTTACTGCCAGAGGCCAGGATTAGATTTATTGACAAGAGCTGTGTAATATACACGGGGGGGAAGTTTTAAAAAAGGGCAGGATTAAATGAAAAATTACTTTTCCCTTTTTATTTTTTTTTACAAGGAAAAAAGAAAAATTCCCCAAAATTTTAAGGGAAAAACCCCGAAACCTTTTTTTGATAAAACCCAAAAGAAAATTTCTGCCCCCACCCAATAAAAAATGGGGTTTCACAGTAATTTATAATTTTTGTTTTAAAAAAAATTTTAAAGGAATTTTAAAAAAAAAAAAAGCCAATTTTAAAATATTTTACACGGTTTTCCTTTTGTGTCTCCCTTTCCCTAGGACATTTAATTTGTTTTTTACCCCCAATTTATTTTTAAAAGATTTATTTATCTTATTATTTCCCATGCCGACAAAGGGTGTTAATTTTTGGTCAAAAATTTCGGGTCTTTTTTACAAAAATTTAGTTTTGTTTCGCATAGATGTTCTATGTTTACAATTTATTTACATGATATGGAATAGCTCTACACAAAACATTTGAATCGTTAACTTTCCATCTGACAGTACTACGTATAGTTGGTGTTTTCTGTCAGAGAGAAAATGAGGATATGGAGGGCTTTTAAGAACAAATTCGGAATCTACTTTCGGTTTTTTGATCAAGTGTGAAAATAAATATGTCAGCTGAAGGATTTAACTGGTGAGCCATGTCTCCGAGAAGAAACAAAATGTCCAAGCAGTAAAGTTTCTGTTACGAGTGCTCCGAGAAAGTATGCGAAAGCTGTGTGAAAATACACAAGAAAATTACAAGCCTTTCCAGACATAAACTGTATAAACTTGATGACAAAGCAATGGATGTTTCAAAATTCAATTGTTTCGAAAATCTAACTGAGCATGAAGCAAACCACCAAAAATCGATAAGAGCTTCAAAAAATGACCTGCAAGAAAAGCTAAGAGATCTTAATAAGTCAATAGATGACAGCTTTGCCAAATTTGAAAAAGTAATTTTGAGAAATTATGACAAGTAGGCTTAACCATTATGAAGAGAATATTTTACAGACCGAGAAGATCAAGAAACTAACATCTGATGTTACCCAATTCAGTATCTAGAATTTTCTGAAAAATGCGGTGAAAAACTGCATTTGTTTCTGTTGAGGAGAAACTTAGAGAAGGAACTGAAAGAGTATGAAGATGTTTTCCCAAGATTCTTAGAGGTGGGAGCGAGCAAGAGCAGTTTAGTGTTAGAAACTGATATTTCAGAAGAAAAGTTTGACACGAAATCAATCGATCATTGTATATTCGACTTGTAGAGGTAAAAAACGAAACTGAATTACCTCAAATACATGGAATGAAACTGATTGAATTGAAAAACGAAATTAACATAACAATTTCAAGTGGGTTTGCTCGAACATGTGCTTGGATTGGGAATCATGTAATTGTCGGATTATTTAAAACAAACAAAACATACATAATTGTAAAAATGTTTTTTTTGTGCGATGTTGGGTCAGTCAAAATTGTTCAGTTTTTAGTTTGACCAATATCCAACATACTTGTATATATTTATTTAGTCTTTTTTCCAGTGCTTTTTTAATTTTATTATGCACGGAGATCTTTTTTTCAGGGTGGCATTTTGTACATGTAAAAAATGATATTATTATATTTTGTATTTTTTTCCTTTTTTCCATTTTTCGGATGTAATAGTTTAAATTTTAATTTTTTTGTTGAAATTTTGTTAAAGTGTTATATGTCACTTTTTTATCTTTTTCTTTCATGTGTATTTTAAAGACTTCTGTGAATAAAAATTTTATTGAATTTTATTTTAAGGGTTTTTGGCATTTGGTTTTTTCCTTTGCTTTGAGTTTGTTTCCGTTTTAGTTCAAGATAAACCAATTTATTAAAGGGGTGACAAATTTTTAATCGCTGGAAAAATTTTTTAATTAATATCCCCTTTTCATTTTAAAAAATTTTGTATTTAAAATTTTTATTATTTGATATGGGGGAAGTTTTCTTGGGCTCTTACTCCTGTGTTGTGTTTTTGGCAAAGCTTTTTTTAAAAGAAAATTTTAAAATTTTTTTATTTAGCTACGGGTCTTTTTTTGTTTTCCACCCAAAAATGACATTTTTTTTTAAACCCAAACTACCATTTTTAGCTCACTTTTTTAAACTCACCCCCGACCCCGAAAGGTTTTTTTAAATGAGTTTTTTTAAGTTTAAACAAAGGGGGGAAAGCTTTCCGTTAACCCCGTTTGTCAATGGGCCCCAACCCAAAAACATCCTTGGAAAAAGGGGCCCGGGCCCAAAATTTTCTTTCCCCCAAAGTCCTTTTTTTAAAAAAGGGATCCTTTGACTCCCCTCCCCCATTTAAAATTTGCTCAAAATTAATTTTTCGATGACCCGCCCTTTTGAGTGGTCAACAGAGCTTAAAAGTAGAAAAAAATTTAAACATCTTTTTTTTACTGAAAGATCCCCCCAAAAATTGTAAACATTTCCCAAAATTCCTTGGGTAGGGGGACTATCTTTTAAACGAATTTGCTCATATTTTTTTTGAAAGACACGGTTTTTTTGGGGGCGCTTTTAAACTAAAAAATAAAAGAAAAAAGTTTAAACAATTTTTCTTTCTTTTTGGCTTTTTGGAAAAGGGGATTTTATCACCAAACTTTGTTTTGTTAAACTTTTTTAAAAAGTTTTTTTTATTTAAAATTTGTTTTATTTTTGAACTGGCCACTTTTAGGTTTTTTAAGTCACAAACCTTCAAGTAACGGGGGGTTAAAAAAATTTAATACCCTTCCTTTTTTATTTTTCAATCCAAGCAGACATATTTTTAGAGGCTTTCCGTGGGCACCCATGTTAGAATCGTTTTGGGGCTTTTAAAACATTTTTCCCCTTTTGAGTTGGGTTTTTACATACACCAACAAAGTAAAGGGGCATACAGGGCCCTTTTCATCCTTTTTCTGATGGAGGGGGACCTTAGGCGCCCCTTCTTTTTCCCCTATTTGCACCCCTTTTATTTTTTCCTTCCCCCACCCCAACCCGTTTATTTTTTTGGGCCTTTATTTTATCCCTGGGCAGTATTGAAACCAAAAACTTCCCAAAAAAATAAATTTGGGCTGAAATCCCAGCCTTTACCAAAGAAAAACCAAAAAAAAAATTTGCCCATTTAAAAAGGAAAAAAAAAACCACAAAAACCCTATACAAAAATTATTTTCCTTTTGGGGTTTTTTCCCATTTAAAACTTCCCTTTAAAATAATTGTTTTTTACCCTTGCTTAAAATTAAAAAAACAGTTCGAAAAATTTTTTTTAAAAAGTTAAAAAAAACCTTTTTTATAACCCCCTCTTAAAGGCCCTTTTTTTTCAGTCCTTCCTGGAAAAAAAGGTCAGAAAAGTTTTTTTTTGTTACTTCTAGGTCAAAGGGTTTTAAAAATTATGGGGGCACTTTGGGGTCCAAAAAAAAAAAATTTTACACAGACTAAATGTGGAAAAAAACATTATTAACCCTCTAGTTGGCTACTGTCTTGATCAAAATTATCCTGGAAATTTGGTCAGAAAGATTGTTATTGATGATTTCAAGGTCAACGTTTTGAATATGGAGTTCGGCCTTTTGGGATCAAAAACTAGGTCACAAAGAACCAATAACGAAAAAACCTTTTTAATACACTTTAGATTCTACTATTTTTCAGTCGAATTTTCCTGGAAATTGGTCAGACGCGGGTTGGCTATATGGCTTTAAGGTCTTGTTTGAAAATATGGTTTACCTGGGGTCAAAAAAAAACCTAGGTCACATTAGCCTAAAAATATGGAAAAAAAAAAAACCTGATTAATACTCAAGGGGATACTGTTACAATCCAATATCCTGGATTTGGAATTTAAGCCTTCAATTTAGGCTGAGCGATAGAAGGGCCATTCATTGCCTTCCTGTTTCTAATTTTGTGGCCAAAAAAACTTTTTTTTTTTAATTTGATTTTTCTTTCAAACCCCTTTAACAAAATTTTTAAAATATTTTAAAAAAGGGTAAACCTTTAAATTTTTTCCAGACCATAGGGCCTTTTTTTCCATAAATGATCTTTAAACCCCCCCCTTAAGGGGGGTCCCAAAATTTTTGAAAAATTTCCCTTTTTTTTTGGTTTTAATTGGGTTAATAACCCCTTTGTTTTTAATGAATGGATGACTTTTATATTAAAACACAATAAATTTTTTAAAGGGTAAGTCTTAAATTTATTGAATTTTACCCTTTAAATTGTTAAACATTTTAATTTTTTTTAAATGATTTTCCCGGTTTTTAATTGAAATTTTTAAATTTTTTTAATTAATTAAAATTTTTGGAAAAATTTTTTCTTACCTTTTAAAAAACAACCTTTTGGGGAAAGACCTTCTAAAAGGTTTTTTAAAATTGGGCCTTGAATTTTACCTTGGGCGTCAAAAGGTTAAATTTAAATTTTTGGTTAAAATTGGGGCCCTAATTTTGTTTTTTTATTTTTACCGATTTTTTTAATACCCCTTTAAAAAACAAGACCCTTTTTCCAAAAAAATTTTTTTTGAATTTTAAAATTTAGATGTGACCTTGACCTTTTAAAATGGGATTGACCGTTTAAAAGGGGCCCAAATTTTTTGGGAAAATTTTCTTTTTTTTTTATTTTGGTACAATTTTTTTCATTTTTTTTAAATGGTTAACTTGATTTTTTTAGAAACATCCCCTCAAATTTTTTGGTCAGGACTTTCAAAGAATTTTTTCAAACTCAAAAAACTTGGGCCTTGACTTCAAGTAAAGACCTTTAAATATCAAAATTATTGAATTTTCATTTTTATTATTGGGTTTTTTTATAACTGGGCGTAACTTGGGAAGGTTTTTAAACAAATGGATTTCTTCTTAAAATTTTTTGACAAAAAACCCTTTTTGATAAGACCTTTTTTTTAGGTTAAACTGAAAACCTTTACATTTAAATTGGGCCCCGGACCGTTCCGAAACCCTCAAATTATTAATTTGGGTAAAATTTACTAAAAACTTTTTTTTATGTACCCGGGAATTTTTTCATAAAGTGGGCAAAAACAATTCTTTAAAGTGACCAAAAAAAGACTTTTTACTTTGACCTTTTAAATTATCTTTACCTCCAAAAAGGAAAATTAAATTTAAATTTTCCTTTTTATTTTTTTAACTTTGAATTTTTTCATGGAAATGATTCCCTTTCTTTGACAAGCAACAAAGGGTTTAAAATTAAAACAGACCTTTTTTAAAAAAAAAAAGGAAAAAACCCTTTAAAAGGGTTTTCCTTTTTTTTTTTAAAAAAAGATTTGTTTTTTTAAAAGTTTATTTTTTGGCTTTTTTTTTAAAGAAAAAAAAATTTTGATCGTTGTTTAAATACTTGTTGGGGGTGTTTTTGGGGTGTGTGTGTGAATTAAAGGTCCTTTTTTTTCCTTTCCCCCAATTTTTATAGTGTTTAAATTTTGTGTATAAAATGGTTTAAGTAAAGGGGGTTGTATCTCCCAAAACACTAATTTGGGGGGTTTTAAAATAAACATTTTTTGGGGGCCCCCAGTTTAATTTGTATCTTAAACTTTAAATTTAAAATTAAGTTTAAAAAATGTTCACATTGTTTTAAAATTTTAAAAAAACAGTTTTTTTGTAGTTAATTAGGGGTTTATAACTTTCTGGGGGTTCACATTTAATTGTATTTTAAAACTTTAAATTTAAAAAATTTTTCCCCATTTTTTTTAAAATTTTAAAAAACATTTTTTCTGTATTTTAATTTCTGCCCATTTTAAAATTAACTATGATAAATCTTTTGGGTACGTCCCTTTAAACCAGCTGGGGAATTGTTTGCCTTTTTTTTTGGGCCCCATAGTAAAAAAGGGGCCAAAAATTTGTTGCTAAAAAAAAGTCAAGGGGCATCAAATAAGTAAATATATCTGGAATTTACATGTTTATAATGAGTTGTAAAAAAAAGAAAACTAATTTTAAGTTTCTTTAAAAAAATTTTCCGAACAAAGTGTTTAAAAGGGATGACCCAAAGGGGGCGGAAAAAATTCTTTTTTTCACATTATCTGTTTGAACAGAGAAATTTAAAAATTTGCCCATTTCGTCGTGTTTTAGTAAAAGGCCCTTTTAAATTTTAGCAAGAAATTTCCCCCGAGAATTTAGTTTAAAAAAATTTAGTGTAAAAAAAAGAAGCAAATTTTGTTTGATCGTGAATAAATTTAAATCTTTTTTAAAATTTAAAAGATTTTCCTTTATTTTTTCCCCCTTTCTTGGTTTTAATTTAACAATTTTTCTTCGGTTTTGGGAATAAATTTATACCCGAAAAAACCTTTTGTTCATTTGGCACGATTCTTACAAAAAGCAAAAAAACAGTTTAAAACTTATGTCGACAAAGGATGAAAGAGATAGTCGTTATGGTGGGAAAATATCTTTTTAAAAACAAGTTTAGATTCGTTTCGAAAATTAAAAACTTTTTTATTTTACAATTTTTTTTATTTAATATGGAATGGCCCCTACACAAAACCCAAAATTTTTAAATCCGTTAACTTTGCATTGACAGAAAAACTTAAAATAAAAAGTTGTTTTTTTGTGGGGTAGTGAAATGGGAGGATGGAAAATTTATTAACCCACAAATTTTCAATTCTACTTTGGGGTTTGTTTTAAGTGTTGAAAAAAAAAATTTTTCAGCTAAAGGTTTTGCCGGGTGAGCTATGTTTTCCGAGAAGAAAAAAAATGCCCCTTTGCAGTAAGTTTCTGTTGGGACTGCTCCGAGAAAGTATGCAAAAGGCTGTTTTTAAAAATACACAAAGAAAGTTACAACCCTTTTAGGCATAAATTTTTTTAAATTTTGATAAACAAAGAAATGGATCTTTTTAAAAATTTAATTTCTTAAAAAACCTTAACCATGTGCTCTGAGCACAGGACGGAAGAAGTTCGAACATCTGCAAGGACCATGAACAAGTTTTCTGCCCTGGAAAAGCCCGATTGTTTTGACACCGGAAGTTTGATAATATTTATTCTTCTTCATTTCCCCGATGAAAAACCCAAGTCTTTAAAAATCCAAAATAAGGAATTTTGGGCCCCGAGGTTTTTAAAAATATTTTGCCTTTTCTGGAAAAAAATAACTGAACATGAAAAAACCCCCCAAAATGTTTATAAGAGCTTCAAAAAAAGAAATTTTGGGAAGGAAAAACTAAAAAGATTTTAAGAAGCAATAGAGAAAGCTTTTGGGCCAAAATTTTTAAAAAGGGGAAAAGTTGGGAAAATTTTGACGAGAAAACTCTAGCATTATTAAAGAGGAAAAATATTTTCCCAGACAGAGATGATCAAAAAAATTGGGGCGAATCTTTATTTAACCAGTCCAGTCAGTATCTAGAAAAAATTTTCTGAAAGATGCGGGTTTAAAAACTTTTTAAAATTTTGTTTTGTTGGGGAGAAACCCTTTGAGAAAGGGAAATGAAAGAAATTGAAGATGGTTTTTTAAAAATCTTTGAGGGGGGAGCCAGAAAGAACAGTTAGGGGTTAGAAATTATATTTCAGAAAAAAATTTTGGCCCAAATTTAATCGAGTCTTGATTCGATCGTTAAAGGGGAAAAATGAAATTTTTATATAACCCCCAAAAAACATGGAATTTCCCCAAAGGAAAATTTTAAATGGGAAAGATTTTAATTGAAAAAGAGAAAAAAAAAAAAAAAAAAAAAAAAAAAAAAAAAAAAAGTTTTAATTTAAATTTTTCAAATTTGGGGATTTTTCCGAAAAAATTTTGCTTGGATTGGGAATTTAAAAGTTTTAATTTGTCCCCCTGCAAGGGGATGAAACAACTTTTGGTGGGGATTTAAAGTAAATTTTTTGAAAAACAAATTTTCAAAACTTCGATTTTTTCCCTTTTCACAACCATTGGGCAGTTAAAAAGAGGGCGATTGGGGTTTTTTTAAAGTTTTGTGGTTTTTTTACCCAAAACAATTTAATTTCTATTGGGTTTTCCCTGGAAAAATTTAAAAAAAAAAAATGTTTTATCAAAGAACCCTTTGAAAACTGAAAGAGATGTCTTGGGACGTGGGCCTTCACAAAAAAAACAAACTAAAAATTTTCCCTTTTCCCTTTTTTCCCGGTCTGGGTTTTTTTGACATTTTAATTCTAGGATGGTACAAATTCAGGCTCGGTTCCCCTAACAACCGAAAAAATAGTACAGCTGCAAAGAATTCGCATTTCCCATTTTTTTTTATTTCAGACAACACTTTTCTCTTTTTTATCATGTAATTGGGCTTTTAAAAAATTTTTGTCTATGGGCATTAGATTACGGTTGTTTTTTAGTTTTTGACGTGAGGATTTAAAAAAACCTTTGGATCCAGACATTGACATTCGGAAAGTTTTATTTCCCTTTATTTATTGGAAAGGAATTCTTCAAATTGAAGGGAAGGAAAATTATTGAGAGAAAACAAGTGAAAAAGGGAATCCCCTTTTGCATAAGTTTTGAGGGGAGGGAGAACTAATTTTTGGTTTCCCACCACTTTTCCCCCCTTGGGATTTTAAAATTAACCCTTAAAAAAAAACCTTTCAGCCAAAAAAATTTTCTATTTCCTGGGCAAAATATCTCAAATTTAAGTTAGGAAAAAAAATTAAATTTAAAAAGTGGTGGGTTTATTGCGGGTTTAAAAATCTTATTTTAGTCACATTTTTGTGACTCCCCTAATTTTAAAAAACAAAAGTTTTTTAAAAATCACAAAAATATGTATGAAAAAAAATTAAAATTTATTTTTACAGTTTAATATGTTCAACATACTTTTCCCATTTTTGAAAGAATGTATTTTTCATTTTTTATGAAAAGGGACAAGTCCCAAATAAATTTTTAAATTTTTTTCTCTCTGTTCTAATATTTTACAGGGAAAAATATGCACTTTGATAGAAAATACATTAAATAATAAACATTTCAAAAAAATTTTTTTGAACAAGTGAAAACCCAAAAAAAGGGAAAAAAAAAAAAAAACTTTTTTTACATTTTCATTTCAAAGTAGTAACAATTGGGAATAAAGTAATTTCTGGGTTTAGCGGAAACATTAGAAAAATGGTAGTTGGTGGAACAGTATATAGCAGCACAGTGGTAAAAGCAGCCCGCAGTAAAAGCATTTCCAGCATCCGGGGAAAATAAAAACCCCAGCAAATAGAATAGCAGTACCAGCATCGGGAAAAAGTTTAAAACCCGCGCAGGTAGAAGTAGCAAATACTTTTCCCCGCATCGGGAATAGTAAACTAGCAGCATAAAGTAAAAAAGTACCAGCATCGGGAAAAAGTAAAACAAGCAAAAGAAAAAAGTAGCATATCAGCATCGGGAAAAATTTAAAAACCCGCACGGACAAGTAGCAGTTTCCAGAATTGGGAAAAAATAAAACCAGCAGAATAGAAGTGTATCAGCGAAGGCAGTGGTTTTAAAAACAGCAGCAAAAGAAAAAAGAGCAACCAGCAAACCCAAAGAAAAACCCGGAAAGCAAAAAAAAGTAGGGAGTAAACCCGCAACGGCCAAATCTAAAAACCCGCTTTTTTAAGTCATGTAGCAGCTTAAACCCGAACAAAAATAAGGGTAGCTGCGATAGCTTCCCCAGATTAAAGAATCCCAAAATCCCTTTTGGATTCCAAAACACACAGCGGGAGGGGGAAGTGGGTTTAAGTAAAAGACCTTAACCCCCTCGGTCCCCGATTTCCCTTTTTTATCCCAAAATTTGAAACAATTTTAAAAAGGAAAAAAGTACTAAAATAGAAATCCCCCTTTAATAGAAAATTTCCATATTTTGAACCCTTCATATAGAAACGTAATCAAAAATACGAGAACAAATAAAATGTCTTTTCTTTATTTGGGAAAAAAAATTTATGAAATTTTTTTATTTTTTGGGCATTGGGGTGGGGGAAAGGTTTAGCCTACAAAAAACGGTTTATTGTTTTTAAAAAGTGATACCCTGGTAATCATACTCTTTTTTTGTCTTTTTCTGGGGGGAATCAAGTACTCTTTAAACATCCTTTAATATTGGGTTTCCCCAGGGACGAACCAGAGTAAAAACCACTCAGCCAATCAATACATATGCATTAAAAACCTTTTTGGGGGCCCTAAAATCTATAATGCCCTGAAAGAGGGGGACATATTATATCATAAAACAGAATGGGGTTTAATAGCTAATTTCATTAAAACCCTTTTTACCCTACAAACTCCTGAAAAAAAAAATATCTAAAGTTATATATTTATTAGTGGGGCCAAACAAAACTATTTTTGGGAAAAAATACCCAATTTTTCCCAAGAATTTTTCTTCTTTTTTGCACATTTTTTTTTAAGTTATAAAAATATATTTCGAGTATTTTAACAAAAAATAAGTGAAAAAATTAAAACCCGTTTTTATGGGATACTTAAGGAGAAAATTTTTACTTTTCAATTTTGGACAGAAATTATTTTTTTTCAAAAAATATTCACTTTTCAGGAGGGTCTCAATAATTTGTGTAAACAATACCCGTATGCCGACATATTGGGAAATTCCCCATATAAAAAATTTTAAATTCCCATTTTCAGTGGGCAAAAAAAGTTTACAAATTTTTCATTTAAAAGGATTAAATGACACTTGGGTAAAAATTAAAATTTTCCCAAAAAAATTTTTTTTCTACTAGGTAACTCTCAACCCCCCAAAACATTTTTATTAAATTTTATTTAAACCCGCAAATTTTCAAGCTTGGTCGAAATAATTTATAATTTATCATTTCCCTTTTTGTGCAGAATGAGTTATCTTTCCCCCTTTTAAAATTTCCCAAAAGGGTTTAACTTGTTTCTGCACTAAGGTTTATATGGTTTTTAAAATCCTATTATTATAAGTTTAAGGGGAAAACCATCATATTCCTTTCCAAAATTTAAGTTTTCATAATTACAAAAATTTAACATCAAAAAGCCCTATCATGGTCCCCCCTAAAGCAAAATTTTTGTACCCAAAAAAAAAAATGGGGGTTAAATTTTAAACAGGGGCCCTTTAAATAGAAAAGTAACAATTCCCCAAATTTAAAATAATGATAGGGAAAAATTAATTGGGAAAAAGTTTATATTTTACTAAGCGACTGTTTTAACTTTCCTAAATTTCAACACAATGTTGTTTTTTAAAAATTTTTTGTTTTTCCCAAACAACAATTTTTGTTTTGGGAAAAAAATTTGAGGGGGCAAACTAAAACTGCACAATTTTTTATCTTTTTTCATCAAAGGGTATCACAGTATTAATTTAAAGACCTTTAAAAAAATAATATCAAAAATGTATTTATTATTTAAGAAAATTTCAATTAATACAAAACATGTTTTACATTTGTTTTCTTTTTAAAAAGTTTTGTTTAAAAAAAAATTTCAGGTACAGTACAAAACCCGTGTATAGGGAAAACCCTTTAAGAACCCAAAAAAAAAAAAAATTTTTTCGAAGGGAAATTTTTTGCCCCCAGAAGGGTTTAAATTTATTTTTAGAAACTGTCAACCCTTTTGAAAGGATATCCCCTTATTGTTTTATATTTTTTTTGTTTTTTGGGTTTTTGAAAAAAGAAATTTTAAAAAAAAAATTTTTGGAAAAATTTAAAAAAGTCTAGGGAAAAAAGGAAAAAAACAAACCAAAACAAAAAAAAACTTTGGGTCATGTTAAAATGGGATGGGTTTAAAACCTAATTTTTAAAATTTTCATTTTCATAGGGGTGGACATATAGGATAGTCAGAAAAAAACATGCAGAGGGCATTTTACAAAATATTAACATCATAATTTTATGCACAGAACATTTATTTTACTGAATTAATGAAAAATATGTAAGAAGGTGAAATATAGATACATGTAAGTAAACAGTCATTGAATTTAAGATTTTGAATTTCCTGGCCCGAATTCCAGTTTTGAATTTATTCTACTATATATTCAACTAAATTTTTCTTAAAATTTACACTAGGCCGAACAAATTTTCACTGGCCATGGGCCACCGGGCCCTTGCTAAATTCGATGACTGAGTAAAAATCGATATATCAGTGTATCACAGATATTTGACATACATATTGATATATCATTGATATGCATTTTACTGAATCAATGACAGCTCTACTTTATTATGAAATCTCATTTTTGAAAGAACTGATACTGTTGTTGTGAAGAGGTAATTCCTTCACAAAGGTTACTGCTCTACAGAAGGTATTGCTATACAGAGGTTATTTCTCTGCAGAGGTTATTTCTCTACAGAGGTGATTGCTCTACAAAGGGTCCATAAGCAGAGTTTGCACTGTATATTGGGACAGTTTGTAATTGATATATAACTTATTTGTAAATATAGATCAACAGACATACTAAAGTAACAAAAATAAAAGAATACTGTAAGTGAATGTTTGATATGGTGCAAAACTTGGTGACAATAGTTCTGTGAAAATTTGATTAAAATCCCTTTAGTAAAAAAATGAGTTATATGACTCTGAATATAATATAGAACTATGTTATTTATAATATGTACTTTACTTACTTTGAAGTGATATTCTCTCCAGGAATGTAAAATGGATTACACAACATGTCAACATAGGCATTGTGTAACTTTCTGAACATCTGAAATGTTAAAAAAATAAAATTACAAATATATATAACATTTCACTATAACTTATTCTTCATTATACTAATTGCTGTATAATTCTGAGTATTCCTTTCATCAAGTTTCTTGTGATTTAAAAAAAGAAAGAAAAGAAGGTTTATCATAAGCTGTCTACAGTTCTAAAACCATTGGTCATCACCCATGATCCTAAATCAACAGGATCAAATACAATATTGGTAAAAAAGATGGATGCTCGTCATTTTACTCATTTACTCCGAGTAAAATAGGAAAATCTATTTTTAGCCCAAGTGACCTTGACTTTGATTCATTTCGGCTAAAACTTATCCCAGGGGAGAGGTCCATAGAAGATAACAGCACATCCAATTTCTAACTCAAAAAAATGAAAGTACTACAAGAAACCATTAAATGTGATTAAAGGACGGACAGATGGAAGGAAAAACGGAAACTGTACACATTATGTAATTTATGCTCCATCAAAAAGTGTCTAAACTTTCTGGTACTAAAAATAGGGAAGTACTCACATCTCTCACATGCACATATAAAAGGAACAAACAAAATCAACTAAGTAAGCTGTTACTGATGAAAATAAACACTTACACTTCTAATTTCATTGTCCCGCAAAGTTGTGTTGGATGATTCTACAACAATAACAAATTTAATTTTTGTATTTGTAACATATCCATATCTGACTGATGTTAAGGTTTAAATCATGTATTATCTTGAATTAATTCTTATGAAAGTTTTTAGAATTTGACACTACTAACTTTTTCATATTAACCATAATAGCTTACTTAAAATTATTGTTTGAATTTTTTCAAAGAAGAAAATGTTATAAAAAGACTCAAATGTAATCTTCACTAATATGTATTGTACAAAGACAAATTTAATCATGAAAATAATGTAAGTATTTACTGTAAGGCAATAACAATAAATGGCATTTCAACTTTTCAAAGGATACACTTTGTAGTCTTCTGTTGGATAAAGTAAACCTAAATACAACTCTCTGAGCTCATTGGCATTTTTCCCTGATGATGATACTTTCTCTTCAATAACATCAAGAGAAGTGTGAACAGTATAGTAAAACTTCAGCTCACTGTCTGCAGATGATGCTTTGATATATAATGGGTAATTCTAAAAATAAAACATAGAATGTAATTACGCCGAAAAGATTTGGTGAGTAACATATTGATTGTGTTTTGTATTTCAAGTACGCTTATTAGAAAATGTTTATAAAACTATGTTTCCAGTTTCATTCTTAGTATTCAAATAAAAAGAATGTTAAATATTTAATCTACAAACTTCCTGGTCGCCTATTGTATATAATTAAGCCTGGGAAGTCTGCCATAAACTAATATAACTTTACCAGAATGCCATTTGTGGTACATGTATTTAGCTGGATACATTCGGGGTCTTTCAAATAGAATTTTATTTGCAAGAGGTCTGCCATGTACATTTGAAAAATTGATGGTTTATGCTATATTCTAACACGACCCTCATTTTTCCCTATTGAACATAGAAAGACTGAAAGTGTGTGTTAATATGCAATAAAATCACTCTTTACGTTCTATATTTAGACATGTGACTTAACCATTAGATATGTGACGTAACAACTAAAAATGTGACTTGCTGAAAAGACTGAAGTACGAAACAAATTGGTGCAATTTAGCTTAATATCAGGTACGGCAGTATTTATCTGTTGTTGTCGTGTTAGAATCGAAATTGAAATAATATATCCAAATTTGGTGATTTTATCGCTTTATAAAATCACTTTTGTTGTCCTGATGTGGTACGCCATCGTGATAATTCCTCGCATCCAAACTCCAAGCAGTGATTTAGTTTATTGAGCAATAAAATTTCCTAAATCCCCCCCTATCTCTGATTATGCTAGAATTTGAAAATCAGCTAAATTTTCTCATGACCTCTGCCTCTGGAAAATTAGTAAAATATCACCAGCTTGTTAAATGGCTTACACCCATGCTGGGTTTACATTCATTGTATGGATCTGTAGCACCATTCTTAAAGGTGTTGTATACTGTGCAAGTAACTTCATAAAGATTTGAGTTATTACTTGAGCTGTGTCAAGTCTTTTTCAAATTTAGTACCTTGGTACCTAAAACTATTTTAGGAAACAAAATAACCATAAACAGGAAGGATTCACTTCATAAATTGTACGTACTTATGAATATTTGAAAAGATTTCTTCTATTGAAATAAAGCAAAAGAGTAAAATGTCAACAGAAATTGTTATAAAAGACGGAATATTGAAAGTAAACACCTCTTTAGCAATGACAGCTACACAAACCGCCATCTTGGACATTATTCACGGAGTTTGACCAATCAAACGAGAAAGATTAGTGGAAAAACCCATTATATGGTTCTCGGTCGTGTATCCGCAGAAATGAGCCGGGGTAATTTTAAAGACCACGTGATCAAGACATTGCTCGCGCCATTTTGACAACAATTGCGACATGGAATAAGAAAAGTTGCTGATAATGTCGAATATTCACGTTGATAAAGACGCTTACTGGCGCAGAATCAAGGCTTTCTATTCAGCTTGGGGCGTAAGAAAATTTTCCATTAATAACATGTTGATACGAATGACATTTATTTCAAATTTATTTTTAAAATCCAGCGGCTCATTTCAACATTTGCCTTCTTTTCATTCAGTCCCAATGCGAGGACGTAATAGCTTTTTTTAGATCATGGTTTTATGGTTATTTTTCATGTTTAATAGTTCAGTTATCATAAATTTACACGATTGGTGATGCTTAAGTTAATGGCATTATAGTTCTAGTCCTAAATTGCCCCCCCCCCCCATCACATCAAGGATTATGGTCTAGGATTTTATATTTATGGACAGTCAGTAAATTTATGAACCATCCATAATTTTAGGGATTTTCTTTCGCTATAAACTTACAGACATTAATTCGAAAACCTAGCTAAACGCCGTTTTCCAGTACTTTCTGTACATAGCTCTGGAGAATTCACCTAATGGAGAGTAATAGTGAACTCGATGTTTTCGGCCTTTTTTTTAAATTAAATTGAAATAAACCAGTTATTTCTTAATAAGAGTATAATAAAATATCATTGTATGAATAATTCCATACAAAAAATAAAGTAATTACACAAGTTTACACAGAAAAAATCCTTATTTAATATGGAAGATTCCACTACGTCTGTTTTAATTTTATTGATTTTTATTATAAACAACTTATTTTTTGAAAAATTTGCAATAGATATTAAAGGAATATTGATCATTTTCAAATACATCATTTTTTTCACCTTAAATGGTAAAATAATGATAGAAAATTAGAAATATCATGTAACTGTGTTATGTACTTCATTTGGTGTAATTCCCCAGAGCTAAATCCGTAACATACCGGAAAACGGTGTTTAGCTAGGTTTTCGAAAAGGTTGTCAGTTGTTTAAGTATGTTAATTTGGGAAAGCAATCTATAAATAATGTATGAGAATCTTTACATTTTAGAGTTATAAAATTGGTCTATAATTTATAGTGGTCTTTTATTTACAGAAAGCAAATGAAAGTGATGGCTATGGTAAGATGGATGCCCTTGTTGTTGCCATGGGCCAGGATGAAGAAGTTGTGTATTCAAAAACTACCTCAATTCAGGTATGGCTATATTTATATTAGCAGGGTATTTTGTTGATTTTGAGTCTGCACCTGGCCACCTGTTCTTAAAAATATTAAAAAGTTCTCACTTCTTAGTGAGATATATTCCATATCCACTCAAAACAAACCAGTGTCCTCTATAACACACTTAATGCTTTCATGCTGAAGATTGTGTGCATCTGTATTTTTTTTTAACTAGCATTAATTTTTTGTAGCATTAATTTTTTGGAACTTTAAGTATATACAGGAATTTTTAAGCCCCAGTTTGCAATCACTTTGAACAGCTAACATTTCATTCTCAATTCATAATAATGTTAAGAAGTTAAGGTGTTTACTGTACCCAGGGATGATAAGTTTGATTCCTACTCGGGTCACAATCATTGTTTCTTCATATGCCATCAGTACTGTTTCAGTAAGTGGCTGACTTAGTGGTTCAAATAGCTTACTTCACTAATAAGCATGTTTACACTTTGTGTACCCTTAGTGCAGTAACAGGTTAAGTCCTTCTCAATTTTAATAGGCGTTAATTAACCAGTTATTGCACTAAGGTAAAAATTTATTGTGGACAACATTTTCTCAGCAGTAAATATCTGTTTCCCCGATAGTCTGATTTCCTAAAGTATTCACATTTTAAAATTGAAAAAAAAAAGGTTTTGTGATTTTTTCAGACATGGTTGTTTGGTTACGAGTTGGCTGATACAGTGATGGTAATGTGTGAGAAGTACATATACATTCTTGCAAGTAAGAAAAAGATCGAGTTCTTGAAACAGATAGAGGCCGGCAAAGAAAATGAGAATGGTTTACCATCTGTTAAACTGCTGGTTAGAGATAAGGTAAGATTACTCTGGTCACTGCTGACAGCTAAATGGGCAGAGACTCTAAATGAGCCGTGTCACAACAAAACCAACATAATGGGTTTGCGACCAGCATGGATCAAGACCAGCATGCGCATCCGCGCAGTCTGATCAGGATCCATGCTGTTCGCTTACCAACCCTATTACAAGTAGAGAAACTGATAGTGAACAGCATGGATCCTGATCAGACTGCGCGGATGCACAGGCTGGTCTGGATCCATGCTGGTCACAAATGCATTGTGTTGATTTTGTCATGACACGGCTCAAATGTATAGATCGGAATATAATATCATTCTTTAGCAATTGGCGAACATCATCTGTAAATCAATTACATCAATTTGTACCATAGACTAAGGATGTATATGAAATGCAGAGGATCTCAAATTCATTCAATAAGCTAGGGATCTCAATTTATGGATCATATTAAGGATCTTGATTGATTAGTTATGGGATTTCAATTTATAAAAATAGGTTTAGGATTTCAATTGATATGCTATTGATTTTTATTTACCGGTATGTCTGGAAAATCAAATTTATTGTTAAACTGTAATTTTCAAGCTATGGAATACTCTCGAATAAAATGTTAACTGTAATTGGACTTTGAAGATTACATACCTTTTGTGAAATAATTTAAATACTTTCTGATCATCAGTGGAAATTGCATACTTAAAAAAAATTATTAAGCTCTTTGCTTAAACATGTTCTTTCAGAAACACACAAGGTTGTAAGATTTCATTGATAATTAAACCAAACTGAATTGAATTGAAAGTAAATGGATGATTGTCGACAAATTTATCAAATATTTGAATATGAACAGGGTATGAATATAAGTTTTATTACATGTACATTACAGGCTGACAAAGATAAGGCAAATTTTAATAAGCTGATTGAAGGTATCAAGAAGAGTAAAAAGGTAGGAGTAATTTTCCTGGTATTTGATTGGCTGATTACATTCTGCCATGCAAATTAAAGCACTGTGACATCTTTTACGGATCTGTGGTTGCAAATATGATCACTCACTACTCCAACTGATATTAATAATAGTCTTACAGATGAGGGGTGTCCATGGGTGAGTGGTTAAGCTTATTGACTTTAAACCATTTGCCCCTCATCCCTGTTGGTTTGTATTCCTACAGGGACTTTGGATTATTTCATGTGACAAAGCTATCCAGCTAGCTTATGAATATTTGGTGGTTCTACTTGGGTGCTCGTTCGTGATTGAAATGATGCACAAAAGGGCAGCTAAGGTCTTCCTTTGTAACCTTGCCATATGATCTGTTCTGTATCTGTGTGACGTAAAACCCAATCAAACTAAAAAACTTTCAGATGAGGTCTTATAGATAAGGCTTTGGACTAAAGTTCACTGTTAGTTTGCTTTACTTCTCTACTCTTTGTATTGATGTTCAGGTTTGCCTTGTTTTATGCTATTATCATAGTGGAAATATGACTGAGAGGATCCTTGAGTTACAGATTGTTATTAGGAGGCAGTAGGAGGCCAAGAAGGCTGTCTCAGATACATTTTGGGCCGCCTCAAAAGTTGAAGAAAACACTCTTTGTTATATGTGATGAAAACAAAAAATGGCTGCCTGAAATTCAAAACATGTCTTCTTCAGAAAATCTTAATGACAGCCCTGGAGTTGAATGTATTAATGTTATCAATGTGTTAATAATTTTGGATGCATGATCTCCAAGTATTAGACACAAGTTAAATATATACGTGTTCATTTCAGGGTAAGACTATTGGCGAATTTTCAAAGGATAAATTTCCAGGAGATTTTATGGAAGCTTGGAGATCTGCCTTGAAAGGAGCCAACTTTGAAAAGGTATGTGACAGAAGAAATTATATCAAATATATATTTGAATCTTTAATCTGCAGGATTCGTGTTTTGGATTTGTTCATACAAAGTTTTAGGTTTTTCAATATAAAAATACATAAGTTGCGCTACTTACTGTTGGCAAATGCTAAACACTTTAGGATTTTAAAGGTAAAGGTATATAAAAAATAGTTTTGAAAGGTGAATAGAATAAAGAAATATGCATTTTGAAAATTTCAAATGGAAGAACATGGTGGTATTAAAGAAATTGGCCTTTTGAAATTTTTGCCTTTCTACATAAGGTTGATTTATACAAAATTTATTTTAGTTCAATTATGTAGGAAGCATATAGCTTGTAGACACACTAAAATTTGTTTCTGGAACCGACCAGTACTGAGCAATGAATGTAAAGTTTCTTGCTCAAGGAAACATCATATTGCCCCTGTTAGGGTTTGGGCCCCGTTAGAGATCGTTAGATTGCTAGTTGGACATGTCAACTACTCGGCTATGCTGCCACTTACATATGTGGTTAAACTAAGGTTATTCAAATATTAGGTGCCTATGCTACACTGTATACTTCCAAGATAATGTCTTATAATGGACTAGTAAAGAATGTAAAGGATCGAAATTGAGAGGTGTCATCCATGAAAATGAAAGTGTATTTAAATTGGGGATGCTCTCCTCAGTGAAGATTGAAATGTTATATTACTGTTACATTCACATATGAAATATTATTAAACAGTGCGCAATATATGATTATTTCATCACACAATATAACAGATTGATGTCAGTGGAAATATGGCGTTGACAATGTCACCAAAGGAGGATTCTGAATTGAAGACGATACAAAAAGCTTGTGTGGCCACTTGTGACGTTTTCTCAAAGTATCTGAAAGAGCAGATAATGGAAGTGATTGACGCCAGATAAGGTACTGTTAATGCATATTTATTAATATTATATTATTTATGTTAATGAATGTTTATTATTTATATATGTGTTAATGAATATATATGATATTTGTTTATGTAAATGTATATTTATTAATTCTATTTACGATAATGAATATTTATGATTTTTATTATGCTGAATATTTATGAGTTAGGTAATAATATTCCAATCTTTAATCCAAATCGTGGCTATATGTCCCTGATTTGAACAAGTATGCTGTTTAAGTTAATTGTTGCAATACTATTAATTTGTAGTGGTTCCCTTGTGGACAAATTGTCATTCACTGGTTAGTTATCCAGGAAAGTCAGTTAGATGGGCCGGCCTAATTGACCAAAATTTTGTTTAAATTGGTGTAAAAATTATACAAACGAGTAAATTTGTGTAATAATGATTTCTATTGAAACAGAAAGTAAAGCATTCTAAACTTGCCGATGGGGTTGAGCAGGCGTTAAAGAACAAGAAATATTTACCTGCAGGCATTGATGCCTCACAACTAGATATGTGCTACCCTGCCATTATACAGAGTGGTGGAAAATATAGTCTAAAATTCTCAACTGTCAGGTGAGCCAGGAAAAAAAACATTTAATCTGTTTGATTAAGGGTTATTTCAATATTTGATTTAAATTGATTGCTATGCAGAATTCTGAATTTCATAAGGGAGAAAATGGGGAATCAAATAGATGGGCCAGTGGTCAAGAATCCCAATGGTTCCTTTATACTGAAGTGATAAATCTAGTAAGTTATATTAAATTCTGTGGTTGAGAAAGTTGTAGCTGGTGTTTGATCGTCATTGGTTACGCTAAAATCTCTGATTTTGCCTAAATTAGTTTAGATTCTATGAGAGAGAACATCGTATTGCCATATACAAATGCATTAGCTTTGTGGTGAAAACACTTCTAAATATAGCAGTATAATATTTTGTTCTGAAACATATTATTCTGTTATCATACAATATCTGTTTGTGTTCAGTGATAGAAACAGCATTTACGTTACTATACTTGACAATAGATTTTTACGGTTTATAAATTTCACTTGATATAGCTTTTAAGCCTGTATTATTGCATTGAGTAAATACTGGAGAATTTCCATGTATTTACATTGTGATACAACCAAACAGGAAAAAATGATGAATTGCCAAACCAAGTGAATTGTGCATTTGGAGATGAATTGTATTTAACCTTTACCCTAAAGGTGAAAGTGATTAGTCTTTGCCACCATTATAGAGCCAGGCCAGCCTGCACATCCGTGCAGTCTGACCAGGCTCTATACTGTTGGCTGGCCAACTTCAAATTCTCACCTTGATATACCTAAAATTGATAATGGACTGTTCCAAATGAACATTGGAAAAGTCCATTTAAGAAATTCAGCAGGCTAAGGGTTAAATTAATTTGAAACATTTTGACGTCTCATTTACAGTTCGGATGAGAGTCTTCATTTTGGGACTATAATCTGCTGTATGGGGTTGAGGTACAAATCATACTGCTCAAATATTGTACGAACATTGATGGTAGACCCTACAGACAAGATCCAGAAAGATTACGAGTTCCTGCTTGAAGTGGAGGATGAAATCTTGAAGAAATTACAACCTGGTATGCTAGAAATTGAGCTTATTTCAAATATTGAAGTTGTATGTTTTGTTAATGAGCACAAACAGACATTATTAAACAAACCATTCAACAAGGTTAGAATGGTGTTCAGCTTTTCTAAAGGTTTAATATGTTATTTTTAGATAAAACGTTTCATATAATTCTCAAATCACAAGAATTAAGGTGGAATTAAGGCTTTCAGGACACTGTTTTGATGCACTTTTAGAAGATAAACTTACTGAAATACTTATTTTGAAACAACACAGAATTGTTTTCCAACAAATAATAAAAGCTTAGGCCTGCTGTTATTAAATGTATGTAAGCAGTAAAATATGTTACTATGGTAGTGGTTTGCGCAAAAAAAATGAATATACAAAAATGATTTACAGGAACAAAATTGAATGCTGTGTATGATGCTGCAGCCAACTTTGTGAAATCGAAACGTCCAGAATTACTCGATAAAATGACCAAAAATGTCGGCTTTGCGATGGGGATAGAGTTCAGAGAAGGCTCTATGCTGATTACAGGGAAATCAAATATTCCTGTGAAAAAGAGTGAGTATTCATATTAAAGGCACATTATGCTTCAGAAATGTATAAATATTTCATTATTTATAAATAGAAAACATGAGTTTTATAACGTTAAAATAATGATTAAAGAGCATGCAAGATGCTTATCCTGAATAATTAGCTTTCAATGTGCAATTATTTGTCATCTTAAAATTAATGCTCTTAAATCATGATTTTATTCTTAAAGGTTAATTATTTTCAGTGTTCTGTTCTAGTTTCCAAAATGTTACTCATTGGCACATTAGCTGGGCCATCTTTTGCATCCGTTACCTTTTAGCAATTAGGGAATTACTATTTTGTATGGAAGTCATAATACTACTTTGTTTACATTTCGTTGAAACCAATATTAAAATAAGTGAATGCTTGCGGTCTTTCTGTATAGATGTTATCAAGTACATGGCAATTGTGGGTTTTTCCTTTCTAATCGTTTGATACAGACAAACTTTTACAGATTTAGCTTTGCGGTGCGCCACCATTCACAATAGATAGATCATCCTGTGTTTTCATTAACAGATTGGCAATCCATATCATCGGTGAAAATGCTATTAAAATGGGTTGTATTTTCAGCCTGTGTATTTAAATATCCCCCTTGACCAAATCGGTTGGTGTCATTGGCCCATCTGTTGCCACCAATAAAAATGAAAACCCTGATCATCAGTAAAGCTTATTGTCATATTGTTATATTTACCAAGTTGTTACTGTGTAAGTTTGTTTGTACTCCAGGTTTTGATTGAAGAAACCCACATTTGTCCGATTTCTCGAGTATATCTATCAGCAAAAACTTGAAAGCCAAAAAAAAAAAAAGAAGTATTTTAACAGAAGATATCTGTCCATGCTGTCACTTAATTTTACCATTCCGATGTAAAATGCTATATTTATATCAATTATTTTATAGATATGGTATTTAACATCAATGTGGGGTTCTCTGACCTGGAGAATAAGGAGAGTAAAGATTCTGCAGGGAAAAAATATGCCTTGTTTATAGGGGATACAGCGCTTGTAAACGAGGTAGGTCTGCTAGTAATTGCTCCATGTTTCCATAAATTGTCTTGTACTCGTTAATTTTTATCTGCAAGTGATGGTATTCCATTCCTGGAAGACAAATTTGTTTAACCTTCAGTATTGTAGACTTTTTTTTTTAAAGCAGCATGCCTCCAGATTCATTAAAATTTTCATAAAGATCTTGAAAGTGTTTATGTAAGTAAAGTAGCCTACATTTATTATGATGTGAACAAAAAAAGAATATTGGTATTAAATAGATTTGCCCTACTTTGATTTTTGAACTGTCCATTTTAAATTAAATGCATTTCAGTATCATAGCTGAAAATGTATAATTTTGTAATAGTTGAACTACTGGATGTATACCTCCCAGAAATAATTTGTAATGCCCTGATTTGTTATATTTTACAGGGATCTCCTGCATCAGTGATGACAACGGCTAAGAAACGTATGAAGTACATGGGTATATTCCTGAAAGATGAGGACGAGGAAGACAATGAGTCGGAGGAGGAAGAAAAAAGTCAACAACCAGAAATACTCGGCCGAGGCAGGAGGAATGCCGTCCTCGAGAACCGAACCAGGGTACGTTATTTGAGGGAATTAATTGGTATTGTGTAAAATTGTGCAAAAAAAGTGCAAGGTGAAGGCCCTTTCCTGTGGAAAGAAATGCCTGCAGCTTGAATGCAACGGAACTTTGGTACAAAGTAAAATTACTATGGCCAGTCCTTTTATTTTTGGACCATCCCTTGTACATGATTTCTGTTGTTATTTTATATGTAAATTTGGAGATAAGTGTCAACATTTCAGGAAAAACTGTTCTTTTGATTTTATTACAGCCGGATGCTACAACTGAAGAGAAAAGATTAAAACACCAGAAGGAACTGGCCACGAGACTGAATGAAGAAGCTCGTGAAAGGATTAGAGGGCTGAAGTCAGGCGGTGACGAGAAAAAGTTAGTTCTTATACTTGCTCTTTTATTTTCATATTCATACTTCATTCAGGGCTGATTTTTGGCCATTTTATAGCAGATATTTGGTCAGATTCCCAATAGAAAAGTGTGTCCATCTTTTTTTTTCCCCAACTGTTGGACAAAAATTACCAATTGATACAGTTGTGCCTGTTGTAAAGCTTGTTGTAAATTGATTGAAGTATTCAACTATGAAGAAGAAAATGTTTTGATCAGATAAAGGCTTAACTACTGGCTTGGCTCAATATTTTCACTGGCTGTTGTAAAATACATAAATCAAAATTGGATGTAGCAATGTCACCATAAACTTGCCATCAAGGGATTAAAGAGACTCCACTTAGACTCTACTGAAAATAATTTTTGAGATTAATGTTCCATTTGATGTAGGTCTAGACCAATTATGTGTGTTCAAAATTTCAGATCATTTGCTCCCTCCATTTTTCCAGCATAAATTATTCTATCTGTGAAAAATGACCCAAAATTGAAAAACAAAGCTTTTCACTCAAATCAGGTGAAGAACATCAAAAAAATAAGCTTTTCAATTTATTTCCAAGTATATTTCTTAATTATCTTTTGCATAATTATCTCCCAGTTGTAAGTGTTTCGGATGATCTATATAAGAAATTCATATTTTATGTTTTTAGGCTTTTGGACCTCAGTGGAGTGCCTTTAAAATAAGAAAAAGTGTTAGATATCCATCACGAAATACATTGATTTTTAAAATACGTATAATTCTTGTGTCTTTGAAGGTTGAGAAAATCCAATGTTTCTTACAAGACTCTCTCACATCTGCCAAATGAGTCTGAAATTAGAGAATTAAAGCTGTATGTAGGTAAGTATATTTTATACAACACATCTGCAATTATTTTAATGTTTAATACCTCGGCAGAATTAACCTCTGACAAATTAGACTTAGTTTTGCCATAGTTTAGTTATTTGAATTCAATAAAGTGAAATATCTTAGTGAATTTCTAAACTGCTTTTTAGCTCACCTGTCACAAAGTGACAGGGTGAGCTTTTGTGATTGCTTTTCGTTTGGTGTCCGGCTTTACATGACATCTCCTCATAAACCGCTAAGCCAATTTCATCCAAAATTCACAGGATTGTTCCTTTGGTGATCACCTTTGAAACTTGTTCAAAGAATTTTGTTCCATGAAGAACTCTGGTTGCCATGGCAACCAAAGAAAAAACTTAAAATATCTTCTTTTAAAAAAAACCCAAAGAGCTAGAGCTTAGATAATTTGCATGAAACATCTTCTAGTGAGTTTCTACTAATTTTGTTCAAAGCTACTAAGTTTGAACAAATAATAGCCCTGGGGTCTAAATTGGCTCCATTCCCGGGGTTCATTGATTTTCTTTATATGTATAAAGTAAAAACTTGAAAAATCTTCTTTTAAAAAACCAAAATAGCTAAAGCTTAGATAGTAAGCATGAAGCATCTTCTAGTGAGTGTCTACCAAGTTTGTTCAAATAAAAGAACTTAAGTCAAAATTGACCCGGCCTGGGTGTCATTGATTTTCTTTATATGTATATAGTAAAAAACTTTTTAAAAAAATTCTGTTAAAAAACACAAATAGCTATAGCTTAGATATTAAGCATGAAAATTTTTCTAATGGGTGTTTAGCAAGTTTGTTCAAATAAAAGCCTTGGGGTCAAAACTGATTTTCCTTATATGTGCACATCTTTTGGAACTGTTAATTTCCCTTAGCAATAGCAACCAGTAATGTTTACAAATGCAGTATTACAGATACAAATATGAACTTTGTTATTTCAGTTTAAGATTTAGATTTTTTATCTGCTTTTGTTTATAGTTTACAATGTTACTTGTTCCTTATTTGTGTACTCAGGTGAGCGATTTCAGGGCTATTATGGCCACTTTGTTAAGGAATTTGAGTAAAACTGGTGACGCCTAAATATTTTCAAGTCAGTATATGTATAATTTTTTGATGATTTATAAAATATTTATAAAGTTAGTTCCTGTCCTTTAAACTGTACTTGTCTTTGCCAATGTCAGTGCAGTATAGAAAAATGATATACATGAATTTAAACGTAGTTACCCAAACTTAAAGTATTTAGTTGTATACAGTATTTTACTGGTTTTATTTTCAGATAAGAAATATGAGACAATTATTTTACCCATATTTGGATTACCTACACCCTTTCACATCTCTACAGTTAAAGTAAGTGCTGAAAAAAATAAATATCCAGCTCACTTTTAAAATAGTTGTATATTTCATCACTGACACTTAATTTGAAGTATTTTGCTTTTATGTGGCATGTAATATTTACCAAACATATTTTGGCTTGACTATTCAAAGAATATGGAGAGCTATTACTCATTTTGGCATCGCCATTACACTATTGTTAAGTTTTGGATGCAAGTTGGTATCTCTAAAACTACTGATGAGAATTGGTGGAAACTTCATTCATTTCATTTGTTCTCTGTGGTTATTATGATATAGAACATGATGGGGCATGCGTCCCATAATTCTGAAAACAGAGATATGCCCCCTATTCTTTCCTTACAGTACTGAGAATTGATAGATCCCTACTCTAACATTTCATTTGAATGACAATAGATTTAACCACAAACAAATATGGACATGTGCTCTTATGTTAAGAAATATGTTGTGGTGAAATTCACATTGTATCCACTAATTAGAATAAGACGGCTCGGGGATGTATGCATTGCTAGGCATGCTGTCATAGGAACAGCTCTTGTTTATTTCAGAATATAAGTCAATCTATAGAAGGAGATTACACATATCTGCGTATAAACTTTTTCCACCCTGGCTCTGCTCTTGGAAGAAACGAGGGAAATACGTTCCCGCAAAATGATGCCACATTCCTGAAAGAAATGTAAGTTTAAAATTTGAGGGTTATAAATGCTAATGAATCTGTGAAAATCAACACGTTTCAGATAATATTGTGTTAAACCTAGACACTTTCCAATGTTTTGGAAATTCCTAAGTTGGGATGTTTTCCATTTCCATTGTGGCATTGTTATAATCTAAGAAAAAAACATTCGTGCTTATAAGGGTTCGTAAAATTTTTAAAAGTATGTTGATGTATGTTATGGATTTTTTTTTTCAGGTTTTTTTCTCAACACTCGGGGAACATGAGTCGAACCCCCAGAATTGGGAATTTTTGCAATGTTTAAGACAGATTAGGGAAAACTGACAACATATTGTATACACAAAATTTATAAGCACATATTAGAATTTTGAATGCAAGATTACAATTTTCTACAGCATTTTGCAATTAAATGTAATAGAATGACAACTTTTTATATTATTATTTGGAGCCATTACAGTACATTTATACTTGTAATGCCCATGTCAGTAGCATTAGTGTTTATTGTTGGGCTGACTGTATCCTTGCAGGGACAAAATCATTTTTGGGGAAGGAGCCTGGGGAAAATATGCGTGATTTTGGCAAATTTAACACAAACTTTTAACAAGTTCTTCAAAATAGAAAAGCAAAAAGCACTGGGAAATACTAATAGTGCAGTTAAAAACCTTAATTCAACACCATCATTTAATTTTGTTCTAAATTCTATGGGAAATTTCAAGACTGGGGAATTTTGAGGACCTAACTGAGGAAAAAAAGAAGCTAATTTGGTTGGGGAAGCAGCCTATATTCGGCCTCTACAAAGGAGGGTTTTTTTGGCCCTGCCTTGAATTTTTATTACAATATTTCTATGTTGAATATTGTATATGATTTTTTGTCCACTCGGACTGTGTAACATAATGTATGTCTTACATTACAGAACATATAGAAGTTCAAACACAAAGGAACCAGGGGAATTGTATGCCCCATCTTCAAACCTGAACACTGCATACAGACTGATCAAAGAAGTGCAGAAGAAATTCAAGACGAGAGAAATGGAAGAGAAAGAAAAAGAGGTCTTGTTGATACATTTGATTCCTTATAAAATAAAATCTTTATTGAACAGTTTCTTTTCCATTCTGCAGTGTTAACTCACCTATGAATGAAGCAGCTTTTATTTGATTTTAATAGATTTTACTTTGGTTTGTTCATAATTATAAATCTTGTTTCAAAATGATTTTAGATTTATAAATGATTAAAGTAACATGTCTGCATTAAAATTATATAGTAATACAGAAACTGAGGGTTGGATGATTTATGCATAAAGAACATTTTGTATTTTAGTCTGATAACTAACATGCATTTATTGAATGTTTTATATAAAATTAACTTTAATTTTCAGGGAATAGTGAAACAAGATGCCTTGGTAGTGAACCCCAACAGGGGTAACCCAAAATTGAAAGATTTGTATATACGTCCCAACATCGTCTCTAAAAGAATATCTGGATCATTGGAAGCTCATTCTAATGGTAAGTGAAATGACATTAATTCGCAAGCACTCTTACAACTCTGACAGCTTATGAAAGGTTGTTGGCTTAACACAGGTGCCTGCTAAATCTACAATTGTTTGCATAGGGTGACCCGTAATGTTATCCTTGCCCAATGAAAGCTGGAAAGTAGCCATGTGACATTTACAGTGAAGGTATGACCTGTACATTGTAGGTGTGACTTAAAACTTGACATTCAAAAGCATATTTCCATTAATTAAACACTGGATTTTAGAAAGATAGTACTTTGTGAAGACTTGCTTGTATAATTTAGTTAATAGATCATGGTTATAAAAATAGAAATGGGAAAATTAATATTATTATACTGTTATGAAAAATAAAGATATATGTCTATATATGTTGTATTTTCATCCAGGTTTCAGATTTACGTCTGTGAGGGGAGATAAGGTGGATGTATTATACAACAACATCAAACATGCCTTCTTCCAGCCTTGTGATGGTGAAATGATCATACTGTTACACTTTCATCTCAAGGTAGGTATTTCAGTACTTGGTGGAGATTCTACATGTATAAGAGCTTTGCTGCTTAAGAAAATTTTGTATTGTCTCTTTATTCCAGTGTTTGAGCAAACATAAAAGTTTTGTGTATCAGGGTGGAAAACGACAGTCGCAAATCTTTTGTAGTGAAAATAATTTTTAAAATAAACAATTTTTTTGTGAAATTAAAAAAAGGCTTGCATATTTGGAATGTTTAGGGCACCATCATGAACTTGAATGTTAAAGATCTTAAACAAAACAAGTAGTTTGCAGAGGTATATAGTTTCTATTCTCTGTGACATGAATTGATCTTGAATCTAATGGTCATTTGCCTCTCAAGGCTGATTCACCAATAATGTTGGATAAGTAGTCGGTCACTTGCAAAGAAAATGGTAATTACTGGTAAGTTGTCCAGAAAGGCTGGTAACATAGACCTACTGCTGAGATATGCCCAAATAATATGTTTTATTACATGCTTTTCGGTGGTTTATAGAAATATATCAGTGATATAAAACTGGTAATTTCACTGTTTGAAACAGTGAAATTACCACTTTGATAATTTCACTGTTTTGAATTTAAGCCCCTTACGGTGTTTCAGTGAAATACCAGCGTACACAGTACTGGGTACCAACTTAATGACATGACGTCATATATGATGTTGTGTTATTATTTGGCACGCTTTTCATTCAGTATTAGGTTTAATGTCTTTTTAAAACGTTTCTTTGCATGTAATAAAAAGAAAATTTGTTAAGTTTAGTATAAGATCGAAATATATTTCACCTTGTGAACACCAAAAGTTCATATTTCACTTGTGGCTGCGCCACTCGTGAAATATACCTTTTGGTGCCCACTCGGTGAAATATATTCCGATCTTACACTGAACTAAACAAATATCCTCTATATAATCAGCATTAAAAAAAAAAAAAAAATTGTCTTGGTTTTGGCTGTGAATCTATTTGTCTAAACACACAACTATGGAAATTGCAGTAATTTTAATGAAAATTGTGGAAAAAATTGTGTTTTCAACCAAAAAAACATTTCTTGTAAAATATATGAATGTATTTTAATAATCCATTATTTAGTATATATGAAGATATGGTGATGGTGTTTGTATATGTTTTAACACTATTGATGTACATAACTTGGTCCTTTATTTTGTAGTAAATATTATTGAGAGCTGTTTATTGCATAATTTATATATGTTGGTGTTACTTTCTTTCCGGAATGTTTAGCACGCCATCTTGTTTGGTAAGAAGAAACATATAGATGTACAGTTCTATACAGAGGTGGGAGAGATTACCACAGATCTCGGCAAACATCAGCATATGCACGATAGAGATGATCTACGTGCTGAACAGGTACGGTCTTTTTTGTTCAAGATTTAGTTCTCACTTACTCTAACTGCTCTTTTACTCTTACTGTATTGGAACAGAAATATTCATATGGTAAAGAAACAGTTCAATTTAGCTTGTGGAGAATGAGCAATTGATTTTGTAAACAAACTCAATGCACTGATACTGTCAAGAAACTTAAAGGCACATTATGCCTCGGAAATAAAAAAAAAATTCTTTTCTGTAGAAAGGGCAAACATGTTGTAATAATGGATTTAGAAAATGTAAAGTGCTCATTACCTGAAGAAAATAGTATTACATGTGAACTGTTTGTGATAAAGGTAGCACTATTGTAAACAAAAATGCATTTTGATTTCCATGCATAATATAAATCACTACTGTACTAATTGCAAAAATGCAGGGAAAATTTATGTTGCCTCAACTATATGGTGAATGAGTAAAGTTTTGGAAAGTTCTGAAACAGGACACCAAAAATAAAAAGCTTTTGAAAAATAATAGCATTATGAAGACTTAATGGGCCCTTAAAGCTCTGAAATTTGCAGTTACAATTTTAGTCTTTTATGTTCTGTCATTGAATGTTTGTTGCATTGATTTTAGGCTGAAAGAGATATGAGGCAGAAATTAAAGTCAGCCTTCAAGAATTTCTGCGAAAAGGTGGAAATTTTGACCAAAAACGAGGTAGAATTTGATACTCCGTTTAGAGAGCTTGGTTTCCATGGAGCTCCATTCCGTAGCACAGTTCTCTTGCAGCCCACCAGTGGTTGCCTGGTGACACTAACAGAATGGGTAAGTTTTATTCTATTTACCGTAACACCTCAATGTTGGGACCTCCATTGCTAAAATGAAGTAGTTTAAAAAAAACAAAAAGCAAGAAAAAAAGACACCAAAGTTTGTAAGGGCCAACTAGTTTGAACAATATAATACATCTAGGGCCACCCTTTTTCTTTGTCCATCAGTAAAGCTGGGAAATGGCCATTTTAGTGTAGTTATTAAGTGAAACCCTAACTGTTCAAAAGACCAATAACTCAGTTTGGGTTGTAGTGGGCTTAATGTTACAAATTGCGATTAAAAATACAATATTTTACTTTCAGCCACCATTTGTTATCTCCCTTGACGAAGTAGAATTGGTCCACTTTGAACGTGTGTCATTTCATTTGAAGAATTTTGACATAGTGTTTGTATTCAAAGATTACAATAAGAAGATAGCTATGGTGAACTCTGTACCTATGCAGGTACTTGAAAATGTCAAAGAGTGGTTAAAGTAAGTGTCATTTATTTTCCTCTTCACTAGCTTATTGAACATAAGACAGAATGACTTTTAAGATGGGGTTATAAGAAAATCCGGGATAGGCAATTTTTTATTTGTATATATTTAATGCTGCATGCCTCCAGATGTACCAAAAGTATTTCAAGAATATGAAACTTTAAGAAAAATGTAATCAGATTTTAAGGAATTGAAAAGAGTCAAGTATTAGTTTACATGTTAAGTGTGATTAATGACTGATTTTGCTGTATTTATCACTATATTTCTACTACATTACTTACACAGTAAGGGCTATATTTGCAAATTTTGACTCATTTTGGAAATTTATAAGCATAAATCTGGAAGCATGCTGCTTTAAAATGTTTCACCATAACATTGTATTTAATACCTGATTATTATAGGCCATTTGTTTGAGGAAAATGAATCCTGAAATTGTAAAGAAAAAGGGGGGAGACACATTTATATAATGCACATTAAACATGTTAATGGCTTATGGAAAATAAATAATCTAATGCACTTCTTCAGTTCCTGTGATCTGCGTTACACTGAGGGTGTCCAGTCTCTTAACTGGACCAAAATTATGAAAACTATCACTGAAGATCCAGAAGGCTTCTTTGATGGTGGTGGATGGAGTTTTTTGGACCCAGAGAGTGAGGTAAGGAAGTTAAATCTTTTTTGCTCTCTGTTTTGGTGATTGCATTTTTTGTCTAATATGTTTTTGATAATAACATAATTTTTAAAAAGTTAGTTCGTGAATATATATGCTATTGACATTGATTGTGGATGGGGTGGGGGCAGGAATCAATCTTTGCTCCCCACTGCACTGGTCTGCAGAAGCAAGACGTATCAGACCAGAAATGTTTAAACCTATGGAAAATTTCAGAATGTTTCATCTTCTCATTCTCTTTTCCCTTTGATCTCCATGATACAGGGGCATCTATGATTGATTGTTAACTTCTAACCATTTTCCCCTTCCAACAGGAACTTTGAATTCTGTCATGTGAGGGAGCTATCTTGCTAAATTACTGAACCTCGGTGATTCTACTCAGGTCCCCAGTTATGCTTGGAGGGGCACTGGAAGTTTCCTCCACCAGTAATACTTGAAAGTTGACATATGACCATTAAAGTGTTGTTGTTGCTTTAACCCAACATAACAAAAAGACAAAACACCCGTGATATGCATTTAATAAGACTGTGTGTTTTATTGAATCCTCAAAATTAAAGGAGAATAGATGAGTTAGTAAATAGGGTATATAATTGAATTATTATTATTCACAGGATGAAGGCGATGACGAAGAAGATGAAGAGGATGAAGAATTTAACCCATCGGATGAGTTTAGCGGTAGTGGGGAGGAAAGTTCCGACGATTACAGCGAGGAGAGTAACTGGGAGGAGGAAGAGGAAGAAGACTCCGGTATGACTTTAAATATAGTAAAACTTTGGTTGCCTCCCTTGCTTACTTTATATAGTTATGACTTGTCATTGTAAACTTGGATTGCCCTCCCTTGTAAGTTTTATATAGTTGTCATTGTTAACTTGGCTTGGGCACTCAAATTTACGATTAACTTCACCTGCTATTGTTGTTTGCTATTTTTAGAAGACGAAGAAGACCTAGGATCTAGTGAGGAAAGTGGTAAAGACTGGGACGAGCTGGAGGAGGAGGCTAGAAGAGGTATGTATACTGTTAATATAAAATTAAAATCGCAACGTCTGTCTGTGTGTCCACACTTGCACAACATGTGTGTCCGGACTGTTACTTTGTCATCATTGAAGGATCTTAAAATAAATTGGCACAAATGTACGGAGTGGATGATGTGTCATCGTAAAACCCATTTTCCTTACCTCAAAGGCCAAGGTCACACAGTTTGAAGGTTCACATTTTTACAAGAGTTTAAAGGTACACACTTTGTGTCTGGACTGTAACTTTGTCATGCATGGAAGGAATTTTAAATAACCTAGCATAAATTCCAGTCTAGAGCCACTGTGGACCTCTTTTTTAAATCAATATTTTATAAGGTACATTTAATAATGCTTAATTATTTGTATCATTTCAGCCGATCTTGAGTTGGACGAGTATGGTGAAGATCCGCGCACCTCGAAACAACCCAGTAAGAGTAGTAAACACAGCAGTAGCAGTAAACATAAATCATCGTCGCATAAATCAATGTCGCATAAATCAATGTCGCATAAATCGTCGTCGTCTCATAAATCATGTCATAAATCTCCGCATAAATCACCGCACAAGTCACCACATAAATCATCGCATCATCACAGGGACAAAGATCGGCACTCGTCGTCACCGAAGAAGAGGAAGCACAGTGGTGACGATGGAGGAAGGGACAAGAAAAAGAAGAGAAGATGAAGGGAATAATACAGGATAAATATACTTGTATAAATATTGTCTTGAGACTGTCAGTGTATAAAAAGATATTTCTTAAAAGTAGCGCTCCACAAATCTAGAAAATGGATTTTGCCTTAAATGTTGTTTTTAAGAATTTACAATTGTATGTAAATAGAAAGTGCTATTGTTTTTTTTTATGTCCCACTCATAGAAAGTGTAGACACAGTTGTGTGTGTTGAATGAACAAGAAAAAGAATTGGAAAGGTCAATGAAATAAGTCAAAGTTTATCTTTCTTTTGAATAAAGGTATTGCAGGATTTATTTTGATAAAACATTAAACAATGAATTAGCAGCAGCGTATTTGGCAGTCATTTGCCATTATTTTTCAGAGCATGCTTTAAAAAAAAAAAAAATGACCTGTGGCAAACTTCATACCCTGAAACAGATGCAGCTTAAAACACTTGACAAGTATGTTTCACAGAACTTTTAAGAAAAGTGTTACATGAAGAAATACAGAGATTATAGTTTTTCAAAGGAACAAATAACCATAAGAATTCAAAAGACTGGGCTTTGTGGTTGTTATTACTTCTTAAGGCAATTTAATCACATCTGGAAATCTATTGTAATGGAAATGTTAAATATGTTTAGAATTATGGTATTAAAAAAAAGTAGAAAGAGTAGTCAAGAATTTGTTTTGTATTTTTAAAGACATTTATTATTAAAGGTCTTGAACAATTGTGACCAATTGTGATTGCCTTGTGATAAAGGACCTCTTACCCAGGGATTGTTAGTTCGAGCCATACAGAGGTCTTGACCCTGGTTGTATCAAGCCAGTACAAGATCCAGGAAGCAGACTTGAAAATGGTTCAAATAAAATTCAAGATTAAAGGCCCATTATGCCTCAGAAAATCTTGTGTTTCCATTTTTGATGTACGGTTATAGTTTCCAGAGTTACTTGTTGACCAATTACCAGAACCATCTTTGATGCCATTTGGTAATTAGTACAGTTATATTGATTAAAAATTTTTATATGGAAGTCAAAATACTACTTTGTTTACATTATACTACTTTTACGACATATAATTTTACTTCCAGCATTATTTTCTTCATGTGATACATCTAACATGCTCTAAAACCACTATTATTTCAACATAACAAAACCATGCTTGCCGTATCTAAAGGAGAGAAAATAATTCATTTCTGAGGCATAATGTGCCTTCAAATCACAATTGATATAAAATGTTAAATTTAACAAAGAATATGAACTGAAGGTATGACCATCCTAATGGGAACTAAAAGATTTACACCATAGGTCAGATATATACCTTAAAGTACACTTGTATGCACAATTTAAACAAACTTTACCATACAGAAATCGAGTTAAATAATGGTCATTTTTCTGAATTTAATCTTGGATGTTAGACGGGCCCTTTTTCAGAAATAAGGAACCTTGAAATAATCTACAGTATATTCATTGTGAACTTTTGTGCGAAATAAAATGTAACATTCAGCTAACAATCCAACAAACCAAAATTTATGAAATACGCATTTACCCTACCCCACCCATTTTAACATGTTTTTGACCAATTTCCTACTTTAACATTAGTATTAGCCTTTTAGAATACTCTCCAACACGGAAGTAAAATGCATTAGGATGGTCATACCTTAAATCTGAATCTGTGTTTCAATACAACAACAGTAATCACCCATTAATCTTTGGCAAACTTGGTCTGAACGAGTCAAGATGCTGGCAAACCCTCGGTATGAACGAGTCAAGATGCTGGCAAACCCTCGGTATGAACGAATCAAGGTGCTGGCAAACCCTCGGTCTGAACGAGTCAAGATGCTGGCAAACCCTCGTTATGAACGAGTCAAGATGCTGGCAAACCCTCGGTCTGAACGAGTCAAAATGCTGGCAAACCCTCGGTATGAACGAGTCAAAATGCTGGCAAACCCTCGGTATGAACGAGTCAAGGTGCTGGCAAACCCTCGGTATGAACGAGACGAGACACATGCACAGGTAGTGAAGTGTCATTGTTACAACTTGTCTGAGCCGACTGCAAATAGTCTTTACAAAACTAAATTTAATCAGATGACAATACTTTGTTCTAAGATTTTGATCGTTTGGTTGCCAGTACATGTGTGTATTTTGATTAACCAACTGCATTATTGGCACAAGTAATCTTTAGACCATGTGGGATCAAATCTTGTTGATGACAATCTGTTGTTTCTGTGAGCAAGATTTGTACTGGTTGGTTCGAGGCATGGATTCGAGTGTTTTAATAAGTTTATAGCTTTTAACACAATCGAACTAAAGTTTGTAAAATCTAAACCAAGTATATGCTGGGGATCACAACCACTACATTAAAGACTGATAATTAAAGAGACTAGAATTTTACTGTTTATTTCAATGATTACCCAATCCAAAAGTAAGACCTTGAGACTTATCCATTATTAAGACCACTCATTTTCAGTCCCAATCTTTCGTTTCATTATTAAGACCACTGATAATTGGATTTACACTTACACACTTACGTAGATCACAAATTGCTGTTATTGTCTAGTATGACATTTCATGAAACAATATGTTAAAACTGTTGTGATTGGAATGTATACAATAGTGCAGTGAGGAAATCAATTTCGAAGTCGATATATGTTTTTTTTTTTGCACAATTGTTTTGCCAAGTACTGAATTCTAGGCAAATACAACGTAATACAACATTTAATAAGCAAACAAGATGACTCGTTAATCATTACAATAAGAGTTCTCAAGATTTATTGCTGCCCTCATCAGATTGAATATAAGAAAAACTATTTCTATAGAACAGAACTTAATTTTATTTTGACTTCATACAATACTGTTATAGCACATTGATCAATATACATTTTCAATCCAAAATTATGACTATTTTATGTATATATATTTTACAGCAGATTAAGGCTATTTCCCTAGCTCCAAAAAGCTATATTTCCCTAAAAATACTGTTTTTCCCCTGAAATGCCCTGTGCAAATTTGTCACTATAAACATGACTTAACAGCAGCCAGACTAGATTTCAACAGTCACAACAGATAGCCTCTGATATGTACCCCGCATGTTTATTTGATATTAACTGATTAAAAGCATGGCTATGTTCCAATTGTTGCTCATGGTGTCAGATTTTTCTGTTCTGTCATACTATATTCTCCCGTTCAGAAAGCCAAGATTTGAAGTTTAAAAAAAAAATGAAATACATATTAAAAATAACTTAATATTAACACACTTTAAAAAAGAGCACGTCACATTTTAAAATAGTATTTATCATTTCAAAATAGAGGATAAATGTTGACGATAAAAAGTTTTGTACATAATTAAATATACATAACAGATATTTGGTCAGAAACAAACATAAGTTTTATTTACACAGTTGACGAGATCACCTAGAAATCGAGACCATTTTGACTAAAAAACAAATGATAACATTTAAATACATAGGAATCAGAAGTGATATTTCTGTTAATTTTTCATGGCTGATAAAAACTTTTGTAGAGGTCCTCTGTTAATTTCTAAATATCTCCGCTCTACGCTCAAAATACTTCCATGTGTTTGCCTGTATAAAAGTTATGGATGAAGGAGATCTTCCTATTCTCTAGGCGGTGCAAAATTACAAAGCTAGATTAAAAAAAAAATAATTAAAAAGATTAATATAGCAAGCACAATTTTGACTTTCCTTCAAGGTTGTCTTTAATAGCTAGACTAGCTGTTTAAAAATCACAAATATTTGTACGGTATGTACTAGTCCGCTCCATCAGCAACCAGCACTTTCAAATCAGCAACATTGTGATAGGATACGTGTAAAGATATGTCATTTGTCATCATTAACTCAGAAAAGTCTACTGGTAACACAAATTTCACTTTTTTCCTTCTTTTTTTTTCCGATTTACTTTCAAATCAACTTGCAATAGTTTTTGTAAGACGTACTGACCAATGTTACTTTGTCCTGTATATAATACTGATAAAATCAGTGACTTGCCGAAGATAACAGTGTTTGTTATTTCTTTTTACCATGTTTTGCTTTTCCACCTGCTTTCGTGTGTCTAGAAAATGGTCTTTGTGCAGTGCCAGTTTTTCGTGCAGAACGAAAGTCCAGTTTTCCATCTTTATCATTGATATCCCAAGCAAAGAAATCATTTTCTTGGAAATAATCTTCGCTGTTCTGTTTTACCTCGCACTCTTTTGTCTGAAATTCTCTGTCATATGACAAACAGTCTGTATTTTCTGAATCATTTTCGAAATATTCTGTATCTTCTGAATCGATTTCATAAACCTTTTCAGCTTCCTCATCTTGCAATTCCCTGTCATACGACAAATAGTCTACGGGTATGTCTTCTGAAGTATTTGTATAAACTATTTCAGCTTCCGTATCTTCACTTTTTGTCATGCTTAAGTTGCATTTAACAGCATCAAGAAACGATTTATGTTTTAATACTGGACAAAAAGGAACAAAAGCACCATAACTTTTCTTTGCAATACATAGCAAGCCAGCTATATTCGCCTCGATATCAGCACATGTCGCATTCTCTGAGGCTGCAACAACATCTTCACTCATTTTGTTATAAACACGTCCGATTTCCTCTTCGTGCTGTGCTATTTCATTCGACAGGACCCTTTGTGTCACAAACAAATGCAGCTGTTGACCTAAGTCATTTGCTGCCTGCATTTTGTCCGTTGATTGTTTCACTTCCGATTTCAAAGACTCAATTTCTTCTTTTTGAAGTTCACTCTCTTTTAGCATTGAGCTACTCTTTTCATCAAATTCTGCGCAAATAGATCTTTCCATTGATTCGAACGCATTGTCGATTCTCTTCTTTATATCCCTCAGTTTATCCTTCATTTCCTTTCTGCACACTTTGATAATTGACTGATGATGTAATTCATACGCTATTAGCTGGTCTAGATATTTGTCTAACACTTGCAATCTTCCACTAGCGCTTTTGACCGATGTGCCAATTTTTCCCAATTCTTTGCTTATGGAGACCATTTGATCGCACTTCCTGTGTGTAACTATAGCGCATTCATTGCAGCAAAGCTGATCATGATCCTTGCACACATAGCGAACTTCCTCCGAAATGTGCTCTGGACATCTCGTCAGCGACTTTAACAGTTCAAGTTTAGCAACATTATCATGTCTGTTTTTAATGTCAATAAGTTTATGATTTGATAGAATTGTTACCTTCTTGTGTACTTCCTTACATTTGTCACATAATTGTTCTGAGCACTCATAACAATAAACGGTTGCTTCAGAATTCAGACTGTCTTTAAGACATTGGACACATTTACCGTCAGTATTTGACATTTTTTCCTTCTTACTGCTTAAAATTGAAACAAGTGTAAAATTAATTGGTAAATTCTCCACCCATTTTTCAGGGTTTTTTGCTTCACACTTAGAGACCGGTGTATTCACTCGACAAATTGGGCAAAGAATAGCAACCGTTTTATCAACCTCCCAACTTTTTTCAACATATCTGACTAAACATGTGTGGCAAAATGAGTGCAAACATGGCAATGTTCTTGGTTTATCGTACACTTCTAAGCAGATGTAACAACAGAGTTCTTCCTCTTTAACGACCACTTCTTTATAGGCCGCCATTAACTGTTCATGTATTTCATTTCGGATGTTCTCAGACAGCCATATAATCTAACACTGTGACCAAAACTTTACACACACCTGAAATATACCCCAGTTCATTTTTAAACTATCGATCTCGATACAATCAACACACAGAATGATCATGTAAATCATCTTTTTGTCTATCAAAACCTCAAATACATTGTATTTACTTTTAGAAAAGCTTAAAATCAAATTTCCCCTCATTATATATCCAAATGTTGTACAATACAAGACGCAAGTATTTCTTTAAGCTGTCTTATTTTTTAACTGCAGCTAGTGGTGCTTATTCTACAACTGAACTACTAGTACCCAGGAGCGACCAGTTTGATCGTTTTGTTTTGTCTGATTATTAAGTCAAATTAAGGTCATAAGGCGACTTTTCAGAGGAAGACCTCATGTGCTCCTTCGTACATTATTTAAGGCACCAGCGTTCCCCTGAGTAGAGCCAGCAACCCTCCGTAAGCTAGCTGGGTAGATTCCTCACACGGGAAAATCCACAGTTCCCGATAGGATTTGAACTCGCAGAAGTTAGGGGCAATTAAGTAATTTGAAGTAGGCAACCTTAACCACTTTGCCACGGAGGCTCCTACTAGGAATGAATAGAAAATGCGTCTATTCAAACAATGAGTACATTTAACATATTGTCATTTTCCTTTGCTCAGGAATGGTCATAAGTCAGTGTCCCAGATAAAATCTTAAACATTGATCAAATAGATTTCTTATATTAATAAAGTACAAACCAGTTTAGCTGTAACTTGTATACACTTAGATCCTCTGACCACATCGAATAACATTGTATTCAAATATGAAACAAAAATGAATAAGGAAGGGTGTCATTCAATAAACGCAAAGACCCATGATTTGCCTTCAATTTCTAAATGCTTAAGAATATTAGAAATCTATAGATTTTTTCTTTGGCATTTACCTTTGAATAATTTACATCTCCTTAATCCTCATTACTTCTTTGATACTGTGTGTTTATCTTTCAATATGACACTCATCAGCAATAACTTTCGTTTTCAACGTGAAGGTATTTCCACATGCTAAAAATAGATCTAAAGTTATCTCCTATGCAGTGGTCCCCCTTTTCTTTGATAAGCGACCAATGCAAGTTTCTTACATGTCACATTGAGATAAAAGCTAAATAAATGGCCCTTTCAATATACAATCAGGCACAATTTGATGCAAATTCTTTATTTGATGAAAGTTTTTTTTTGTGTGTTTTTTTTTGTTTTTTGTTTTTTTGCTCTTCTGTGTATCAGTGTACCGAATTTTTCCTTTGACCAAGACATTTTAAACATTTATTGAAGTTCACAGGTCATGAACACTGAATCAGTAAAAAAAAAAGTCAGAAAATACTCAAAATGATAATAAAAAACAGCACTATTACAAATTCGGGGCACATGTTTTGTTTCAAACCAGTGTAATCAGTGTCTTGACAGCCCAAATCTTGTAGAAAAATAGAACGTGTTCTAATTTTCTTGCAAGAAATTACAATGTATCTTTATGGATGTCACATAATTTCTCTTTAAAACACATTCAAGTAGGGTGTCTACACTATGCAAAACAAGAGAATATGATACTTGCATTCAAGACTTGGATAGGTGTAGGTATATAGGGGCCTAAAACAGTTTTCTCTATATTCCATTCCCATCACGAAGTACCGTAATGAATAGGCGTCCCGATTGCACAAGCGGTCAACTCATTGCAAAAAAACTCATCAATTGAATCATGTGTGTAAGGTGGTTGGGGTCAAGATTAGATCTACTACGGTTGATCTAGGATTCTATGCGTGAGCGTTCGTGTGTATTTTTCATTTGCATACGCAATCATTACAGCAATTAAGAAATATGTCTCAATTCCAATTTGAAATATTTACACATTTACATCTAATAAATTGCAATTGATATATTTTTGCAAACTAATGCAAGTGGTGAAAATACTGGATTATCATCGCATATATATGGACTTTAAACTTGCTACATGGTTTTATTTTCTGCATGATTACTATGTACCTTCAAGGCAGTTAGGTAATGTAATATTTTGACTGCTACCACGCTTTCCGCTATATTAACAATTGCGATTGATGGGGGAATCCCTTTTAAATATGTGATGCATGGTTATACATTACTTTTAGATAAACATTTTGTGATCCAATGACAGCAAACACAACCAACAACAACAATCAGAACCAATCAATCTAAGTGATCCAATGACAACGATCACAACTAGTCAAGCAAAATGATCCAATAAATGCAATCATAACCAATCAACCAAGGTGATTCAATGACAACAATCGCAACCAATCAACCTTGGTGGTCCAATAACAGCAATTACAACCAATAAACCTAGGTGGTACAATGACAGCAATTACAATTAGCCAACCAAGGTGGTACAATGACATCAATCACAACCAAGGTGATCCAATGACAGCAATCACAACCAATCAATCTAGGTGATCAAATGACTGTAATCACAATCAATCAAGCTTGGTGGTCCAATGACAGCAATTACAACCAATCAATCTAGGTGTGATCAAATTACAACCAATCAACCAAAATGATGCAATGACAGCAATCACAACCAATCAACTTGGTGATCCATTGACAGCAATCACAACCAATCAATCTAGGTGATCCAATGACTGTTATCACAATCAAGCTTGGTGGTCCAATGACATCAATTACAACCCAATCAATCTTGTTGTGATCCAATGACAACAATAACAACCAATCAATCTAGGGGATCTAATGACAGCAATCACAACCAATCGACCAAGGTGATCCAATGACAGCAATCACAACCAATCAACCAAGGTGATCCAATAACAGCAATTTCAATCAACCAACAAAGGTGATCCAATGACAGCAATCACAACCAATCAACCAAGGTGATCCAATAACAGCAATTTCAATCAACCAACAAAGGTGATCCAATGACAGCAATCACAACCAATCAACCAAGGTGATCCAATAACAGCAATTTCAATCAACCAACAAAGGTGATCCAATGACAGCAATCACAACCAATCAACCTAGGTGATCCAACAACACCAATTACCGCCAATCAACCAAGGTGATCCAATGACATCAATCACAACCAATCAATCTAGGTGATCCAAGGACAGCAATCGCAATCAATCAAGCTTGGTGGTCCAATGACATCAATTACAACCAATCAATCTAGGCGATCTAATGACAGCAATCATAACCAATCGACCAAGGAGATCCAATGACAGCAATCACAACCAATCAACCAAGGTGATCCAATGACAGCTATCACAACCAATCAACCCATGTGATCCAATAACAGCAATTTCAATCAACCAACCTTGGTGATCCAATGACATTAATTACAATCAACCTAGGTGATTCAATGACAGTAATCACAACCAATCGAACAAGTGATCCAATGACAGCAATCACAACCAATCAACCAAGGTGATCCAATAACAGCAATTTCAATTAACCAACCTAGGTGATCCAATGACAGCAATCGCAACCAATCAACTAAGGTGTTCCAATGACAGCGATCACAACCAATCAACCCATGTGATCCAATAGCAACAATTTCAATTAACCAACCTAGGTGATCCAATGACATCAATTACAAACAATCAACCTAGGTGATACAATGATAGGAATTGCAACCAAACAACCAAGGTGATCCAATTACAGCAATTTCAATCAACCAACCTAGGTGATCCAATGACAACACTCACAACTAATCAGTTTTGGTTATTAAGTTACAGCATTTACAAACAATCTACCTAGGTGACCAAATGACAGCAATCACAAACAACCAACCTAGTTGATCCAATGACAACACTCACAACCGACCAACCTAGGTGATCCAATGACAGCAATCACAACCAATTAACCAAGGTGATCTAAAGACAGCAATCACAGCCAATCAACTTAGGTGACCAAATGACAGCAATCACAAACAATCAACCTAGTTGATCCAATGACAACACTCACAACCAACCAACCTAGGTGATCCAATGACAGCAATCACAACCAATTAACCAAGGTGATCTAAAGACAGCAATCACAGCCAATCAACTTAGGTGATCCAAGGACAGCAATCACAATCATTTTTGTTGATCAAATTACAGCATTTACAACCAATCAACTAAGGTGTTCCAAGGACAGCAATCACAACCAACGAACCTAGGTGATCCTAGAATGCTATCACTACCAATCAACCTAGATGATCCAATGAAAGCAATCACGATAAATCGGTTTTGGTGATCAGATTACAGCATTTACAACCAATCAACCTAGGTGATCCAATGACAATCAACTACAACCATTGCAACCGTTAAGTTTACATATGCATCATTCAGTGAGAGAAATTGCAACTAATCAGCTTATGTGATCACATGACAACAGTGGCAACTAATCACGCTCTAAACACTTGTTGGCATTTGATAAAAGTAACAACAATATTCTGTTTTCTTTCATTATTTTTTTTAATTTCATTGAAGACACAACATGTTCAACAAACCATAACATAAACGGTTAAGAACATATATCATCATTTACAATTTAAAAAACAAATTTCACTATAAAATATCATCATTGATTCTTATGTACTACACTGACAGGGTTGAGTCAATAAAAAATCTACACACACGGTGTAATGTAATGTCAAAAAGCTGTGTATTCTTGTGACATATCCCTGATTCTTTTAATTAGTATAAGCGCAACAATATATACGAAGGCCATTTTTCATAAAAACAAAAATGAAATACATTTTACCTTAAATCCGCTGAGTACATGAAGTCAATGTTTTGTAAGACTTGGCAAACATGTTGAAAATATTGCAAACATGATAGAAATATTAGCACTTGAAACCTCGGCATTCAACAAATAGTTTAATAGATCCTTTTTTTTTATCCAGTTGTTCAGAAGTGAAATTAGATTGTTAATAAATATTCATTACAAAATGTTCATTTGTCTTAAATTCGTAATTGAGAATATCTTTTCCAACCTATAAAGGTAATGACAGAAAAAAATGAATACAATATGTACATGTATATATTATTGTTTCATTTAGAACATCTTGTTTACCAGTCTATCTCTGAACATCGCATTACAGTCCTCAATCACTCTGATATGTTTCTTTTGAAATGTTTCCGAAAATTCACAAATTTTATTTGTATTATTTACAATTCAAAAGTTTTCAATAAGCTACAAGCATAACCCCTTCAATACCCTTCATATTCATTTCAAAATTCATTCATTATTGTCAAATATAGACTTTCAACTGGCCAATCAAATGTAAACAACATATATTGTGTTAATATCAATTGAATAAATATGAAAAATTCAGAAATAATTAATATACATGTCTAGCAAGTGTATCTGAAATATATGCACATGTACCAAAAATAAATTTGAAATTAAAATTCAAGAAATTCCTATTAAATTTTTTTGTAAAGAAAATGTGAATCTTGTTGAAAATAGCAGGATTTGTATTAGAAGAGTTCATCTTCTTTTCAACAAGATAAAAGCTTTTTACACGAGTTGACCATCTCAAGTTATATTGTTCTTATTGTTTTCTTAGCTTTTATTAAATTAAATTTACATTTCTATTCTAAACCCATAGATCTTTTGAATTACATTGTTGTGTTAAATTTTTATTCCAAAATCTGAGTACTATTCAAGTTTAGAGATACTGTTACTGAATTATTCAAAGTTTGTCAAACAAACACTGCAGGACTTGGTCAGAATATACAAACATACTGGCTGGCTGGCCTAGTCTTATACTGGTAGCACTGTTTTTTAAGTTTCTTTAACAGTACTGGTAAGGTTAAATATCTAACGGTCAGTACTGGTAAGGTTTAATATCTCATGTCCAGTAATGTCCAGTCCTCGTAAGGTTTATTATCTTATGGGGGGGGGGGGGGGGGAAGACACTGTTTTTACCAATCCAAAGATTTTTTTTCCTTTCCAAACTGATATTACAACTTACAAACAACATTGTGATTGATTATGAAACATAAAACAACATTTCAAAACATATGATAAAGACACAAAAATAAACATATTGGTATGTACACACACAAAATAAAATGCACAAAGAGGATCTTCATTTCACAATTTAACTTATACTTGGTACCAATTAGGTATTTCACATTCATTACACTTATAAATGTACAACTTTTAATTATTAAGAGTACATAGATCTCTATTAAAAATGAAAAAATAAATCTCAGAAACAAACAAAATTTGCTTTCACATATAATACCTTGAGGGAGAATGAAACATCACTTTTACAGTAAAAGCATTTGATTTACATTTTAAAAAATCATGCTTGCAATTTTAAAGGTTAAGGATTTCATGACACTCAGCAAGTTAACAAAAGTTTTTTGAAGATTCATTTATTTCATCTCCACATTACATTCAATTCAAGTACATTGTTATACACACACATTTTATTTTAAAATCATATTTACAAAAGAAAATGGCAGCTGAATGTAGTTAATACAAAATGTACACAGTTGATATATATTGCCAACTCTGGCAGCAAAATAAATATAGACACATTTGCATACGAGTCACATGACCTTTTAAACCAATCACATTGAAATTCTATTTATAGAAACCAATGAACTAAAAGCATACTTCAGTAGCTAAGAAAATATGAAACTTCAGCAATCTGTATAAATTCAGTATGTATGCAACAAAAATAGGGCTAGGTTATCTTGAAACTGCAGTCTATAATCACCCAAATCATATAGCAATATCTCAAACATGGAAAACAAGTCTACTCACTTTTTAAGGATGGAAATTCTTAAAATAATAAAAGGTCAAGGGTTAAGGGATCATGCGACTCATATACTATGTTCATGCGGAGAAAATAATAAATAACTCATTTAACATAAATAAAATCATTCATTCATACTGGTTTTTTTTGGGGAATAAATTATAAGTTTTATTCACAATGTTTTCCGATGTACAAATTCTATACAATTCCTGAAGAAAATATTTCATATATCACGCAATAACACTGAATGCAACATTATCCATTAAAACTGTCTTGTGTTACCCTAGTCATACATATTAAACTATATTTATAATGCAAATTCTTGAGAATTAATACAGTAGTATTGTTTTCCAAAACATTAGGTACCCTATCATAAAATTGTTTTCCTTTGCTTATTCCAAGTTAATGGTAATATTTTAATCTTAACCTGGCAATACAAAATTTATTCTCGCAGACTGGCAATAACAATATTTTAGGTACACAGACTGGCAAAACTGACATTTTTTTTAATGAATAAAAAGCTAAAAGAAAACAAATTCTATTGAAAGGAATGCTATCTAAACAATGTATGCTAAAATGATTAAATTACGAGAGTTTAATCACTAGAAATATAGTCAAGTTAAGGACGGATATGTGAACTCAATGATTTATAAAGTTAAAAAGAAAAGACAGTTTTTATGAATATAGAATATAACATTAATACTGGATATTTGTGGAGCAAAAACTAATGAATATTAATTGCCTGTATATCTTAGCAATTCTACCATACTAAAAGAATACTAACAAAAAAAAATCATCTTTACTTTGAGATCTATGTAATATACTGTAAAAACAAAATTTATCCAAAGCCGATTCCAAAGTATAATTTTTTACTATTACATATACATCATTTCAATTACACTTCCAACATAAATTGTGAGAAAGCCCAACACCAATTGGAACTACTCTTCTTTGACTGTGTAGAAAACATGGATATATAGGCCCCTAGATTTACAGGCAGACATTATTAAACATATCATATCTCCAACATTCTGTCATTTATTGGGATATATCTAATGGAAACATTCCACTAAAGCTTAAAGGCTTTTATTTGGAATGTGCTTTAATTTGTCTAGTAAAATTTCATACTTTCTGTAAAAAGAAAAATGAGCTTGAAAGGATAAAACGTAAATTGGTATATTCCAACAGAATTAGCCATCATAATGAACTTTGTATAATCAATGCAATTTTATATTCCTGATTCGGTGTCAATGTTTTCACTGTTATTCAGATGAAAAAAATTGTTTAAGCAAAGCTATATATATGGATTTAATGAAATGACAGCAATATTGGTAAAAGTATTCCTATACTTAATACACTTAATCTCCAGTTAATAAATTAACATGTACTATCTGTTTAAATAGCTATTTAGAATTTACAAGCAATACCAACTTGGTCAGACTCTGAGATAATATTTATATATATATAAATGAAAGAACTTCGGTAACAATTGAATAAATTTGATTATCTTAAAGGAACCTTACTGGTACGACTTTCAATGTGTGTTACTCTAAATCAATTATCGTACTTAGAAGACAAAAAAAAAATAAACCTAACAAATAAAATAAATTCTGCAGAGAAGTAAAAATGTAGCTCACATGAATAAAAGACGTTTGTCTTACAGTGTCATCAATTACTACATTCAAACATCGTATAAAAGAAATTTTTGTCATGATTAAATTATAAAATGTACAATAAAAACGCACATGATTCTGATATTAAAGTCACATTTCATCATGATTTGATACACGAAAAAAATAACACAATTTTATCATTTCTGACAATAAAATGCAAACAATATGAACAAATTTGAATTATCTGTATTTGGAACATACATTTTGCGGCCAGCGATTTTGACCGACACAATGAACATCATATGACTAAAAACAGGGATTCAAAGTCTTTACATTAAAAGATATATTTCATCACATGAGTATGGACATTTCGTGAATAAATATGTACAACTAATGAGTTAAATGAACGATCCCTAAGTATTCACTAACGTTAAAACCGGAAATCGGCACCAGCCATGTCGATGGCCCATCGGAACTTGTCCCTCTGAGTCTTGTTGTATACTTTCTCTATAGGCACCTCCCACTTTTTACACCTGATGATGAAAATAATATTCATGAATAAAATTTACATTTTGTTAAAAGATAGCAAAACGCCAAAAATAAAAGGTACAAAAACATCCTGTCAAAAGAGGTGATTACAAATTTTACACCAATCATTCATATAGGTTTTTAATATTTATAATACCGTATTTTACGCCATTGTGAAACATAATAATCAAAAGGCATATGCATTTTAAAGACATAATCATATTTAAAACATTGTACAAAAATTGTATGTTCAACACACATAATTAATCATACATGTATGATGTATATAAACAAAGATTTGAACATACCATGCCACTGAGATTCTAGGATCAAGGTAGTTAAGTTTGGAGGTTCCGAGGGCAATTTCCTTGTTCTCATCTTTGTCCGTTGCTTGTACTTCAAGCTTAGTCAGCTGTTCCTCTGATCTCTCATATGCTTTCTTCTTCTTCTCATACATACTAGAAAATTATATAAAGGTTAATAACCAAATCTTAAACACTTGTGCGCCATCCATTTTTTTTAGAGCTGTCCATTATTAATTTTGTAAGTATTTAGATGGAAAATCAAGATATTTAATCACTGGTAGAATCTATACTGACTGGACATATGTATAGGCGAACCTGGCTCTATACTAGGCAAGGATGTTAAATTTCAGTTCCTACATTAAAAGAAAACTAGTTTTTAATTCCTAATACCTTTTTTCCCGGCCAAGTGTAAATGAATGAATTATACACAATTTTTAGATCTACATGAAATATTCAACTTGCAGGGTTATTAAAGATAGCAAATAGATCAATACATAAAAATAGTCCAACCCACTTGTAGTAAATGTTGGCAAATATCAAACAAGGCTATACATTAGAATGAAAGATGATTATGTTATTACATCCATGTGATATAATTTTGGTCTGCAATGTTCACCATTCAGTCAGTACATATTTTAAATTTTCTTTAAAAATGATAAATGGTTGTGTTCAGACTGTAAGATTCAGACTGTAAGATGGATAAGTCCATTTCAGATATCTAGTGTTGGTAAGAGTTAAACTAAACAAGAAAACTTACAGTTTATTCTTTTGGTTTTTCTGGGATTTAAATGCAGCTTTGGCTTCCTTCAATGCTTTCTTGGCCTCCTTTACAACAGCTCTTTTGTCTTTAATCTGCAAGAAAAATATGCAACATCAGAATCTGATCCTTAAGTTGTTGTCACAATAATGACATTTCATTTTGGCTTTGCCACTAGTAGCATCTAACAAAAGCAAAATACTAATCACTTCCTACCTTCAATATTTATTTAAACTTTTACCTAAACAATGGACAAGTCAAAACCATGACTCTGAGAGCTGATCACAAAATTCTTTTCATCACAAAAGCTAAATCAAGCCGTAAATATCCCCCATATGCGCAGACTAGCCTCGCTTTATACTAGCGACAAAGGCTTAAATAATTTCTTTTTTCCAGCAGATAAGGGTTAAACAATTTGCAACAATAACCAGCTTTGGAACAATGTTATCAAATGGGAATTTCGATCCAATAACTGGGTAGAAAGTCAAGAAGACAATTTCATGAGTAAATTGCTTCATATTTTAAATTAAGATTAAATACCATAAATAATAATGTTTCACATATCATTACGCACCTTAGCCATTATGTTCTTCCATCTGTTTACTGAAGTTTTTCGGAGCTGCACGTTGATGGTTACATAGAATAGCTACAGCACGGTTAGCTCGGTTGTAAGACAACATTTTCGCTGGGACAGGGTCCTCCTCTGATAAAACAAAACAAACACACATTTTTAATGTCAAAACTTTCTACATTTTCATTCTGATTTTGAGAAACAATTTACTTTCAGTCTCTTCAACAAGGAAATGGTTCAAATGTTAAATTTGCACAACTAATCAAGAAGAAATGACTGATTTTATTAGCATTTTTGCTGTCAATTAACTGTTTTTATTCTTATCTTTGAAAGAAAATTTCATCTTCTAATGGTAAAAGGCAATTTTTCATTCATGCTAAAAGTATAGTCAGGTCAGACTGCTAGCATTCTCTTTACTGGTTCAATGATGGATTTATAATTGCAATTTGCCTTCAAAGGGTATACTAGGACAATTTTATCATTGATGTAAGCAATATAAAGGGTAAAACACAATATAAAGGGTAAAACTTACCATTAGTCATGAGATCAAGCTGTTCTTGTAAAGTTTTCGAGGCATTGTAAGTACGGAACACCTTTGCTGTGAGGCCCTCCATAAGGTCATGTAAATGTTTGTTCAAGATACTGGTCTGTAAATCACAGAGAGAGAGAAATGGCATCAATTTCTACCTTCAATATTTGGCAAGTATCACAACATACTGACATTACAAAGGTATCCTTCCAACTGGTGGGTAGAAGAAAGTGGCATGATGTAATTTATTACATAACATATGATTTAATTTGGAGTTAGTACTTGTTTGTTTTTGCATTGCTTTTAACACATTTAGTCCATATCTCAGTGGTCAATCCACCTTGTTAACAAACTAGAAATTACCAATTCCTCTGCAAGTCACCAACTACCAACCCTACATGGTATATGAATCAGCTGTTAGAGACAAATAACCATATGACTCGATGTTTAAGATCAATCATCACAGAGAAATACCATTCACTGTGAATAATACTATATACATGTATTATGAGAATTGTTCTGGTACTTACATTAAGTCTGTCAAAGAGATCATCTCCTGGCTGTTTGTTGTCCATGAACATCTGTAGATTTTTGAAGACCCGTTTCTCTACTGGCACGGCATTCTGGTATCGTATAGAATCTTTACCGAGGAAATCGAACTCAACGACGTTTTGTTTGCCGTCTTTCTCTATATGAAGTGTTATATGTTCTACTCGGAGGGAACAGCAACCCACGGTGTCCGCAGTCTCTCCTTCTTCCTTCTCGTTACCAGCTCTCAATGCAAGCTAAAAGTACGACAGATAATTTACACTATTTGGAAAACAATTTTCTCATACAAAATCTCCAACAAAAATTATAATTAAAGTCTAACTTGGCATTTAATCGAGATTCACTCTTTACATTCTTAACAATCTTGTTCATGTCAAAAAATACCCAGAGAGTGAGGCAATTTCCTAACCTCAAAAATTTTCTCTAGGTGACTTTTATGTGAAATAAGAAATTATTTGTCGTACAACAAAACATTTGCGTATTCCTTTAAAAAGATACATGTTCATGGTAATTGCTCATCTTTAATCGAATAAATCAAGATTACCAAACTTATTAAAAACTGAGTGTACTTGGGTTTCTGGACTTACTTTATCAATGAAGTACATAGCTACAGCTCTTTGTCTTATTCTCATCTCCTTGGACTTCCAGTCTTCCTGGTAGTTGGCTCGAATCTTGTCTACGCACTTGTGAAGTCGTCGGGCAGTCTCGTATTTCTGCCAGTCCTTTTCTCCTTTCAATCTGGACGAGGCGTTCAACATCACATATTTTATCTGGTTCTGAATATTCTCATTCCAACTTGCTAACCATGTTACCTTCAAAATGACAGTGGAAAATGTAAATTTTATATCCAAAAAATATTTTTTTTAATGAACATATTTTTTCGGTAGCAGTGATTTTTTGTGTAGGTAGCGCGAAGGGAAAGAAACAATATGTTATTTTAGGTCAACTACATTGAGAGATTCAATCAAACCCAGCAGACAGCATTCAATGAACTTGATTGCATTCAAAAAGCGAAAAGTAGCTATTTCGTTTGTTTTTCATTTAGAATTACACCCTCATTGTTATATGACAATATCAAAGCTGTTAGGGTTTTAATCATACCCATGGCTTAATTCAAACCTACTATAACTATACACTCAATACATTCATTGATTTACACCTACTAGTATTACAATCAATCCTTTGCAATTCAAAGTATCATAATAATTGGGCCTTGACTGGCCCTGTACTACATCAACTAATCATACCTTATTATCAAACTGTACTCTCTTCCACTTATGTCCCTTTGGTGGTTCTGGAATTTTCGAGTCCCTAAACAGTAGATGATGTTTAAAATTAGGATGGTTTTAGAACATGTTTCTCACAAAATTCAGCTATGGTCAGACAGGCAGATACAACAATTATGCTTCTCTATAAAAATATAAGTTACTTTTTCTGTAGAACCACGGCTTACTTCTCAAAATGATTATCAGACCAACTACTTTATATTGCAGTGATTTTTCTTACTTTATTGGGAAGAAGCTAAGTGGGAAGAGGCCTTAGCCTCTTGATTTTGGGAAAAATTATTGCTAAAATTGCTGATTTGGGAAGTAAAAAAGCTGATTTGAGTTCAGATTTTTGGGAAAACTGCATGATTTCAAAGAAAATTTCAATTGGGAAGAGGCCTTTTTTCGGAGTCTGTTATATGAGTGGGAAAATCACTGTCTTGTTAAAGAAATGAACGTTTTGTTATTGTCCTGTAAGTGATTAGCGTAAATGAGTTACTGCAGTTAAACATAAATACAGGGCATCTATCAGTGCAAGTTTGATTCATTTACTCTGGATTTCGGCTTGTGACTTTCAAAATATAATGCTTTTATTTCTTTGCCTATATAATGTGACTTCCAATGTCAGACATTTTCAGTCTCTGACTTCCAAATTTTTGAATTTGATTGAAGCCCTGATAATTATCATCTTCAACCATATATAGAGTGTAAGAACATAAGCCATCTTTAATCCATAGTCTGTCTACTCTACACTTTACTTACTAATATGTACCTTACACGTTATCTAATGAGAAACTTGAGAAGGACCTATAAAACAATTAATGTTTGTTTTCATGCAAACTTCTTACAAATTATTTTCATGGAATTATCTTATCACAATATGTACATACTTGCTGCAATTTATTATAACATCCTCGGGTTGTACTCTTCTCTTCAACATTCCCTGTTTAGGATGATCACCTCTACCTCTGAACAGACCAGGGGGTTCAATCCTGAAGTTTCCAATCTTTTCCTTGTGACCGTCCATGGTGCAAAATCCATACTCTTCTTGCATACGAGCATTCTCTTCTTTCAATTTCTAAGCACAAGAAAAAAAAATATTAAATTTCACATGTTATATACAATAGATATGAAATATGAAACCATTTATCAAGAGAACTTATCAAAAAGAACTAAATGTAAAACAAATATTGTGTTCCTGATTAATCACATATTACTACATTATCTAACATGTCTTTTAAATTTTGTAAATGAACAACCAATTGTGGTTTAACCGTCCATTCTCCTGACTTTTTTCTCCTGACTTACAACCAGAACCAAATAGTTCACAGGTTATAAATCACGTTAAGCTGACTAGATTTTCTATTAAAAACAAAAAACCATACAATTTTTCTCACAGAATATCTTACAAATTATTCTTACCAGTTTTTCTTCTTTGCTCCTGTTTTTCCTTTTCTCAGACTCCTCTTTGAAATACTCGCACATCTCTCGGAAGTTACATTTTTTTAAATCTTTTAACTTCTCACGTTCCTCTGTTGTCATCACCTACACATCATTGTAAATATAGAGTTTAATCCCCTGCCTGCTGGTGGCAATTGAATATACCTATGTCACCAGTGCACATCTAGATCAGCCAGCTCATCTGTGATGTCAGATCTTGGTTAGCACTGTTGGCTTTTCAGTCAGTACTTATTTTGATTTTTTCCTTAAAACTTACAATGATTTTGTCCAGAATTTTAGAGAAACAAAAACATTTAATACAGTAAGTGTGGTATAGGTTAATCTAGTCTTTTGTGAGAAACAGATTCATAGCCTTTTTGAACATTCAACATTTTAGCTGCTGAAATTCTGTAGTCAACGTTGAATTTAGAAATTTTTGAACAAGATTGCCAAATTTCAATATCAAAGTCATTTAATTGACCAGTTATTTGACCAGAACATGATAAAGTTTAACTTTGAAGTCTATAATAAATGAAAAAGAACTCTAAAATAAGCAGTTTTATTAAGAAATACAGAATAATATTTCAGAAAACAAAGATCATGAATTAAAGAGTTTACCTTTCTCCAATCCTTGAAGAAATTAGTGTTGAAAACTTCCTTAGAAGTATAGTCATGTTCCAACATCTTCGCATAGAACGTTGCCACTTCTTCTGCTTCCTCTGATAGTAACATTGGTTCACCTGAAACAACCATCCACAACAGTATTGCAATGATTTACAAACTACGCTATTCAAACAAGTGTTTAATATGGGGATAGTTCCATTTTCAAGACCTCTCCAATAAAATCACAGACCGATCCAATCAAAATTCCAAACAGATCTGAACATTGGATCTATGAAACGTAAAAAAACAAGCAATTATCATAGTATTGCAAGCAATCCATAAGTCCCCTACCGGTAAGAACCCCATCAACATTCTGAAGGGCCATTGGCCATTCACTAATGTTTCAATTTTCTCTATTTTAAGTAAACTTGTTGGAAAAGTTCTTTAAAAGTGATCACAGGAAACAGTTTTTATGAACAGACAGACAGACGGACTGAAGGACACTCTAAAGTTAATATTTGAAACATCCCTGTTACCAAAATATAACATTTTAAAAGCAAAATTCTTAAAGAGGAGATAACTCTTGAATTAAAGATGCAATTTCATAAAAATTTTCAGCTCTTTTTGACTAATCACAAATATTGTTATATTTGCCATGTTTTAAGCCTATTTGTTGCCAAGGCAACTGATATTTTTTCAAAATAGGAAGAACAGATAAGAGGAGATACTGCTATCTACCCATATGTCAAGTTTCATAAAAATATTTCCAGTACTTTTTGCTTTATCACTGGATCCAGTTTATGTGTAAAATTTGCCATATTTTCAGCCTATTTGTTGCCATAGCAACCAGAATTTTCAACATAGGAAGAAAAGAAAAAGACGTGCATAATCCCAAGACTGCCATCTACCCATATGTCAAGTTTCATAAAAATATTTCCAGTACTTTTTGCTTTATCACTGGATCCATTTTATGTGTAAAATTTGCCATATTTTCAGCCTATTTGTTGCCATAGCAACCAGAATTTTCAACATAGGAAGAAAAGAAAAAGACGTGCATAATCTCAAGACTGCCATCTACCCATATGTCAAGTTTCATAAAAATATTTCCAGTACTTTTTGCTTTATCACTGGATCCAGTTTATGTGTAAAATTTGCCATATTTTCAGCCTATTTGTTGCCATAGCAACCAGAATTTTCAACATAGGAAGAAAAGAAAAAGACATGCATAATCTCAAGACTGCCATCTACCCATATGTCAAGTTTCATAAAAATATTTCCAGTACTTTTTGCGTTATCACTGGATCCAGTTTATGTGTAAAATTTGCCATATTTTCAGCCTATTTGTTGCCATAGCAACCAGAATTTTCAACATAGGAAGAAAAGAAAAAGACGTGCATAATCTCCATACTGCCATCTATCCATATACCAAGTTTCATAAAAATATTTTCAGTACTTTTCAAGTTATCGCGGGATCCAGTTTTGTGGACGGACGGACTGACGGACTGACAGACGGACGGACAGACGGACGGAGGGTAAACCTAAAGTCCCCGAAGCCTATTTGTTGCCAGAGCAACCAGAATTTTCAACATAGGAAGAAAAGAAAAAGACGTGCATAATCCCAAGACTGCCATCTACCCATATGTCAAGTTTCATAAAAATATTTCCAGTACTTTTTGCGTTATCACTGGATCCAGTTTATGTGTAAAATTTGCCATATTTTCAGCCTATTTGTTGCCATAGCAACCAGAATTTTCAACATAGGAAGAAAAGAAAAAGACGTGCATAATCTCCATACTGCCATCTATCCATATACCAAGTTTCATAAAAATATTTTCAGTACTTTTCAAGTTATCGCGGGATCCAGTTTTGTGGACGGACGGACTGACGGACTGACAGACAGACGGACGGACAGACGGAGGGTAAACCTAAAGTCCCCTCCGGTAAACCGGTAGGGGACTAATAACTATTTTGCTTCAAAAAATGTTAGGTTTTCACCATGCAGAAAAAAATCTTACCATTATAGTAAAACTTGACATCTTTTGGCATGCGCTCATACAAGGGAGCAAAGACAGGTCCTTTATGTTCGAGAAACCTCCATTTCTCATCACTGTCCCCTTTCTCCTCCTCCCACCATTTCCATACTTCCTGACCCTCCTGCTGTGCTCCTTTACCCTTCTTCTTCGTCGGTGAAGTTGTTTCTTGTTTAACTGGCTGCTTCGCTTTCTTCTTCTTTTTCTAAATAATGAAAATAAAAAATTGATTAAGGAAACAAAGTTAGTATTTATCTCATGATATGTAACCACATCCAAAAACATTCTGAATTCTTAAGATCTATGCATCACTAATGGTCAGAAAAAATATACTACAGGAATTAAATGTTGATTGTGCCTCCGAAATGCTTTTTTTTCTCAAAAGCTTGGTAATTAGTAGTTATAGTGATTTTGTATATAAAATACTACTTTGTTTACATTTCATTACTTAAAAACAAATAATTTCACATTTAGCACTACTTTTTTCATATAACAAGCATCTAACATACTTCAAAACTATTTCTAAAACATTATCAGACTCAGGTTGTCCCTTTCTTAAGAACTAAAAATTTATTTGTTTCTGAGACATAATGTGCCTTTAAAAAGATCTGTTTACAAAACTTGTTGGTAATCATCTCAAATTAAACCATTACAGATCAACAACACAGCTCTTTGCAAATCAAATTCACAACACTAGAAAAAATCATCTCTTTCCAGTCATAAACAGTTTTCATTGGCACAGAATTAATGCAAGTATTTAACATCTTACCAAAGGTTTCTCATCATCAGATTCTTCAGCTTTACGTTTTTTACCAGATGGTGGCGATTCCTTCTTTTCTTTCTTGACTTTTTTCACTTGTTCCATCCTAAAGGCGGAAAAAAATTCTTAACTTTTCTGTGTTCACTTAAGAAAAAAACTTTCCTGCACTTGATATTATCGACATTCTATTGCTGAACACATTTTGAACTAGATATTTATTAATATATTACTTAACATTATATATTATTATATTATTAAGATTTTTCTTTTTTCATTTTTTATTTCACTTACTTGGTATACAGAATATATCAGCTGACCATGACCAGCACAGTTTGCTATTCAGTCTGTACATATTTTGAAATTTAACACAACAAGAAACTTTTTAATTATAGTTATATGCTTTTAAAGCATCACATTACCTTGCTGATAATGGGACATCATCATCATCAGAATCTTCTCTCTCCCGTTTGATAGGCTTCTCAACCTGTTCCTGCTTTAGTCTTACAGACTGAAAATATCAACATATTTCATACAGAGTGATTTAAATAATGAATTTCTATTTCAACCATCCTTGATAAAAATAAATCTTTCTCACCAAGTTCAAATAATACTGGCAGAGATTCTTAAAATGAAACACAAACCTTATTTGATAGACCCAAAAGTGTTAAATCTTGACAATATAGAACTAGGCCAGCTTGCACATCTGTGCAGTCTGACCAGGCTCAATATGATACTGTTGGCTCATTTAACTCCTTTATAAATTTCATCTTGATTACCCTATACAAAGTTAGGCAGTTCCAAAAATTGAAGCTGGACAAGTCTATCAATGAAATTCAGGGTTAAAACTTGTTGTGATGATTTAATTATCTCTTCACTAAAATCGAAAAACCTTCTTACCAATGGAATGTCATCCTCATCACTTTCTGGCTCTTCTTTCATAGATTTTGTTGGACTTGCCTTCCTTGGAGAACGAGACTCACTTTTCACTGGTGACACTGGTTCGCTTTTTACTTCAACACTTTCCTCATTTTGCTCACGTTCTAATCGCTCTTTCTCTTTCCTTTCTTGCCTTTCTCTTTCTTTTCTTTCCTGCCTTTCTTTCTCTTTCCTCTCTTGTCTTTCCTTTTCTTTTCGTTCTTGTCTCTCTTTTTCTTTTCGCTCTTGGCGTTCCTTTTCCTTGTCAACATCAACATTCTCTTTTTTGCTCTTTGAATCCGAACTACTCTTGGAACTGCTATCTCCACTTGAACTTTTGCTTTTATGTTCTCGATCTTTATCACGATGTTTGTCCGATGAGGAGTGTTTACTGCTCGAGCTTGAACTATGTTTGCTCTTATCAGAAGAGCCATGCCTATCTTTATCCTTACTACTACTGTGACTACTACTAGAACTGTGCTTGTCTTTGCTTGAACTGTGACCATCTCTGTGCTTAGAACTTGAGCTCGAACTACCATGTTTATGAGAGCTGCTTGAATGCCCGTCCCTGTGCTTACTTGAGCTTGACGATGATGAGTGATGCTTAGAGCTGCTGGAGCTCGAACTATGCTTGTGTTTGTCGGCACTACCGGACGAGCTTGATTTATGTTTGTCAGAGCTTGAGCTGTGTTTGGACTTCTCGCGATCTTTGTCTCTGTGATCTTTAGATTTACTTGACTCTTCCTTGGCCTGCCCCTCATTTCCACTCTCAGGGTAACCGTTTTGCTTGTTCTGGTCAATATGGTTTAAAATGTCTCCATTCATTCCTTAAAACAAAATTTTTTTATGAAATAAAAGGGAAACATATAAAACAGCACTAAATTTAGAATACTCAAGTTGTTCTCTACAGACTACATGATCACCATTTCAAGTAAAAATTATGTTCCTAAATTGATGAAAATGACTCCACTCATTCCTTAAAACAAAACTATGATTTCTTTATGAAATAATAAGGAACCATATAAAAGAATACACTAATCTATATTTAAAATATTTAAGTTGTTCTTTTCATGATCACCACTTCAAGTTATCATGTAAAAGTTATTTTTCTAAAAAAAAAATCAGTATTAAGAAAAAAATAAAAATATATTGCCATCGAATTAAAGACACTGAAACTTATACTGATCAAAAATGACGAAAATCATAATTTGTTTAGTCATCTTGAATATTATGTGCATTATCTGGGTGCAAATGTCATAACATAGCTGTATTTCATCCCATTTAAATTCAGCACCAGGCTTTCATTATGAGACTTCCTAATCCTATTATGCTCTAAAATCATGCGAGTGGAGTTTCAAATCATTTTATTTTTTACTAGAATTTGAGTAGAAATCAACTTGCACAATCCTGGATTTGACCCTGGGATCTGAACCAGTATATATATTTGACTCATCACATACTAATAGTATATATATTACTTTAAAAAATATAGACATAGGGTTCCATTCCAGAGCTTGCCATTTTATTAACATTTACCAACCGAAGTACCTTTAATGGACTTGCGTGTCTCTAAAAACGGACTAGGCCATTTATCTTTGATATGGAAAACTTTCTAGAATTAAGTGACAAAACAGTAAAGAACAACATGATCATGTGGCACAGATGTGCCAGCTGATCTGGACCTGCACTGGTTCAGTTGTTGCCAACTAATAACAGCTAAAGATTAATAAATTTACTACTCAATTCTAACAAAAGAAAGCTTAATAAATTTTATGTAAATGAAAGAGATTAAGATCTGACATGACTTTAACAAATAATGAAACTATGTGACACATTTCAACTCTTAATATTGCTTCTTAAAAATATTTTTCTTCTTTGACATTCAAATTTTCAAAATATTTAACTTCATTGTCATTGATTTAAAATCAATTAAAAAAATATAAAAAAATTATCAATGTGTTACATGTATTTCCAATACATTTTCTTCTCCACAATGTAAAACTATTAAACACTTTATCAGTTGTTGAAAAAAAAACATGTAAATTTTGCTCATAATATGACTGAAATTTTCTAAGTGTGGATCCTTCACAAACAAAAGTAGGCCATATTTCTTACCAGATTCTGTCGAATCCATACTATCACCGGCACCCTGAAAAACAGAATCAATTATCTGTGTTACAAACAATATATATTCAAAATATCAACAAAAATTATCCACCCACAACATAGAAAATTGAATTCTAAAAGGGCATATTTTTAGCGGCGGCGTGGGACTTAGCCATTTTTAGCGGCCATCTTGGACTTAGAAAATTTCAAGACAAAAAACGTAAAATATTTTTCGAGGTAAACGTATATAAATCGTGAATAATTTCAAATAAAACTTACAGAAAAGTGAAACAAGAAAAGAATACTTACATTAGCGCTTCCTGATGCCCGTTCCACCTCGATTTCTGCCATTTTGAAACAAAAGAACCTCGTTCAATGATAGTCGATCTCAGCAGAATACAGTGCGGCGACTAAGTATTTAAAATTGATTGAGCGCATGCGCGATGACGTCATTTTACCGGGGTCATCTTAGGTCGACAGCTGTTATGCACAAATCGCAGTGCGCGCGGTCTTTTTGATTTGATTAGACCCATGTTAAAATTAAAATATTTTCCATAAATTCTACATTTGTATTCATTTTAATTTATTATCTTTCAATAATTTAAATGTCGGTAAATATAAATTTTGATCTCGGGTATAATTTGAAAAGTAGAATGAACCAGAAATCTATATAACATATTAATTAGAGCTTTTATAACTTACGAGCATTAATTGTTGTTGTTCCTTAGAGTTAGGGTGGAGATGAAGAAACTGCTGATTAATTGTTTATTATGTTCAATCTTCTAGGCGAAACATTGATATAAAACATGCGGTAGTAACACCTTCTAATGAAAACGGCAGGGGTGTTTGTTGGAGAGGGGGTGGAGGGATTTTAAATCATAAGAGGTGCGGGCACAGTCACTTTTAAAATGACGCTGACTAGAACAACATTCCTCCAGATTCATGCTAATTTGCGTAAAAAAGTGAAACTGTATTTATAGAAGTAAAATATTGTTAACATAAAAGGGATGTTATAACGTTAGATCATGGATTACGCCAGGAGGTTGCGTTTTATACGAACAACGATGTTGAACCCATCGTTCGTTGTTTTGATACTCTGGGCAGAAATGGCTACTATTATCATTATGATTATTTTATCCATCAAAGAAATGCGAAAACTTTGTGGAATCTATACCGTTCTCTGTGATTTGGAAAACTACTGGTTTTTACATCACATAATGTGATCAAAATTTGATATCAACATTGATTTAAGATCTACACTTATCCCCGTAGACTGATAGTTTTGAGCCTTCGGCGGATAATTGTGTGAATAGCTTCATCTGATATAATATCAGTAAATTTAATAGTGAAGGTTATCAAAGTAATAAAAATTTATGATCATTTCTTAAAATATTTTGATCATAATCTGTTTTGGTGTAAACTTGAGCCATAATAACACATGCACATGTATTGATCTTAACGGGAAGCTTCAAGATTCTTTATGGTTTAATTAATAAGACAAACTTATCAATATTAATCAATATTAATATTTTTTCAAGAAAAATTTTATGTAATTGGTCTGCAATGGGAATATTTCCATAAGTATTTCAATATCAATAAAAATAGAATTGTATCATTTACACATTCTTAAAAAAATATTTCTTAGAAAATAAAAGTTGAAAGGTTGATGAACATTTGTATGATAAATAATAATATTTTGTTCAAGAACAATTTATTTTCAGCTCTAAATTGATGAAACGTCGAGTCATGTATCTCACACTTACCAACAACATTAAAGTATAAATCTCTTATGGTTTTTTGTTGCATAAGATACTATAAAAATAATTATTCCTTCCATGATGGACCAGTCCACTTTAAAGGAGCTCCACTGAGGTCAAAAAGCAAAATACTAATAATAATAATACAAATAAGACTCAAAAATATCTTGGACACTCAATTAAAACGGTAATTACGCAAATGATGATACAGAAATACACTAAAATTTAAATTGAAAATCGACTTTCTATACGATTCTTAGCCCGATTTGAGTTAAACGCGTTTAAATGCTTTTCATTTGTGGTCTTTCTACAGAAATTAAATGGATATTCCGAAAAGAAAAACGGACATTCCGAGAGAAAGAATGTTTTGAAATTGTGCGCCCAAGTTATTGGGCCAGACCTCCATGAAATGATACACACAAAAAATATATAAATATAAATGTAAAAAAAAACCTAATTGGAGTCCAGCCTGTGGAGTCGCTTTAATCAAGACTAACACATGCTATTAATATTTTTGAAGGTATAAAACTGTTTACTGTTGGACTTAATTTAAAACTGCACAATCTCAACTGCAAAACCGTAACTATATGCCATGGAACGGTCAACTCCGTTCTAGTTCACAAATCAGTTGTAACCTTTTCGAATTCCCGTCTGACCATTTAATATCCGCTTATACCCCAATAAATTTCCCGCCACTTTTGGCCCGGTAACGATAAAACAGCGTTTATCTGGCAGATCAGCTGGGTAGCTCATTTAACATTCTTTTCCCCGCACTGTTCCGGGTTGTGAGCCGGTGTTACAATCGACTGATGTATAGATACCGGTAATCTATAGATACCCCCGATGCCTTGTAGTTTACCTGCCAGCAAATGTCTAAAATGCTATGTACAAGGACTGTAATGCGGGGAATTTTTTTGTGAAAACAAAATTACAGGAGGACCTTTATTATTGAACATAAGGCAGCACAGACTTGCCAATCAAGATCTAAGAAAATGCAGCATTCTCCCTACCGCGTCATGTTGCCTGTTGTCATAAGTATATATGAATGAATAAAATATGGTTTGTACTGTCTTACCAGTGTCAAAATTGTTGGCTGCTCAAGTTATTTTTTTCTTGCAGCCCATCACATTACCCTTTTCTAGTATAGAAATTTTACGGGTAAATAACATGTGAAATATATGTCTGATATTTAATGCAAATAAAACGTTATTGAAACGTTCATATTTTTCAAAAATAAAATAATTCTATTAATATAAACAAAGAATGAAAGTAGAAAAAAATGAAAACTCAAAATTTCCATAGAAATTATATATGATCTTAAACTTAAAAGGGCGAAAACTGACCCCGCTTGGTTTGCGTTACTTGTTGTATATAAACCAACATGTATCCGTAAAAATTAGCCCCTCTTTCATTCTTTGTCCCCTTCTCGTAAGAATCCTGTGATGCGTGTATGTGGTCGCACATTCACTGTCCTTATAACATGACCTCGATGCGTGTATGTGGTCGCATGGTCGAAAATCTCTAATAAAATAACAGCGTCTACAAAAGTATTTTGGTACAAAAGCGAAACTCGAGTCGTAATAAGGAGTTTCAAAAGTCTAATTAGGACACTTTGTTGCTGATGTTTAGGCGCTATTTAGGGGTATAAATTGATAGTCCTAATTAGGAAATAATAAAAACCTTATTAGAACTTCGTTACTCCCTGATACAACTTATAAGGGATTAACTTATACTTAAAAGAAATAAAACCTTACTTCTAGTTACATTGTATGTTTTTATTTCTCCTAATAAGTTTTAAAACTTCTAATAAGGACATGCAAAACCTACTTAATCTTTAGACATTAAAACGTAACACCGACAAAGCAAGGGCATATAGTGACCTTACAGCTTTACTATTGGAGGAAGACCTCATGCAGGCCCCATGTTCACAAAGATCTAAGGATCAGGATCAAGACCAGGATCAAATTTAAAAACTCAAGTATTCTCCACTATTTATCCTCATAAATTAAATATTCAGTATTACCTTGATAAAACTGACTTGAAATAGCATGTTTATGAAATTTTAGAATAAATTTATTTTTATTTTTACAAGCTATGGACATTTCACAGTTGATAAAAATTTTGATTTTGATCCTTAATTTGATCCTCATTTTCATCCGATTATTTTTGTATTTGTTTTGTTATTTGTTGAATTTATCCCAAAATAGGTTGGATTCTTTGCAAATAAGCAATTATTCGTATTTCGAATATGTACCATTTAATTCTACGATTCTCCATTTAATTTTAGTTTTATAAAACAATCAAAATAAATTCAGGATCATCTGATCCTGATCCTGGAACACGGGGCCTGGTGCCGCTCCATGCACGAAGAACCACTGCATTGACAGCTTTCTAACATGAAATCCAAGTCCATGGCAGGATTCAAACCTACAGCGGTAATGAGCAAGTAGATGGATACGTTTAACTGATTCTGAAACGAATGAAACATGTTCCTCGAATTTAAATGCCTGTGTTTCTGCATTTAAATATTTTATATTTATACAAAAATGTTTAGTTTTTAGGATATCGGATATAGACTGAATAAAGCGATCGTTAACATTGATGAACCGTCAAGCAGAAACTTATTTCAATGATGGATATAATAAGAAGCGTCCGGTCCGAAAATTCCCTATGTTTAAACCTCACAAACTGAGAGTTTTATCTAGTTGGTTATGTTTACTTCTTCGAATGACATAATTTATACTAGTATTTAGTTTACCTTTGTCTTGCACATAGACATATTTAAATATAGTTTTTAAAAGGTTTTGCGGAATTACTTAGATTAAACTCTAAAATGATTTGCATTTTACTGGTTCAGCAAGTCAAACTGTAAAAGTAAATCCCAACAAACAAACAAACAAAATAGTGTTTTTTTAGTTTAACCATATTTTATTGCATCAAGATACATGCAAAACATAGAAAAAATATCAACAGGTTTGGCAACAAGTTTCATCAGCTTAAGATTAAATTTAAAACTGAAAATGACGACCTTGTTGAGATGCATAAATTTGCTCGCAATGACAACAAAACGGTCACATTAGTGAAATATTCACCAACTCATTGACAAGAAATACACCATCGATGTTTCTTTTAAACTCATTTGTAGATAGAAAAACTATCCTTATTCAAGCATCACTTTTGTCTGAAAAAAAACCAGATGAAGTAATGGCATTGATCTTAAAATCATTATTTCAAATAAAGTTATCAATTAACTACATTTTTTTACTGCATAAGCATTGTTCATGAACACTGTTGTTACGGTACATATCAATGGTATTATTCAGAACTAGTGTCCATTTCAGTTAGTCCACCAGCACAGAGTAATACCAGTTTAAGTTTGCAAGATGCTGCATCCCAGTAAGCATACAAGTGCAGTAGCAGACATCTTGGTGTTATCACGAATGTCATCAAAGGCTATAATACTTCCGAGGTATGTACATAGATATACATATATTTATGTTATTTGTAAATATTCAGATCAATTATTTATCATTCGATTAAGGAGTTTACAAATATGTATTCTTACTACATTGTTATCAGATCTTATTTTAAAAGATTTCAAGTAACAGACAAACGCATCTTCATATCTTTCTTCCTGTTCCATACATTGTCCAAGTAGATTAAAGTCAGTTTCTCTGTGGTAAAGAAATGGTTCTCTCCTAATTACGTTGATAAGATTTCGCAGTGCTTTCTGTTGTTCAGTAACATTACGAAGACTGCCATACGTCTTGTACTGAAGAAAATAGAGGTATGGGAGAGAATCCACGGCACCCATGGCCATTAAAAAATCATCAAAACGTTCTATTAAAAAATCATCAAAACGTTTAAAGTCTCTGAACTTTTCTTTTTTACTTGAACGGAAAATTTCGTATTGTATTTCTTTTGGCATACAGTAAAATTCACATGGCATATATCTTACACAAAGGGCTATTACATTCCTGAAATTCTTTTCATTTTTAGTGATTAGATGTTTGATAAATCCTGGTTTAAAGTATGTATTAAGTTCTGTTGAAAACCTTTTGCATAAACATTGTTCATGAACACTGTTGTTACGGTACATATCAATGACATTATTCAGAACAGCTTCCGTTGCAATTAGTTCATCAGCAGAGAGTAAAGCTGATGCCAGTTTAAGTTTGCCAGATGCTGCATCAGAAGAAAATCCTCCCAGTAGGCAGACAAGCGCAGTAGAAGACATCTTGGTGTTAGTACGAATGTCATCAGAAGCTATAATACTTCCGAGAAATGCACGTACTATTGGTGTTAAAAGTCTGATTGCTTTTTTGTATTCTTTGCTTGAATGGATGTCCACGTATTTTTGTACAAGGGAATTTATAAAGTTAGTCAAAAGTAATTTACCATTAAAACTGGACATACAGAATTGTAACACTGTATTTACTCCATATTGTATAATGACTTCTGTACCAAACAAAATCTTATTCCTAAGGTGATAATCGCCTTGAATGAATGGATATGGTTTACTACATATTTTCTGAAGCAAGTAACCGAAGTCACAAATAGAAATCTTTAAAAGTTGTTGGCCGTTACTTTTTATAATTTCATGTAAAATGTTTTCTATCCTTTTTTTGTTTGACGACGTGACTTTTCCAGCTAGTAGGTTATTTCCATGTATCATAAAATGTGGACAATTTTCCTGCATTACAAAGTCTTTCAATTCCTCAAGGCAATACTTTAAACATAAAAGCAAATTCTGTTCTCTCCAGATGCATGTTTCTTGTTTAAATATACAGAAAAATAATGTGGTTTTACATATAAAACTTGAAATGACATCTCCGCATTCAGGAGTTATAAATGTTTTAACAATTAATTTCATAAGGACGTAGCATCTCATTTGTGTAATGTTTAAGCTGAACATGAGTAATCTCTCAGCAAGCGAAGTAGATAATCTCCATTCAAGGTCTTCGTACAGACCACTCTTACTTGCAACTGGCACAACAAAAAAGCCAGTAGTTTCGCATTTTTCCTTCAACTCTTTGCTAGGCCAATTTCCTTTCCCTTGATTATTTAGCCATGATTTGGCTTCAAATGGCCAATCTGTACAATGCATAGCTTTGACATAATCGAAATCAAGATTACGTCCATTTCCTGGTCTCGTTAAAGCTGGTCCGTTTCTACAGCCTTTAAAATCAAGTTTAGTGAGAAATGTATTTTTCATCAACATTCTTTCCCCGCGTAATTCAAAAGCACCTTCCGAATCAAATATTTTTCTCATTTCTTTTTCAAACAATATTGTTTCAAAATCTTTATCAGAAGTTTCATTCAGATCTTGTAGAAGACAGTATCCAGGGGATGTGCTATCGTCTTGAATCACTAGAATGTTGTACTTTCTCGGCTTCCACTGACCACTTGTCTGTACTAAATTGATTTTGTTATTACATGACAAATAATCTACGTCTGATTGCATTAATAGTGGTATTGAACATTCACTTTGACTACCAAAAATGTAAATAGATGCATCATCATTGATCAAAAGCGTTATTGCATTTAACATAGATTCACTTTTAAGCCTCGCACTTCGTCTTTTCTGTATCGATTCTTCATTTATGCCAATGTCATGTAGCACAGCTGACATTTTCATTGAAATATAGCGACAATAATCTGGATCTTGGTGCATTCTGAAATTATAGAAAGTTTCCAATTCACTACTTAATACTGAAACAATTTTCTTTTGCAATATTATAGAATTAATAAATGAAAATCAATTATAGAGAGTTATGTTCATTTATTTATTTAAAAGGTTATTTTTTACAATTTGACAAGAAAGAGTTTAGTTGTCCTCAGATAAAGAAGATCACAAACGGTCTATAACTATCATTTGCTGTTTGCACTACTATTATATATTCATTTATCAGGGCTGGTGATAAGATCTTTCAAATAAAATAATCCTACACTTTAACCAATGTTAAAAGATAAACTCCACGTTGTAGAATTGATTTTTCATATCTGAATGTTTATATCAAACACTTGAAAATGTTAGACCGATTTTTCGTCAACTAATTGCAGATCATACATTTATATGATCATTGCATCTTTCTTCTTACACTAAGAAAACAGGCAAATATATTTTCCAAAACACAGACAAACTGAATATATATATTATAATATTCATTTATAGAATCACAGACAAGCCGACCTCTGACAATTAGCACTAAGCAATATTAAATTCTCTTAAGAAATTGTATATAAATTCTTATAAAATTTTATATCTCACAATACTGTACTGTAATATGATATAAAACGAATGCCCTTTTTCGAGGTTTATATTTGAAGAATATCATTATTCAAATATTTCATAAATGGGTTCTTGTAAAAAGTCTACTTATTCTTAAACAATAAAAAATGTAAAATGTTCGAAAGATTTTTTCACATATATACATTTTGTACTTTGTTTTTCATTGTCCTACCATGATGTGACCGATATACATAAAGGTAGCTTTATTGACCATATGCGTGTTGAAGTCAGGTAATATTATAAGTGTTCAGGCAAAAAAGCTGTATGTTAAGGCCTAAAAAAGTGTTGTGAGGGTAGCATGCTCTCCAGGAATAGGTAGGGTAGGTCGGATTAAAAAAAATCATGTTCAGTTCTGAATATCTGATAGTTTTCATGCCCTGTTTTGTACAGTACTGATGGGTGGGGTATGTAAAATTCGTCACATTATCATATTTATATTTTGTTTTTGGGGTACACTCCTTTCAGTTTCGATCATTCATTTATTCAATTATAACTTATTCTGGAATAGGTGATACCAAAAAATTTCTCAAAGATTTAAAGTACCGGAACTTGTCTTCCTTCAGAATCGTCCATGGGCCCTTGTCAGATATTGACATTGAAACCTTCAATAATATAATGTCCCCGGATGACACAAGATCATCATTTCTAACTCTTCAAATGACATCTTGGACGAAGTGCAACAATTTTTTTTTTTTGATAGCCCTAAAAATGGTATGTTAGGGCATATTTTTAGGTAGTGTAGAGTGACCCTACCAAAACAATTGTTTAGGCCTAATGAATGTACCTTACTTATTTGTGAATTTATTTAATCTTGAGCATTACTGCAAATGAATATCAAACATGTATACTCTAATTAATAAGTGAAATAATTTTTATCAGCTTACCTTTCAATTGTATTCTCCATTTTCGTGAGATAATATTTTATTCCTGTTGAAAAATTTGGAAATTCCTTTCCTGTTACGTAGCAAGATAACCTATATTTAAAATAACATTTAAACACTGATCATCAGTTCCTTTTCAAATTATTGAGCGAACCATCCGCAATGGTTTTGAATATAACAGGATAGCATATTATGAAATGATGAAAACTGACAACATAAAAATTATCCCGTAGAAATATCTGATCCTTTAGGGACGTTTCTCATTACCCATATCAATGTCAGATTTTCCAGTTTTCGACCTTTTCCGTCTCGATTGCCGAAGCGGAGCGGAAAAGGCCGAAAACTAGCGACTGAAGTCTTTCTATTGCCATAAGCATCTTCGTATTTTTTCTTTTTCAAACATGTTGTCCAAATAGGTGTTATTAGTTTCTTGTGGAAACAGTTTGTAAGGGCTCTCTGTTGTTCGGTGTAATTTTGAAGACTACCATACGTCTTGTTTTTAAGGAAAAAGAGGTAAGGGAGGGACACTGCGAAAGCCATGTTCATCCATAAATCTCCGGATTTGGTACCATTTCGTTTCCGAAACAATCGTCAACGCCTACACCAAAAAATAACACTTTATCTGGATTTTTTTCAAAGACGTATTCATCGAATACACATAGTAGGGAACAAACAAACAAACAAAAAACACAAACTGTGTTAATGGATTTAACTTGTGAATGAAATAAGGACGTTGAAATTCAAAAAGACGCCGCATTTTTTTGTTGTTGTTGTTGTTCTTTTTCTTTTCTTTGTTTCTTTGTTTCTTTGTTTTGTCTTATGACTTTGAAGAAAGTATTTTTTGACACATTTTATAAGAAGTTTAACATTTATCTAGACAGAGCACGGGCATATCGTGCAAAACGTTACTATTAACGCGTTACTCACAATTTAAGCAAAACGTGATGGGATATACCCATTGTTTGAAAGACATACGTGCATCGGACCATTTTATTTATAAACGATTATGACCAATATAATAATAGTTATGCTAAAACGGAACTTGCAGATTTTCTTTTGCGTTTGAGTATATATCTGAATTACTATTATACGTTACTGAACATTCCGATTGGATACAAATACGAAATGAGAAAGTTGATGTACAAATATTAAGTTCATAATATTTTCAACTAATATTGACGTTTATTGCTGCTCTCTGGACACCTCCTATTGCTGTGGCTATGTTTGTAAACATATAAGATAACACATGTTTGAAGTTGAAAAATGGGCATTTATTAACACAAATTCCAGACAGTATGTTTTTTTTTTATATCAGTTGCAAATCTAATCAATACAAGTTTACTTTTTTTAGACAATAATTTTTACAAATCTGGACATTTATCTTCCATGTTTTCCTTAATTACACAAATATCACTGAGCACATTTGACAGTTTCATTGAGAAAAACTAGTTATAATCACGATCGTGTTGTCTTCTAAATACTAAGTATAATTATAGTATACATTTTTCGCTCATCTGCTTACTATTTTATAAGAAACTGACACTTTTGGTTAAAGATGCAGGTATAAATAAAACAAAACATTTCACCTATTTCACCATAATTAAATGGAGATTCGTGAATTTCATATCGTCTGCAATCACGCAATAGTTCTATTTATATCTTCAAATTCGCGTGTTTCAATTCCACCATTAGTGTTGTTGAATTCCATTCATCATAATGAGTTAGAATGGAATTGTTTAATGATAATTTAGTGGGGATTCTTTTTGAACACAGGAATATGGAGTATATTAAACATATAAATGTTGAAAATATGGAGTATTGTATATAAATAAAATTATAAAATTACTAAGGATACACCTTCATCATCTTCATTTCACCTATTGCTTAAAATGTTTCTGTACAGCGTCTTCAACAATTCGTTTCAAATATTCCAAACCTTCAAGTCGGTCAGTCTCTGTTTTTAATCATTTCATTAAGTGTTTTGGATAGGGAAACCCAAATATGTAATAATCTTTATAATATTTCTCCCACAATTGATGTATCATGTTATTTGGAATTTTACTAAAATATTCCTTTACCAACTTGTCACTTGTAGCAGAATGATATCCAGTTTTCTCCCTTGCTGGGATACCAACTTTTCCACCAGCTTTAATCTTCTGTAGGACAGTTTTTACATCAGTATCGAAATTATGCTGAAGACCAATATAATCATATTTCACCTCACATGGTCGGCACCTTTCGAAATATGGGTATATATGCCTGTTCTTTTGTTTAGCATGTCCATGTAATTGCTGTTGTAAGAATTCTTTAAAGGTAACTGTCGAATCTATATTACCTTCTGGAAATGCTCTTTCATCTCTGTACGCGGATACCAACCGTTCAAGGGGTTCTCTCACCATCATAAAATTGGTACGTGTTTTTCCCGACGTCACTTGCTTAATGTCACGCATGCGTGATTGGCAATAACCACGTGCCTCATGACGCTTCACATCATTAATGTCATCTTTAAATTGTTTGTCTAAGGCGTAACTCACGCGTTTGAGATTATTCGAAGCAACTTTAGAATTAAAGCAAATCATTAAATCGTACCGTTGGCTTAACATGAATGATTTATTGTCATATCTTAGTTTAGTCTTACCATCAAGTTTCACATTATTTTCGTTCATAAATGTCTTACACCGTTCATAAACTAGTTTTGCTCGTTCTTTAGCAGACAGGTTTGGTCCATCATCTTTTAACAACTTGTGCATAATCTGTAAATAGAAAATTATTTTATATATTTCTTAATATTCTGTATTGTTTGTTAAAAAGTGATATGAATATTTTTCGTTTTATTATGTTGTAATAATTTTCAAATTAGTTAATGATCAAAGAAAAATTGTTGTAATTCAGTACCAATACCAGTTTTATCATTTCATAAAGATCTGATCTGTGTCGAATATAAACTTTATTCAAGTTACTGAGCCACTGCATTGACAGTTAATATGCATGTATAAAAAAGATCAACACATCTTCAAACGCATAACTAAAATAACGTTATAATTTTTATCACTGGGTGTTGAAGAGTTCAGATTTCATATTCATGTCAACTTTGTGCTGTTTTCATAAAAGAAGATATTTTTTATCCGGAAAGCTTGAATTTGGATATTTCAAATTACTTATGTATTAGAAAAGGTTTCATTTGTAATTTGTGAATATATCAACACAAATGCTAAGATCGATGTACATTTCAACGTTGAATACTTAAATGCTAATGATCAATATGATTAATATAAACTTACGTATTTTGATTTTATATATTTGCTCCCTTTATCTTTACCATACGTTATACTTTCTTTCGAATTTCGATGCTTATCTCTATTACTATTGTGTTTTTTGACATTTGGCACATTTTTAACTGCTTTGTCACTGCTGTCTTGCTTTTTTACATCTTTCAAATGTTTCTGAGATTTATCTTCCCCCAGTTGTTCATCTTTTTTTCCTTTCCTCTTTGTGTCAGCTTTATTGTTAGTTCTTCTACTATTTCTATTGCCTTTCTCTTCTACTGATTTTCCCTCTGTATGTTTTACATTCTTCATCTTTTCTTTTCTATTTATCGAATTACTTATATCCCCCGTTGCCTTATCTGTACTGTCTTTCTTATTCTTTGTGCTGTGATTTTCATGCTTTGCACCTCTATCCACAGTTGGTGCATTTTCAAAATCAATTTGTAAACCATTATTGCCGCTGTTTTTGAACCCATTTTGCGTTTCTGTAATGTCTTTCCCTGCATTTTCATTTGTTACACTAGAATTGTCATTATTTGTATAGTATTCAGTTTCAAGATTAAATCTGTTTATAGTTTCTCTCTTTGTATAGTCATGTTTAGTTTCCATGATTTCCTTATTCTTTCTTGTATTACCTATTTCATCATCATCACCGTCGAGGTTTTGATTTTCACTGACTGTTTTGTCTTTATTGTCTTCAGTCTTTGGATTTTCAATGATAGCTTTAATATTAGAATCATCACCTTTTGCACTATTACCAACATCATCATGTTGATGAATATTTTCACCAATAGCGTCATCATCTCTATTTACAACATCCTCATAAGCACTTTTAATATTTGTATCATTATTCTTATAATTACCATCATTTTGCGCATTTTCAAATCCTTTCTCGAAATCATCATAATTCGTCGATGCTGTAGCATTTCTAAGTAATGTTTCAGTTGTTGTTGAATATTTTGTTATTTCACGACTTTCATTTTGTTCTGTTTTCTCTCCAACCATATTTTCACCAAAGTGGTTTTGTTCTCTTTTGTTGCCTGGTAATTCTGTTACACTATCTCCAATTTCTTTCAATGATAGATATTCCTCTTGATTAGTGGGGTCTTTTTTGATAGCAAGGATTCTCTGTACTGTTGATGTCGTTTGTGAATCAACATATGTAGTAGTGTTAAGAAATGACTTTGCTACAGTTGTAATACTTTTCCTATCATCTCTTTCCTTATAAGAGTCAATGGTAATCAGTTTCTCTTTTTGACTTAAATTGCTCTCATCAAAATGTGTTGGTGTTTCATAATGACTTTTCAGCACTGTTGAGAAAGAAAATAAGCATATATAGTACATGTTTAGATTTAAGATAAAGTGTTAAGCAAATACTAATCAGTGAGAATTTTTCATAATAAATATAACAAGAGGATCGATAAATGCAGAATACACTTGATCATCATTAGTAAATGTTTAAAACTGAAAATTAAAGAGAAATACGAAAAACTTACACAAAATGCTCACAAATAAAAACACAAGTAACAATTTGTAGAATGTAGTTCTTTGTCTTGACATCCGTCTTGTATTCATTTTGTTACTTTGTTAGTTCGTTAAATTCATTTGACTATTTAATATATCCAGGGTCTGTTTTATGTTGTACGTTGTTGTTGATTTTTCTTCATTTTCTTTTTACATCTCGGTTTAATCCTCGGCAAAGAAGTGGTAAGATTGGTAAGCCTCTTTGATTGTTTTCCATATATCTTTCTTTAATAAAACGGCAGCAATATGTTGACAATTTTTTATTCTATGCCACAATCTTCGTTCTTATTTATATTACTATTTTTACTATTTCAGTAATATATTCACAGATAATCTCTAGATTTCAGAATAGAACAATCAGGAAATCATTTTAAAACAGATAGCATATGCTAAAATATTTATCAACAAGAATATGTTGAACATTTATATTTGGATTTTTATCGCATAAAAGTAAAATATTGCTTTGGTTTTTTGCCTCAGGGTTTTATTTTCATTAAACAATGTGTCATTTTTTATTTTGATGTAATCGTCTGATATCTAGCTAATTGATTCTTCCTTTTGGTTTGTATCAGTTTTATTTTTATAAATCTTTGAGTTTATCTGTAGTTTCCTATGTAAAACCTTATCTTTTATAAATGTTGGGTTAAAAAAGAATGTATATAGAAGAATCAGCCTTTATGTTCTTTGTTCGTAAATATGTCCTTCGTTCATAATCATAATTTAATAATTCGGCCTTTGTTCTTTATTTAATCATTTGTCCTTTGTTCATATTTTTTGTCATTTGCCCTTTATTCACAATTTTATCATTTGTCCTTTAATTGTTTATAAATTTGTCATTTGTTCATAATTTTGTCATTTGTCCTTTCTTTATGATTTTAATTGTTCATAAATTTGTCATTTGTCCTTTGTTCATATTTTTGTCATTTGCCCTTTGTTAATAATTTAATGAATTGTAATAATTGTTGACTCTAAGGTCTACCGATTAACAAGATTTCCAGTAATTTTAAATGTTTCCCTGAGTTGTTTATTTTGCTTTATGAAATAAATTATATCATTTTAATCTAACATTCTGGTATACAACTGACTCCGGATAATTGTTCTGATAGTTTGTTTTGTTGGGGGCACATAAAGTCACACTGTGAAGGTCATATGGCGTTTTTCAACATTCTAAAAATATATTTTGACATGTTACTACTGTTCAAGGTAATGATAACAAATTGACTTTTAATTATGCTTTAATTACTTTTATTTCTCACCTACCTATCCCCAAGGCACAAATGCACTATTGCCATTGGTCAGATAGACTTCTTATTATAATTAAAATGATTTCAGATATGACTATAACCAGAAATAACAGGCCTACTTTTGACTTAAGTAACTATTCTTTATTTCCCTATTATTTCATTCCCACAATTTGCCATTATGAGAGTGCAATTAAAGAGTGGTTTACAAAATTTTGCACAAATTCTTCGATGCGAATGGTCACTAATTTAAGTATAAATAGCTGACTTGGATACGTACTTTTCTTGCGAAATTTGGTAAGACACAAGGGGGGTTAATCTGACATTTCCGTTGTATCTCAGATATACTAGTAATGTAACTGAAACAATGTCCCATTTTTGTGTGACTGTTTTGTGTGTGCGTGCGTGCGTGTTTGTGAGAGAGAGAGAGAGCTCGCGCGTGTGCGCTTGTGTGTGGTGTTTTTTTCTAGCATTTAAATATTTTGGAAATATCTTAATAAAGAAAAAAATTATTTTAATGAATAAAGAATAATCTGATTAGATTACATTGACTGAAGATTTCAATTCAAGATTTTAATCGACAAAGCATGCACATATAACAGATGTCGTTTCGCTAGACGTTAACGTGACTTTTGGTTCTGATAGTGACATTCAGTAGTCACATTAAACGGCCGTAAGACGTAATTTCTCATTCTTTTATGTAATAGTGGTATTTTCATTCATATGTTGGTAAAAGTTGTCGATCGTCGCTTTTTTAAACTAATGAAACAGTTTAATTGGTGATTTAGATATCCATGGGGGCTTGGGAACGGGACCGCAGATTGTGGCGCACATTTCCCATCCTCTCTACATATTGTTTGTCAAACTTTTGAATATCTTCTATATTATTCGAGAGGGTGGTCTTTAAAAAATATACTCAATAAATCAAAACCTGTTATTATAAAAAAAATTATTAATAGGTATAATGAAAAAAGAATATAACAGCGTGGGATTTTGCCAATTTGGAAACGAACATATCGTTTAAAATCGATATTATATTCTTTGAGACCTTACACTTGGATAATTCAAAGGGTATTTGTATGTAAGAGAAATATATAAAAAGATCGGAAATATGAGCCACAATATGCGGTCGTTCCCGAGTTTCTTTGTTAGATACTATTAAATTTTGACATTTTTTCACCTATTTTTCATAACACTTAAAACTTAGAAGATTTAAAAAATTTGGTCAAGGACGTTTGCAATAGCTTTTGGTAATTTATTCATTTAATTTCACATTGACGTATTTTTTTTTGGCCGATTACAGTGTTGGAAGTGTAAACTGCACGATTCATTACTGCATAAGCCATGAAGATTGAGAGATACTTTCTATATAATGACAATCATTGACAGACTTCATCTAAACATGTCTAACTACAGTTACATTTTGCATGTATTTTTAAATTTCCTTCATAATGTGTTTTACATACGAGGAGGTTTAGTCCTTTAATTAAATGGCAATTTAGTAAAATGAACACAGTTTGACTTTAATAATATTTCATCAAATTTAAAACTGCTCAAATCTTAAAATGCAAGGAAAATGAAGAAATATAAACATTAAACTACCCGTAATAAACTATTGTTATTATTGCATGAAATAGAGTTTTGCCAATTTATAAACATTGGATACTTTAAATTGCAGTTTTTTCATTACTCAGTTTAAAAACCAAAATACATTTGTACATGGTAACTAGCTCGCGACTGTGACAGGGCTAGCTATTGATAAAATATACATACATATATTTTACATATCAAAATTGTACAATATTGTTTAGCTACACTCAATATGAACACTATTGTGCTGAAAACAAAACAAACAAACAAAAAATTAAACCCGAAATAAAGCACTTTTATAACACGACATTCGACTGTTGTTGTTTAATTACAAAATAGCTGAAAAAGGACCGATTCCTCGGAAGGAATGAAGACAGGAAAATTACAAATTCCTTTCTCCATTTGATTGAGTCTGTAAAATCCAGTGACGGTTGGAAGGTAAAACTTCCTAATTTGGCACCCAAGCAAAATCCGCCGAACTGAGCCAGCAGTGCGACCGGAAGTTTAAGATGTTTCTTTTTCCGCTATACCTGTCACTGTTACGGTGTCAGTTATAGCGGGATGTATTTGACTAGTACAAAAAGGATAATAGTACATGTAGTTATGACACATAATTTTAACTACTTTCAGTATAGTTTATTATATCACATTCGACAGGTCATCGTTGCTTAAATTTATTCTTCATTGCATGATAAAGCACAATAATTCCGAGAATTACAATGCCTAATGCTGCAAAATATGATATGTCAATTGTGTCCTGATAGTTTGTTTTTTCAACAACTACAGCATGTACTGTCTTTACTCTTCTCTCCTTGGTGGAAAACACCAACGCCTTTTCATTTGATTTTGTATCGTCTAATTCAGAATAAGGACAATCCTCTATTTCTTTTCTAGCATTGTTGAAGTTTTCTGTCGTATCAAAACTAACATCTTGAATATTCACAATCATCTCTTGTTTAAGTTGGAGTATACCTTTAAAAAATTGTCCAAACGATTCATTCGTCATGCGCATGTGCCGGAGTTTCAGAGTTTCAAGGCTCTTCATGCTTTTAGATATTTCTATCGAGTTCTCTCTGGAATCATCGTCATCAGCAGAGAATTCTACTTCTAAATGCTTCAACATTTTAAGAGATGGTAAAATGTGATTAAGTTCTGCACTTTCTGAGAGATCAGTGCAAATCAGATGTTGCAATGCAAATGAGTTCTCTAATAGAAACAAAATATTTGCTAAATCTTCCTTATCGGGCAGATAGCGCAAAGCGCACATTGACAGGCTTTCTTTGCTCAAGTTTTGCAGCTGAATGCATGTGTCAAATACACTAATTCTGTTTAATTCCCTATGGGTTCCAAGGTCAATAATGTGACGCATATCGCATTTTTCTGTTTGCTGATCATTGCGGATACATTCTATGCTTTTGAGCTCTATTTCCTTCATTTTGTTTTTGGCTGACAGAAGTTTCGTAAATTTCTGAAACGATGCATGATCTAACTTAATTTCCCAAAAAGAAATGTTTCTCAAGTTTTGACATTCACCTATGGCAGTTAAAGCATTTGTGGTACATGCACATGAAACTGACTTCAACTGCAGACAAGTAAGTGTTCTAAAGGACTTTTTAATCAGAACCTGAACAAGGTCGGTAAGCTCACATTCCTGGACACTTATCTTGCCAAGTTTGGCATTTGTTTGCTCTAACTGAAGTTCGTTCATAAAAGATGCCTTTGGTTTCGAAATATCAATCGCTTTCAGAGAATTCGACTTGTCTGCGAGTATGTGTTTTAAATGTCTAAAATGATGTCCTTTTTGTCCCTTCACTTGAAAATTATTCGCGATAAAGGCACACTTGATATTCAATTTCAACGAACTATGACCGTTATCTTGACTTTCCTGTAAGCAGTCAAAATTGACTGTTTGAAAACGTTTTAAACTGGAATTTTCATCATTATCGATACCTTCCAGGTATTTTTGGACAGTTGGATCATTTGTTTGAATTTCTGCCACATATTTTGACAAAGATGACGAAATATCTGGACATAAGCCACACATGACTACGAAGATGGTAGACTTATCTACAATATCAGCAACTGAATGGCAAATGTCGGACAGTATTTTGTCCGTTTTTAAACCGGATGTTGAAATATAAAGCCCAGCAAGGAACTCCTGAAAGGTTTGGTGTAGAAACGTATACATGTTTTCTTGTTTCATGATAGGGTCTGAACCCTTAACTTGTGTCAGTAGACCAACAGCTAGACAAAAGTTGATTTGTTTGTCAGATATTGTACATCGTTGTATCGTACTCTCACTGATTATATACGCCGAATTGAGACCACAATCTTTAAATAAAGCTTCGAAAGATATTTCTCCTAATGATATCAAAAGCCCTCGGTTTTGTTGGCAGTAGAAGTTCTTGTCAAAACACTTTGGCAACTTTTTCTTACACATGTCATTTCCGTTATAAGATATGATATCTTTCTGTCTGGCTATCTCAAAAAGAAGCTCCAGCATGTTGCAGTACACCTCGCACTGAGATCGTCCTAAAGGTTTCTTTGCGTACCAAAGACAAATTATTTGAAGAAGAATTATTGGTACAGATTTAAATCCTTCAAGATTTCTTCTCTCAAGTTCTGCTATACAATCATTTGGGTTCATTTCGCGCTTATACTTGTCATTTAACTTTCTGGTGACTAGTTCTATGAGCTTGTCAGCAGACTGTGAACTAAGACCGCTTATCTCTACTTTTCTATCAATTTGCGTGGATATCAATTGGACGCTTTCAAGTTTCCATGGTCTTGTTGTTGTAATATAGGTGCATGTGTCACGCACTTTCCGTTTTGGTACTTCTGAGGTCGTTTCTTTCTTCAAATATTCGTCCAAGCCGTCTAAGAAGATAATGCACCGATATGTACTTAATATTTCTGAAATGAAATAATCTTTTCTATATTTATGCTCATTGGCTAAATCTGGCACGATTGTGCGTAAAATTATGTCGTCAATGTAATCGTTTTGGTCTTTGATGTCTTTTAATGAAATAAAGAAAAAGAAATCAAAGCGTTCAAGCTCATCCAAATCTTCCTTGTCAAAATGCTGCACCTGTTCTTTTAACGGATTATGCGCCTGGCACCATGCTAAAGCCATCCTCTTCCCGTATGTTGTCTTTCCTATTCCTGAAGCAGATGTGATATAAATTTCTTTCAGTTCCCGTTCTTCAAGTAGTCTTCCAAGTTTTTCATGAAGCAGTTCATGATAATTGCCAATACTCATCTTCCCTAATGGGCCTTTTAAGTACATTTCTGGCAGGACATAAAGATCAATAAGACTTTCATCACTGTGGACATGGACTGGAGAAACTGGCAATGTACTATGACGATTTCGATAAAACCTGATGAGGTCAGATCTAAGGGAGGCTGAAAAAAACACAGGAAGATTAAAAAGCAAATTTTGATAGTCTTTAATTTAATTGATTGACCAGTTGATAACATTATTGAATGAGAGTTGCATTTTTATAAGATATTCCTTTAAAACAATTTCGTCATATGAAACAAGTTTTCATGAAAATCATAAAAGAGTCCATACTATAATATAAAAAATGATTCATATACTCCAAATGGAAATGTTATGCCACATTAAACATTGTTTATCAATCACGTTTATAAATAGTAAACGAAATTAATTTCTTATGATTGACAGACGATGGAGGGAATTTAATAATACATTTGCATGTGAGGATTCTCTGTTCTGCCATTTGGATAATAGCCATTGTCTTGCGTCTTGTTTCGAAGTCCGTGTCATTCTGCACTTCTTCACGCACGTGTTCGAATTCTTCAGACTCGTGTTTTATTAACCAATCACTGGACTTCAACTGTAAATGTATAATAAAACATCACTTATGGCGAACATGATTATAGCGAAATTTCGGTTTTAAGGAACAAATTTTTAAAGGAACAAATTTTTAGGCCCGAATTTTGTCCCTCTTTATTATATATATATATAATAAAGTCATTAATGAACGCTTCATGGTTTGGTTCATTTTTTTTTTGCAGTTTTACAGAGGTTATATACACTCAGAAGCACTTATAACCAGACACTTACATTTTTCGATATAAATTGTTTATTTGTAGACGAATTTTGTTCAAATTTGGACCATACAAGATTCAACATATCATGCTTACTACTTTAAAATTCATTTACAATTCATTGTCAAAAAAGAAGAAAAAAATACAAAACAAATATGCCTGTTCAATTCATCCCAAGAATGTTCGATATGTTTAGATCTAGCGGCTTAGAAAGCAGATTGGTTTTCTTCCATGATGGTGCGCGGCACATACAGCGCAAACTAAACGGTAATTATTGCAGCGACAGAACGTTCGACAACAACTTCTGCCTCCCAAGTCACCATATCTAAACATCATCGAACACTTGTGGGATGAATTGAACAGGCGTGTGAGAAGGCGACCAGTATCCTACGCAATTTGCTTGACTCGAGTAAGCCCTTTTTCAGGAATGGAGAAATATTTCCTAAGTCCTCATGAGAAACAACGTTATTTCCATGAGACAGAGGTGTTTACAAGTTGTTATAGCAATGGGAGGACATACAAAGTATTAGGATTTGTTACATTGCTTATGAAGTTTCAAAAAGCCTAGCCGAGATGTTTCATCAACAAATAAAGGAATCGGCTTACTTGCTTCAATTTGTCACGTGCTGATTGAGCTATCGGGTTATCACCAAAGTATTTATCATCCGACAATAGCTCCATCAAAACGTCTACATATTCGAGAAAAGCAGATTCTTCAATGTGTATGTTTGAATGTCTGATTTTGTTCCCAACTTTGCGAGCCTATGAAACAAGATTGTATACATTTGATAATGATAAAGAAAATACCTCTTAAACAATAAGAAGTGTACACACACAAACTATCCATTCAAGTTTTATTTTTTTAAAAATCTAAAAGTCCTTTTCTGAGATTTCTTTAAAAATAACGAAAGTTTGCAACACTTTATAATTACGAGATGGCTGCCGGTTATTAACTGTTGTGTGTACAAATCTATATTATGATTAGTATGAAATGGGAACTGATCAATGAATTGTATCTTGTTTAAAGATTCTAGTCAATTGGAGAATTTCTCAAGACCAGGGCAACCAAGAATACTCGTACATAGATGATAATTGCATATCTTTGTGACAGACAATGTGCAACAGCTCAAACGCTCCCTAGGACCTGTTTCGTCAACATTAATACTATTAGAGCTTATATTATCACCAGGCACTGGCATAAAGTAAAGGACAAAATTAATCATGTGCTATTTATGTATATCTATCACTAAAATAGCACCTGCTTTTAATTGCAAAACAACCATGACAGAGGGAAGGTGCATCTAAGGCAATGACAACAAAGACAGGTGAAATTGCAAAAACTTGGCTTGTCCATTAGGGAAAATAAAAGAAAATATTTCTAACCCCCTACTCCCACCCATCCCCCTATCACCGGCATAAAGCCGTATTCCATCCTAACCACTATTCTAATCAGTTATCTCCTGGACGACTGGGAAAGTAAATAAATCACAGGTATTCTGTACCGGGCAACTGAATAAGACTGTCCTTCAGCATTTATCTTGTGTTTTGAGTTCTAAAAAACAGATAAAGTACAGATCCCGAGAGAGAGCAATAAAAACAAAACAAACAGATGAAAAATGCAAATACGATTTTAACATATCCGGTTTATTTGAAACAACAGAAATTGCAGCAGCTTATATGTACTAAAGCACCGTCTGAAGTATTCAATGCACTTCTATACAAACTATAAAAAAATACCTTTTCACAGATGTTGTCTTTGGTTGATAGGTTTTCAGTCATTTCATTCTGAAATCCTGTGTGGTTAATCATAACGTTGATAACACCATTAAAGTCAATGGTATCAAAATTAGTGACGTTTCTGTAGCCATCTTTTGGCATATAACATTTAGAAATTTCAAGCACATCTTCGCACCATTTTTTCGAATCTGTATTCTCCCATGGAGGTGTGAACCTATGCGTCTTTTCAATTTGCTTCAGTAGTTCAGCGCAAATTCCTTCCGAACAAATCTTGAATTGTTTGTCAGGTCCATTATGGAATTTGCACTGATTGTTTCTAATGATGCAAATTCCTTTTGTGCGGCAATGCAATAAGTTTTGGATGTCGCATGATGTACATTTTGTTCCTTCTGGTATATTTTCAGATTGGTAAATATGATTTAGAGCATTTTGAAGAAATTGTGTCATTTCTCTTTTCACTAATGGTTGAATAGTTTGCCGTGTATAAAAGAGTGCAAGATGGGACTTCAAGAAGAAATTCAGCTTGTCGTTTGGAATGTCATCGATATTGGCATTGGACTCCATGCTTTACCTGTGAATTATTTTTTAGAAATATAGCCAGTTTCTCTTTACTTAATATATTTTGGATAGACTGAATACGTATACAAGCACAGACAAGATTAGATTACCAATTTTCCTGACAAGGAAGTTTAAAAAGTTAATACCATTAATAAATATTTGTAAAATCTAGTTTCTGTTTCTTTCAGATTGCTTTGTTTTTTCATCTGCATTTCTGTCTATGTTAACTAATATATCACTTTTCAAAATATGCTTCTGTTGTATTCCACTGATCTTTGAATCAGAACACATTAAAACAGAAAGTAAATGTACTAAAATGGTGCGATCAAAAAACGGATAAGGCGATGATGATAATAATACAAAAAATTAAGTATGATTAAATTGAAAAATACAATCGAAATTACGTTGCATGTTACTATAATTTGTTCGAAATTTATTAGAAAGATTAGCTTACCGAAATAAGTCCCCGTGACACAATTACACAGTACATTTAAAACGAGACACTGACATAACTTGTGACGTAAAGTACTTTTGTTCAGGTACAATAAACATAAGATATTGTATCGGAACATTTCAAATAACTTGTTTTATCTTGTTAGCACAGTATGTGTGAAATTGAAATAACTTTTTAATCACTTTCTATATTTTATTATTCAACCCAAGAAGAAAAACTCTGGGAATAGGTAATCTATCCTCTCCTGCGCAATAAAAAAAGACAAATTGTTGAAAATTGAGAGACTGTTTGAAGTGTAACATCTCCAACGCCCCTTAGCACCGGATTAAGGCAAGCAGTGTCTAAATCTCAAAACTAAAAGTATTGGAACAAATAACCCGGAGGTTCATGTAACACAAGATGAAATAATCGTATTGGATTTTTCTGCATAAGATTTGTAATTAATCTCAAGACTTAAATTTAGGGTTTCACAAAAGCAAAATTAAATATGTAAACATATATGTACATGCAGATTCAGTCGTGATAAATCTATACAGACAGTCGACTGTAAAGTAAACTAGACACTTTCAACAAAGTGTATCGACAGTGGAAATAAATGTAACGTTTCAATCCAATTTTAAAGAGAGTTTAATTTCATCTTTGTCAACAAAATTTATTTGTAGAAATTCCAGTAGAAAAGTTTCACTTTTTAAGAAAACAAACAAAGAGGATCCAAATTGCTACATCTGAAATGGGAAATTTTTTCAACTGTACAATTTGTTCGACTGGGATCAGTTATTTGTATGTGGTAAGTTACCTGCATTGAACATATTTATGATTCTTGAATTTAGCGCATGAAAACTTATTATAAAGATAGTATGTATGCTTAAATTAAAAAAGCAAGCACACGTCGAAATTATTACGGTTGGCATAGCGACCGATTAGAGCTCCAAGGTATGGAGAATTTTTGTCATAGCCGTCTGAAAAACAAAGAAAACAACAGTTACAGTTGTCTTCATCTTTTATATTATGGTTTCTACTGAAAGGAACAAGGACTATTTTATACTAACTACAACAGTGATAGTTCTGGTTTCCATTACTTTATATGTCGCTTTTATTTTGACGCTGTGCGACAGTAAATTCGACTGTACTATTAATTAAATCTGTTTCACTGAAGTCTCTTTAGCTACAACAGTGGCAATGTCAAATGCTAACTGGGCCCTAAAACCCACGACAGAAACAAAATATAAGTACTATGAATTTAAAACGATTTTCCTCTCAAGTAAAATGAAAAAGACTACTATTGAAGCCAGTTTGATATTTACAAACAACATTTAAGACATTTGTCTTCAGTATAAAATCAGACCCGTACAGACTGACCAGGCTCTTTATACATTGGATGCTTAATTTTAATACTTTAAACTTATCCCTCAAGTTAACATTATTTTCTCAAATTTAAAACAAATAGAAATTAAGCAAGAAATTGCCTGAAATTATCGACAGTTATAAAATTTTCCAATAAAATCAGATTTAACATTTGATAATCACAATTAAAATTTCAATATGGAATACTTTGGTTTTATCTTAATTGATATCAAGAGCAGTGTTATATGACATATCCTATTGAGGTTTCTTGTTGTTGTTTTTGTTTTAATTTATCAATTTTTATGTAAGAATTCTTACACTGTGAGAGAAATTACAATGAAACAATTTGAAATCAAATTTCAAGATGTCCAATAATAAATTTAAATGGCACGTAAATGTGAATATGTAACCATTTTTAATTCAAATTCATGTACAATCTTATTAAAATATAAATTGATGGATGCATTGATTAACCGATAAATGTAACATTTACATAATCCGAGACCAAGTGACCTATTTATGTGTCCAATAAAATAAAAATAAAATAACAAAATAAGATAAATGCGCCATCACAACGTTTTCTTCATCCCATTATATTTATGTTGAAAACATTTTTATTTAGAACTATTAATAAATAAATCATATTTATCACATACCCGTGCCCGTAAAAATAGTATTGCACGGCCGTGCATATATTTTGACGTGACGTCATTTTTGTTATACATACATAGTGCAAAGACGCGATCTTTATTTTGAGTTTGTGATAAATAGAATATTAAATTCGTGTACATTCATTACTGATGTTTTTGAATTAGTCGAAGAGGCTCGAATAATATAATTTTATTCAACTCATTTAATCAATTTAGTATTGAACCTACTGTACACTCATTCAATATCTTCTATATATGAGCCGCGTCACCAACATAGTGCGTTTGCGACCAGCATGGATCCAGACCAGCCTGCGCATCCGCGCAGTCTGATCAGGATCCATGCTGTTCGCTCACCAACCCTTTTACAAGTAGAGAAACTGATATCGAACAGCATGGATCCTGATCAGACTGCGCGGATGCGCAGGCTGGTCTGCATCCATGCTGGTCGCAAACGCACTATGTTGGTTTTGTCATGACGCAGCTCATATGTCAAGATACCTTTAAATGCGTCAAAACCAAGCACGATATCTTCTGGTATCCCGTCCTTATCCGGTGCAAATATATTCGTGATAATTCCTCCGTAGTCAATTATCCTCACCTCAACTTTGTCATTCTTCAAGGAGAATCTGTAATTTTAAATCAACTGTATCAGCAAGATTTGTTTTTCTTGTGTATACGAAAAAAGGACAGTTAACGTGCATTTTATAGTTTTGAAAACGGAAGCGTTTCAGACACAGTTTATCCTTCACTTTCAAAATCTCATAAAATGTTGTTGTTTTTTCCTTTTTTTATATATATAATATTATATATAATTATATATATCATTTTCTCAATTTATTCTCCAAAATACATTGATTACTTTTATTATAACAGTGACTAAGTAAAAGATACAGAGTTCGAACTGTTTAGTCTATATATATTAATTGTGTATTTTGTTACCATTTACATAAAAATTGTGAAATAAGTATTACGGAGGGAACTTTCAAAAAAAAACTTTTTAAGCTTCCTACTCAATCCGTAAAATTTATTTCATGTACTTTATTATGTAAATGAAAAGATTACAAATAAATATTGTTTAAACTATTGCATGTAACCTCCAGTTTCCTCATACATCGCATTATAAATTTGATTAAGAAAATCACAAACATACGCTGCAATCAACCTATATTGATAGAGTTGTGTCACTTTTAAAATTTTCTGTGAAATTAATGGTTTCTTCAAGAAAAGATTTCAATGATCTCATTTATATTTGGCATTTTTAATTTAGGTCAAGACACAGGTCAATGTTGATTCTTTAATATTAGTATGTAAAATCGAAACACAGGCTTCGGTCGATTTTTGCCACAATCAAGTCATAAATTATATAGTTATGCTCCTTTGTAAGCATTTTTTTCTGTATTATTATCAGTTTTCGAAGCGCAACCTTTGAAGCTTATATGAAGCTTATATGATTGTGTTTATCCTTTTCCCTGATATAAGCGTGTTTCGAAGGCTCCCCCCCCCTCCCCTTTTATGAGGCCTCAAACAGTGAAATAAATGCCTATTTAGGCCGCAAACATTGTTTTTCGTTTGAGAAATGTTGTTAAAAAAGGTGACCATTTTTCGGCGCCGTCCCCCATCCAAATGTTATATCAGGGGGTAGCCAGAAGGGGGATGTGCTCCCTTCTGTTTGGGGGTTGGAAGGGGGGCGGTAGTCCCCCTCATCGCCAAGAAAAATTTGGACATGTGACTGATGTTGCGCCTCTGTTCTAGGGTTTGCCAGTTAAGTTCACTTATCATTTTAGATAATGGTGTAATTGTAGTCGTTGTATACATATCTGGCAGCTGACCTTTGAATTTGTTCTATTTTGCAAACCAGATATTTTTGCCAAGGATGCCAAACCGTTGAACAGTATCCTTACTGGGGCCTAACATAAGTTTTGTAGGCAGTTTCTTTGACCTTTTGTTTGAAGTTTTGACATTTCTTTTTATAAATCTGAGTGAATTATTTGCTTTTGCTGTTATGTTATTTATGTGATTGGTCCAGGATAGATCTTTATGAATCGCTACGCTTAAATATTTTGCAGCCTTTTGGATTTTAGTTGTTGACAATGTAATTTATACGGGAATGTTACTGGATGTTCTTGCGGCTGATACTAAGGACTTCACATTTATCTGGGTTGAATTCCATGGACCAATCAGATTCCCAGTTTTCAAGACTGTTGAGATCTTTTTGGAAGGTTTGGGCGTTTTGGGTTGATTTGATTGTTAGCTATACTATTGTATCGTCTGCAAATAGCCTGACATTGCCCTTAACACTATCAGGGAAGTCGTTTGTGTAGAATAAGAAGAGACAAGGTCCCAGGACCGAGCCTTGGGGGGGCACCAGAGAGAACAGGTAAGTTGTCAGAGTTTTGACCATCAACAACGACCTGTTGGGTGCGACCATATAAAAATGACCTTGTCCATGAGATTACCTCTGAGCTAACACCTAGTCTGTGTAGTTTAAGGAGAAGTTTGTGATGGTCGACTTTATCAAATGCTTTGCTGAAGTCCATGACAATGACATCGGTCTGTTGGCCTTGCTCTAGATTGTCATGAACTTCATGGGTGAAATTGATAAACTGTGTTTCACAGCTATGTTTTGACCTGAAACTATGTTGGAAATTGCCGAGAATATCATGCTTGTCGTAGAAAGACATGATATTGGAGACAATTATATATGAGGCAATGCAGGTTAATGATATAGGCCTGTAATTACTAGGCATACATTTTGGGCCTTTCTTATAAACAGGGGCAATGACTGCGTGCTTCCAGTCATGGCGGACAGTACCAGATTTTAAGGAAATTTGGAAGATGTGTGTGAGAACTGGGGCAATTTCAGTATGAAGTTCTTTCAATAACCTAATAGGGACAGTTGGTCGGGGCCAGAGGCTTTGCTTGGGTTTAAACCTTTGAGGATTTTCTTTACTTCTTCCTCTGTTATGTTGACATTTGTGCATTTTTGGGTGGTTTTGTGGAGTAAGCAATTGTTTTCATGACTGGTTTAGACTTAATGGTTGGGGCGGGAGAAGACAGACTCAAATTGTTTATTTAGTATGTCTGTCTTCATTTTAGGATCAGTAAAGGTTTGACCATCACTCTTTGAAGGTGCTACTCCACAATTTTCGGTTTGTTTGATTTGATGAAAGAGTAGAACTTCTTACTATTTCCTGGTTGTGAATCATCAGAGACCATGTCTAAATACAACCAGTATGAGTTCCTTAATTATTTCTTTTTGTATTTTAACTCTAAGCTTTTTTGATTTGCTTAGCAAGTCCAGGGAAGGGGTAATATTAGACTTTTTAATTTTTGAATACAGTAGATACGTTACCTAATTTGGCGGGTAGATCCCGACGTACTTTAGTTCTCTTTGAGGGGATATTGATTGAACTGAGGCGGGTTAATTCATTCTTACATAAAAGCCAGGCAGAATTAGAGCCGGTATGCTTTTGTTTAAGGAAGGATACTGTAGGGCAAATGAGTTGAAGTTGCTTTTTAATTTTGACCAGTCAGCTTTCTTTTAACATTTGATTTCTCTTATGGGTTGGATGGGGCGACCTCTGCATTAACCTTTAACTCATTGAAAACAATTACATGATCAGAGGATCCTAGACTAGAGGCGGTAGGGTTTTAGTGCTGTGAACTTGCGTCGCCAGTTCACAGCACCAGACCTGGCATATTTGTTAGGAAGAGATCAAGAGTGTTGCTGCCTTTTGTTTTATATCTTTATAAGGCAAGTTTGAAATAAATTATTTAAATATCAAACAAAAATCGAGACATTTGTCTACTATTGCTAATATTACTCTTTCATATTGAATAGGAAAATCATCACTTATGCCGTGTAAAACAATAAATTTGATATCTATCTAACAGGCATATTTTCCGGTGATACCTCCTTTAGAATCATCGAATGTATATTGCCCCGCCTTAACGGACCTCGGTTTTTTATTGGCCGCGTCCTTGAAAGATGACATGGACTTAATAGTTTATTCGTTAAAGTAAAAAATTAAAATGGCTGCCTCCATGACCGCTAAGACTTTCAGTTGCAAACTTTTACAAAATTTCGGTATGTATGGACAGTGATTTATTTAAACATCAGTTTAAAATGTATCTGTATGTATTAATACTTAATCAGTTTGCGATATTTCTTCGTTTTCGATTTATTTACGAAGCATAATCATAATTTTACCACTTTACGTAACAGGTTCGAAAACACCAAATATTTTTCTTCCTCCCCGAGGACCGATTCCAAAAGTACATAAGACGTTTCTGTTAGTACTACATACACTCCAACGTCTTATCGACTTCTTCTTAAGTTCCTTTAGCAAAAAGCGCAGCGATTTTGAAGCGCTATATAAACTGTCGTAATTTACTACAAAAGATAGTCAAAAGATATGCAGACAGTAAATTTAAACATTTTGCATCAATGTGCAGCAAAAAAAAAGTAAATGACTCACCTTCGTATATAATTAAATACAATCCAATATCATTTATACCACTTTCACCGCTATATACATTCGGCCATATTACCTGTATACATGTGGGCGTGTTTTGCTAAAGGAACTTATGAAGAAGTCGATAAGACGTTGGAGTGTACGTAGTACTAACGGAAACTTCTTATGTTATAGGACTACCCCCTCTCCTCCAGTCCCTGTTACAATCCCCTAAAATATGATTTATAAACTCAATTTCCACATTTAGTATTCATAACTTCAATAATGTGACACTATTACACAATTTTCAGTATACCTCTATAGTATTCAGGCCAGAACATCATCAAGGAGGTAGACATGACTCTCGATTATTCACTTCAGAGACAGTTATAAGATACATGGGAATCCGGGAACCAGTCCCTAGCTCTAATTGAAAAGATCCCTTGGTTCTTTTACATGCTCAGTGTATAGCACTGATACATGCGAGGATTACCTGGGTTTCTTATCAGTACACCTCTAGTATCAGTTATACAGTAGCAACTCTTTCGCCCTTCCAGTTCTTTGATTCTACCCAAGTTTGAAATTCAATATCATAACTCAGAAAAATCTTTATATATATTTTTACAAACTTGGTCTTGATCATTGCATACATATATCTATATTCTATTGATAATATTAGATCAAAGCATCTTATCCATGTGTTTTCCATTTACTCAAACACTTGCTGGGGACATAAAGTTTTCTAGAATAAATACTGGAGATTGTGAGGAAAATTTAGAAGGGGAAAGAAACTTGGTTGCCACTGTTGTGGTATTTACTAATGGATTTAACATCTGATTATCCCCATAACAAAATTCGTGAAATTGTACAGCAAGAGCAATGTGCTGTCATGATTTGATGACATAATGAAAAGTAGTGCATGTCGTCAACAAAAATTTGTAAAAATGATTGAAAGCCACTACCAAGCCTTCATAAAAAGAAAATTTGTATTGTATTGTATCATTATGTAAGATCAAATTTTATTTCACTTGTGGACACCAGCTCATGTTTTCACTTTAAAATATGACATGGTATGGTGTTCACTTTGTGATATTTTGCAAAACAGACACATATCCTCTATATACAAATGTACATGTAATATATACAAATATATGATGATATAAACTGGCAGCTTGTAGATCTAAAAAAAAAATTTGTGCCTTGTCTTCATCACTGTGTGATACAATGTACGTACATGTAGACAAGTCATTAGTGACTCATTTTATATATTGGACGAACTGGGCATCAATATTTTGAATTTTGTAAATAATTTCGACTTAATTTTTGCTATTCTTATAATTCTATAAAAATGAAACAAAAAATAAAATAATCTAGTAAAAAGAATGAAGATTTTCAATGACTCATGCTTTATGGCAAAGAAAAAAAAATCATGTAGGCCAAATCAAGGGTTGATTGCAAAATTGTTGTAAGTCCTTCAATATTTCATATATAAGTTACTGCATTTTTGCAGTCAACCCGTGAAATTGGTCTTTTATAAATACAAAGATACAAAATTATTGATATAATTGTCATGATATACAAGCTGCCTTTTTATATCTTGCAGGACTAGGTCAATAAAGTTAATGACACAAACGTTTAACTGAAGTATGGAGATGGAAATGATAGTTGAAAGTGTGGCAGACAGGATGAACCTTATCAGGGAATGTGTTAGTTACAAGGATCCTGTTGGTGTGAAGAAATTGATTCTAGAAGATAAGTTTAATGAGGAATCAGAACACTGGGAACTTATCTCAATACTCGGTGAATGTATCACTCAAGAGAACTTTGATACATGTCCTGGATTTGTAACTGTGTGCGAACGATGCATGAAGTATGTGCTAAATGTTGGAAAGCCTAAAGAACTTTTGTTGGCTTTGTTAGAACAAGCAGACAGTTTTAGCGATTCTGTTAAGTTTTCCACTTTCCTGGGGTTACTGGAGATGGTTATTTTGAAATTGGAGACAAACCAGTTTTATTCGCTGGAGCTTGCATTAGAGACATTATCAGACTGTATAAGGAACTTAGAGTTACCAAAATCACTTGACCTTGAAGGCGAAGAACGTAGGGCACCTGACCTTGACCCAGTTGTTGATAAAATTAATACAGATGTGGCAGAGTATCTGAATTTCTTGTCAAAATTTGTCAATTGTCTGACAGTGTCTGGATGTAAAGAGAGTGAATTACAAAAGAAGAAAAATACACTGGTGAAATACTTACTGAGAGTTTTGGAACATCCACTGGTCTTCCTAGATTTGCAAGCAAAAGAAGTAAATGGGCGAACTGTGAAGTCTGGTTCCGTTAATTGTATGGAAAGATTGATGGGTCTGTTGACATCATTGCACCCAAGATTTACTGAACTAATTGACGACTCTTTATCACACAATAAGAGATTAGACAGAAGGAAAAGAATCAAACTTGATACAAGTGAAGATGTGAGTTTTGAAGAAGAACCTGTTTCTATGATGGCTCTAAGTTGTTTATCATATCTAATGTTTGTTGAAGGGTACGGGCAGCACGAGACTTCGTGTCTTATCACTAAGCAAGGCATAATGGAGAGCAATCTGAAGTTTGTGGTTGCCTTAATGAGGAAGGAAGAAAGTGAAGTTCGTTTAAAGGGTGTTCTGTTATTTCAGCATCTTCTGGGGATTCTTAACGAAGGAACCGTGCTTTCATACGAAGATCTAGACAGACCAGAGTATTTCCAAATATTGGACGCTTTATTCGACATAATGATAAGATGCCCGGTCAAGGACATTAGACAGCTTTGTGTCCAGATTGTTCCTGGCTTTATTCAGCTATTCGATAGTAGAGCCAGGTACCAGATCTCTCTGAAATTGTTTGGAACTTTAAAGCATGCTGGAGCATTTGGCTTTTGTGTTCAACTTTTCAAAAATCAAATGGAAGAAATAATAGCTGATCCCTGGACTGGTTCAAAGGATTCACATATATTTTGTGGAATTAATCTGAAAAGAGTGTTTCTATTGATGACCAGTCTACCAGAGGGACCAGCTACTGATTTAGTTGAAAACTCGGACAGAATAATAGCAGTGCTTAACTTTATTAGATACCTTGTTTTGAAGGATCCACCAAAAACAAATTTGACTGGTTTCTGGGATTTTTATCCTCACATTGAGAAGGAGTTTCTAAAACCTTTACACCTGGGTCTAGACATGTCTAAGGGACATTACCAGTTGGAAATTACTGGACTTGAAGAAGGGAGCCAGTCTAAGAAAAGTCTGGAGGAACAGGTGGAAATGAGTATTAGTGTAGCCGGGTTCAAGATGCCAAAGATGGCTCGTGGACAGAAGATAGCAATTATGAGAATGGCTTTGAATACATTAGATTTAATCACAAGCTTGTTAGTTAGAGTTAATGAACTTGTGGATCAGCAAAAGAAATCAGCAGACAAATAAAATTCTGAAGAAGAAAAAATCCAGTCATAAAGAATATTACAAGCAGATACAATTTAATTGACTTGAAGTTATTACATTTTCTTTCTCTAGTGGTTTTGTATTAGCCAAAGAAATGAGAGTTGATATTTACAAGGAATTCAAGACTGCTACATTTACCTTTTTTTCAGATTGTTCATTTAATCTTTTGTAAGATTTGGATTTAACTTTTCACTAAAAACTGTAGGGCAAAATAAAGAAAAGATGAAAAATGCCATTGGTTCTTGAGATAATTTGCAAACTTTTGAGCAAAAAATTGAAAATTTTCATCAATTGATGTTGACTTTTAAATAGAAAATATAAATTCTGAAAAGAATGAAACGACATTGTTTTCATAATTGATAGTGCATAACATATTATACCAAAGACAAAAATATGTGAATTGTGCACTATACCAGAAGTAAGGTCCTGAAAGAAGATGAGATCATTTTGTTATTTGTGTTATAAACTTTTTTAGCCTTGTAAAATTGAAATTCTAGCAATGTTAAACATGATTAAATTATTCCTGATGACTGTGTCTTATTCAAGTTGCTCATTCTTTAACTAGTGTCAGAACTTGGGGGGGGGGGGGGGGAGGATCCATCATTTCTGAAGTTGTATTAACTTGTATTGACTAACTGAAGCATAATTTTTTTAACTACATGTATATTCAAGTGCCATTTATTAATCTTAAACCAACTGGAACCAAAAGTGATTTATTCTTTACCAGAAGTATAAGTTAGAGTCAGACCAGCCTCCAAGATCTGGCATTATACTGTTTGTAGCTCTCTATTTGAGCTGCGTCACGATAAAACCAACATAATGGGTTGCGGACCAGCATGGATCCAGACCAGCCTGCGCATCCGCGCAGTCTGATCAGGATCCATGCTGTTCGCTATCAGTTTCTCTACTTGTAATAGAGTTGGTAAGCTAACAGCATGGACCCTGATCAGACTGCGCGAATGCGCGGGCTGGTCTGGATCCATGCTGGTCGCAAACCCATTATGATGGTTTTGTCATGACGCGGCTCATTTGTATTGTGATATTGAAATTCTTTAAACTTTGAATAGACTGTTCAAAGCATGGCACATCTCTTACACAAATTCAGGTTTAGGAGAAACATTTGTCAAAAAAGAATTGAATCTAAAAGTTAAATGGTGTGATGAAAATCAATTCATGTTGAAAATTGAGTTGGACTTTGGTAAGGAAACCAAACAAAAGCCTGAAGTTTTATTGCTGTTTGTTAATGTTAAATTAAATGTTTTTCCCTTTATTGTCTTCATTAGTAGTGTTAACAAATTTTCAACTAAATAAAGTGCTCTTTCATTGGTTCTATATTGTTTCATGTTTTCGAAGTAAATTCCAAGTGAGACTTTAGTCTGACTTCACTGAAGAAGCTTCTTCTAACAGCTGAGGTTTAAAGTATTTCTGTGGAGATAGTTAGGAAACCAGTAAACATTTTCCAGTTGTGTGCCAAAGTTGCCAATTCCATTGAATGAATTCTGGTGTATTTTTATAAAGTCTAAACAAAGGGTGTATACTATACCGACACATTCACAACTAAGTTGAAGGGTATATGCTGGATCAGCATGCCTGTCTGTCAAGCTGTTCTTTTATTGCCTGCAACATAAACTAAAGATTGCCTGTAAGCAAAGTGCCATTAGATCCTGTTAGAATTCTTTCCAAGTTCGCTAGCTAGTGCAACATCCAGTACTGGTAAGTGAAAGAAGTTTTCATTTGCAGTTATGTAAAAAAAAACGTATTCAAATTCATTATCTTTGTAAAACTATATGATTGATTTAAAATGTTCATGTACTTTCACTGCAGTACGGTGTCACTTGAGAGGTGCATCATGTCGGATGATGTCACAGGAGTCAACCGGAAACGGCACTGGATACACACCAGACAGGTTAGTTCTTGTCTAAACCTTTATTGTTCCCATTTGATATGATTATTGTTTTGGTTTATAAAGTCGTCCGTCCGCTTATCTCAATTTGTAAACCATCAGATTTATAATCTAGGGGTTGCTATTTGATCCTAAAGCCACAGGAAATTTCTCTTGGACATTGAGTCTAATAGTCATTTGTCTCTCACTGCAGATATTGAAATCATGTGGGATTAGTTTTAGTTGGTTTTGTAGAGAATTTTGTTATTTCTTGTTAGTTATCCAGGAAAGCCTGTTAGATGGACAGACCACTGAAATATGACCTTATATTAATTATTTTTTTTACAAATATTAAAGAAAAACATGCAATAAGAGATTCAATGCAAAAAACTGCCAATAACAGTGTTAAATATAAATCTAGATCTTGTAATTTTTGTAGCCTCTGACTGAGAGGTAATGATTGCTGACTTCCTGTACAGGTGTGTGTGTGAATCCAGCTAAAGAAATTGGATTCATCCATGTCAGGAAGCTATCAATCCAGTTTACAGAATGTTGGTGGTTCTATTGAAGTTCCAACTTGCACCTGAAATATGACCGAATTATACAGAATGGGTGTGATGTAAAACCCTACCTCCCGAAAGGGTTGTAAAAAAGATAATGTCCCGTCTATGAGTACTAGTAAATAAATAAAATGGGGATGGCAGAAAACTTATAATGTTAGGGGAGGGCATGAAGAAAATGTCCCAAACTTTTTGATCATTTCAGGAATGTAGACAATGGTGGTCAGGAGACAGAATATGAAATAAGACAAAGAATTCTCAAATCTTCTCTACCATTTGTTCTCTCGGAAGGCTGGACTCAGAATGCCATAGCTGCTGGTAAGTTAACTCTACCTGCTTGAACTGAAAATGGTAAGCCTTTGTCATTAGTATAGAGCCAGGCCAGCCTTCATTAGCATGCAGTATGACCAGGCTCTATACTGTTAGTAGTTCAATTTTTCGATATTCTGATACTGAATTGCCCTTAACTTCTAATGGACTGTTCCAAATTCATAGCAAGGCAAATGCATTTCACACATTCAGTAGGTTAAAAAATTTGATGTATATAAGCATTTTTTAGAAGATTTTGTGTACTGAATTTTTCAGGAGTACTTCAAAAGAGTTATTATTTGCAGTTAAATGTTCTAGATGTGATCAAGCCCTGTAGAATGAGATTTCTGTTTGGTTGTTTAGAAAGTGGCTTAAAGAATGTGGCAAAGTGGTAGTTGACTGCAAATCACTTGCCCCTCACATGTGTGGGTTTGAATCCTGCCAGGGACATTGGATTCTTTTATGTGAGGAAGCTATCCAGCTAGCATCAGAACGTTGGTGGTTCTACTCAGGTGCCCACTTGTGCCTGAAGTAATGCATTGAAGGCAATAGAGGACTTCCTCCACCAGTAACTCTGTAAAGTAGTTATATGAACTCCACTGTGTTGCTGCAACGTAAAATCCAACCAAAACAAAAAATTAAAAACAATGAAGAACTAAAAATTGTTCATATTTTTGAAGATTAGATATAAAAAATTCCAAAAACCACTTAACTTTAAAGTGAAAAGACTTTTGTTCTTTGTGTCTTTTAACTTATTTACATGTAGTAAGTATTTTTGGACTTACAGGTGCAGAGGCAGAGGGTTTACCAGGGGTGGCACATGGATTGTTTCCGAGGGGTGGTGTTGAACTTGTGTACTATTTCTACACGGACTGTAATAAAAGACTGGCTGAACAACTAGCAGAGCAGGTGAAACAGGAGAAGGAACAAAGTGAACAAAATGAAGAGAAACCAAGGTATCTATGATTAAAATAGTACTCAAAATAGCCAGTGTATATATGAAGTATTGCTATTGGTCAATTTCCAATCTGAACCAATTAAATGTTAGGGTTTAGAAACTGGGGTGTAGTTTTGTTTAAATTTTTGTGTTGTAACAATTTAAGAGGGGGTCTTGGAACACATCTTCCTAGAATTATATTTTGTTCTGGATTATTGTTTAAGTATAATTAAGAAGGAAGATAATAAAATTTATATATTTTACATTTTTCTGGGAAAAATTGTAGGTAAAAATAGGAAGCAATGCTGCAGAAACAGCCTCTTAAATAAAGTTATATTGGCTGTACCATGTATAAAGATTTAAAACATACTAGCCATTTGTAAAACTGGGGTTATTACCCATGGAGAAATTGCAGGAACATTGGTACAAATAGAGCCTCGGTAAAACCTGTGATCTGAAGGGTTTCATATATAATATAAAGATAATTTCAAGATTTGATGATTCTCTGTATGTTGTAAGTGAATGTATATGTTGTGATGGTATTTTAAAACTTAACTGGTACCTGGGAAGACTTACCACCATATGACCACATAAAACGAAGTAAAAACCATCTTTAAATATTAATTAATCCTCCAGGAAGTACATACAAAATTTAATTTATAATATTTCAGTGGTCCAAAGATCACACCATTTATTAGAGGAGCTGTGGAAACCCGACTTCGAATGATAACACCTTATATGGATAAATGGCCACAGGTAAAATACTTGCATAATGTAATACTCAAATGTATTATAAAACCTTTGATGGACATGACACTAACATAATGTGATATAAGAAAACATTTTAAGACACCACATGCTGAAGAATTATTTATAGAATAAACTTATTATAGATTTTGTGGACTTTCACCATGTCAGTTTAATGTTAATGTTCAAATCATGATTTTTGGTCATTTAATATATAAATGTAACAGTGTTTTATCATGATTTTATATCATTAGTAGAATACAGCTGTATCATGAAAAAAGATTTGGATTTTCCAATAAATTCATTACTATAATTAGCATCTTTGAAATTGCTAAGATGACTCCTAATGCTTTGCAACCCTGACAAATATATTTTAAACATAGTAAAACACCAAATACTGATATAAAAGATTCAACATTAATTTGTTGCCAAGTTGCTTATTTGGTTTATACATAATTTGTTTAAGTTTGATTGTGTAGGAAGTTCTAAGCTCATAGACACACTCTCAAATCTGTTCCTTGAATCAATCTGTACTGAGAAAATTTGTGTAATAATACTTGTTCAAGGAAACAATGGGTTTTCTCCAACCCATGCAGCTAGGGATCCTTAGATTACTAGTCTGACGGTTTAACCACTGCCATGTTGAGGTCACTAAACTTGAATGTCCTTTACATTTGTTGGATTTTGATCTGTCATTGTGAGAAAGTTATTGTGCTTGCCTATGAAACCACGAAGGTTCTCCTCCAGTGCTTGTCTGTGCATAGATGATATCATTATCAATATGGACTAACTTGCTATTACCTGTATGAAGGCTTGAAAAATGCCTGATTACAAATTGTGCAAATGTGTTATCAATTTGAAATGAAAGAAAAATCATGTTTATTTTCAGGCTATGGCAATGTTAGCATTACCACCGAATGCTCCAGAGGCATTTTCTAACCTGTTAAATTTTACAGATGAAATCTGGTACTATGCTGGTGACTCATCCACAGATGTTAGTATTTGACTTTTATATTCATGTGCTGTTGCCACTGGTTACCAGTATAAAATCACACTGTGACTAGTTATCAAAAAATTTAAGATAAAACTTAATTTTGTTTGAGAAGTGTAAAATGAAAAAAAGGAGGCATTTAGTAATATCTTATATCTGATAGTATCAAATACATGTATTTGTTATTTTGAGAGTGGAAGAGAACGGCAAAAGCAAACCGCCTGTGAGGTTATACTGAATCCCCATATATCACAGCCATACAGGGACCAATTTTAGCATTATTAATTGAAAACAGAATTTTTAAGGGAATTTTATTGTTCATTATTTATTTATGTACCCTGAAGAAGGTTGTTCAGCCAAAACATTGATAAAATAGAGGAAATTTTATGATTTTGTAGTTGTCTACTTATTTTTCACTATTCAATGTAAACAACTTAAGCCTGTTATTTTGTTTTATTCCAGTTTAATTGGTACACAAAACGTTTAACTTTGGCTGGAGTTTATAAGGCAACAGAGGTATTTATGGTTCAAGATAAGTCAGAAGATTTTGATGATACTTGGCAGTTTCTAGACAGAAGAATGGATGATCTTAAGAAATTTGGCAATATTACTAGAAGTGTATGTATACTTGTATTTCAACAAATTACGGATTTGAGTAGATATAGTGTTATTGTGGTTTTTACAAAATTTATTATAGTTGGATTGTGTAGGAAGCCATAAGCTTATAGAAACACTTGAATCCGTTCCTGGAACCAACCAGTACTGAGCAACGAGTGTAAAGTTTCTTGCTCCAGGAAACAACGACTTGCCCCTGACAGGGTTTGAACCTACATGGCTAGCGATCATTAGATTACTAGTCTGACACGTCAACCACTCTGCCACTGGTTATGTTAAAGCATGACTAAATTAGAGAAAAGACTCATTGTCACTTAATATATGTATTAATGGGTTCTACATGTCACATCCATATTAAGGTCAAAGGTTAAGGTAACTTGTACCTGTAATAGGCTCTTTTAGTGAAATATAATATTGGTCATGAAATCAAAGTGCTACTCTCAAGCACTAAGAAATGTGAAGCAGGTTGCTCCTTGATAGCTCTTGTTAAAGTTTTATACATTTTATGTCATGTACCAGTTACATTCTTTTAACCTTTGCTTATCTTTCAATTTGGATAAAACCATTCATCATTTTAGGGAAAATTTCAAAATTTTAACTGACCGAATAGTGAACAATGCAGACCGTGATTGTACAACAGGAATGTTACGGGTGATTTTGATCTGCACTGGCCGCATTGGTAGATTTAATCACCACCAGAATGATAAAGATTAATATATCTTTAAAGTAAGGAAAAATAACATGTTTTTATGTTTTCGTTCAACATCCTGTTTATTTCAGGGTCAGCAAAGTGGGGCAGTTGTTACAGAAGCTTGTAAAGGAATTTTTATCATGGTAAGATATTGTCTACCTATCAAAGTCTGAGTCTTTAAAATAAGCATTGAAATTAGCACAAGTTTGTTAGTCATTGAAATTAATGCTTGTCTGTTAGCCAAAGACTTGTAAAAGTTTATTTTATAGTTTTGCCTCAATAAATATTAAATAAAATCTTTTATAAATAAGATTTTAACATAGTTTAGATTGAATAATATTACCCTTACTTGATATAAGATTAATGGTTTATTTGAATATTTAGTTGTAACCTCAAAGACCATTTGTCATTTTCTGGTTTATAGCTTTTTTTAACATGCTCATTTTATTTCATTTTCTTTTTTTATTATTTCAGGCTAGAAATGTTCTTGGTGCCAATTCTCGAGCATAGAAACTGCAATATTTGTAAATTTAGTGGTATTTGACCCAAATATTTGTCATTCATTTATATACACTGTGACCAGATGACTTATTTGTGACAGAATTGTGTCAGGATATATGTAGAGATGTTGATTTGTATTTTCATAGAAATTTAGTACATTTTGTACTTTGAAGTTACTGTCATTACACTGAAATTAGGTTGAATATTTTCTATTTTTGTCTCATTTGACTTTATATGTACTAGTCTTTCAAAGCTTGTTACTGTATGTTTTTATTGTTTTTTTTTCTTTTCTTTTTTCTTCTATTCAAAATTTCAAGTTAAATGTGTGCCATTTTACTAGAATGAAGACTGCTTTGCATTATTTCCAAATTTGACTTAGGTAAATCTTGAGGCACGCTGCTTGCTTTAAAAATTTAAGTCTCACCACTGATGTATATTAATGTTATAAAGATTAAGTGCAATACAGGATAAATTTGTAACCTTTTTTTCTATAGCAGTTCTGGACTTTCATCAAACATAGATGCATTTTTTGAGAGCATCTATTCTTGTATATGTAATATATATATGTTATTTATCTGTATTACACATTTTGTATATTCATTCTTAGGTTATGTAACCTTTGAGGTTGAAAATTGTAATGATATGCTGACATTTTCTTTTTCTAAAATAAAGATGGACAATAGCAATTGTTTTTATATTACGACGTTGGTTGTAAAACCTGGCTGTGCAACTATCATACGCACATCATGTCGTGGAAGTGACTATTTGGACCAAGTTTAAATCTTCAAAAAAGTTATAGACCAGCACATTGGCTTGAACACCTTGAAATGTGGCTCTTTACTTCATGTATGATGGTAATCATTTGTGCTTCAAAACTGTCAGTAACTTAAAAGAACAAGACATGAAAATCAAATGTGGTCATTTTAACATTTGACCTTTAAGGCTATCTTGGAGGTAGCAGGTTATTGTGCTCTGCTAAGGCAATAACAAGAGGGCCATGATGGCCCTGAAGTTGCTCACCTGTATATAGGCCCACAGAGCGAGGCCAGTTTAAACCCTAGGGCTTTTATTTGAACAAAATTGGTAGACACCCATTAGAAGATGTTTCATGCTAAACATCTAAGGTCTAGCTCGTTCAGTTTTTAAAAAAAAGATTTTTTAAGTTTTTACTATACACATATAGTTAAAAGCAATGACATCCCTAGGGCGGGGCCAGTTTTGACCCCAGGGCTTTTATTTGAACAAACTTTGAAGACACTCACTAGAAGGTGTTTCATGCTTAATATCTAAACTCTAGCTATTTGTTTTTATTCAAAGAAGATTTTTAAGTTTTTGCTATACACATATAAGGAAAATTAATGTCCCCCGGGGCAGGGCCAATTTTGACCCTAGGGCTTTTATTTGAACAAACTTTGAAGACACTAACTGGAAGATGTTTCATGCTTAATATCTAAACTCTAGCTATTTGGGTTTTTTCAAAGAAGATTTTTTTAAAAAGCTTTTGCAATACACATATAAGGAAAATCAATGACCCCCGGGACAGGGCCAATTTTAACCCCAGGGCTCTTATTTGAATAAACTTGGTAGACACCCATTAGAACATCTTTTATGCTAAGTATCTTAGCTCTAGCTCTTTGTGTTCTCTAAAAGAAGTTTTTTTAAGTTTTTACTATATGCATATAGGGAAAAACAATGACCCCCTGGGGCGGGGCCAATTTTGACCCCAGGGCTTTTATTTGATCAAACTTGATAGACACTCATTAGAAGATGTTTCATGCTAAATATCTTAGCTCTAGCTCTTTGGGTTCTTTAAAAGAAGATTTTATAAGTTTTTACTATATGCATATAGGGAAAATCAATGACCCCCCTGGGGCGGGGCCAATTTTGACCCCAGGGCTTTTATTTGAACAAACTTGGTAGACACCCATTAGAAGATGTTTCATGCTAAATATCTTAGCTCTAGCTCTTTGGGCTCTTTTAAAGAAGATTTTTTAAGTTTTTACTATATGCATATAGGGAAAATCAATGACCCCCTGGGGCGGGGCCAATTTTGACCCCAGGGCTTTTATTTGAACAAACTTGATAGACACTCACTAGAAGATGTTTCATGCCAAATATCTAAGCTCTACCTCTTTGGGTTTTTTAAAAGAAGATATTTTAAGTTTTTTCTATCGGTTGCCATGGCAACCAGAGTTCTGCATGGAATTAAATTCTTTGAACAATTTTTAAAGGTGACCACCAAAGGAACATTCCTGTGAAGTTTGGATGAAATTGGCTCAGCGGTTTATGAGGAGATGTCATTTAAAGTAAAAGTTTACGGACGGACGCCGGACGAAAAGTGATCACAAAAGCTCACCCTGTCATTTTGTGACAGGTGAGCTAAAAAAAGCTTTTCAGGAGTCCAAAAAAATAATAAATTGTACACAATATATGTTTCGGACAAAGGCCAATCATAAAATCTCCCCCTCCAACACTGGCATGGGAATTTTATACATCAAGGCCTGAATGCAAACAGATATCTACCGCTTCCTGTCTGGATCGTTTATATTCATGGGTATAACATAAAACAAATATGTAAATCATGTTTATCACTTCATATATTTATTGATAGCATCTCAGTTATATACAGACTAATAACAAAATAATAATGAATAGAAGTCAAATACACAGACCCTCATAAAGTAAATGCATGTGATAAATGAGTCCTAACTTAATATGTATACATCCCATCTATAATTACATATCTGTTTAATGACATATCTTTTTAAATATTTGATACATTATGCTAGCATAAGACATAATTTACAATTATTTCAGAATTATAACTTAATAGGCTAACAATATACTAAAAAGCTATATAAATATACCATCCTCTTTATTCTTACCTTATATAGAGTCAAGATATAAATTTACTTTATCTAAATGTGTGTAAAACTGGTAACTAACAGGATTAGATATGAAATACTTGAAAACGTCTCCATCAAATGTATAAATACTAAAAATTGTATTATGCATTAGTTTAAACATTATTTATTTTACTTATTTAAGTTCAAATTACACTAGTGAAGAAACTCCAGCTAATTTGAGCCACTCCCTAGTTCAATCACTCAAACTAACCAGTGCTGAGTCTGAGATTATAAAGGTATTTGCTTGGCTCAAATTAACACAAGAGGTCATCAATTGGTCAGAAAACAGAACAGATTGTACAACGAACTATGAAAATATCCTCAGATCTGTCACAGAACTCCGGAGAAGATTTTAAAACCTCGGGAAGGGGCTTGTGTCAAATGAAGAAGCATGTTAGTGACCCCAGTTGGGCTTGAACCCAAGATCTCTGGGTTGAGAGATGGACACATTAACCATTAGGTCACCACACCCTGAAATATGGTGTTGCCACATTCTACAATATGGATTAAATCATTTTAAGTTCAACAGCATGATAAACTGGTAATTTCATAGCTTGAATTCTTAGAATTGCCAGGAAACTCCAGATTTTTCCATCAGTTTAAAAAGTTAACATTGATTAGTTCTTAGATAAAATTATTTACTCCTAATATACAGCATCAAATGTAAAAAAAATCAAATTTCTAAGCATAGAAATAAAATGAAAAAATATCAGAATTAAAAAAGAAATGAGCTAAATTCTTTGAAAAAATTGTTATGATTTTCAGTACATACCTGAATAATAATACAAAGTAAGCAATTAATATAAAGTGACCCGATTACCTGTCCCCCTGCGTGAGCATATATGTATATACTTTGGTATTAAGGCATAATTTTTATGAAGTAAATACAATAAAATATAAATTTAACTAACATTGTGCAGATATGAATTTTATTATTTTGATAGAATTAATGAGTTGAGTTTTTTCTTAAAGCCATGACTGAATTAAAGGCTTTATGACAGTTCACCTAGTGTTAAAATGAAATTATTTTATAAAATGTCAATTTCTTGGATAACAAAATAGAAAAAAAAATATTATGCAATCAACAGCAGTTTGTTTTTTTCTCGAGCAATTTAACTTGTGTTGACTGACCTTGCTAACTATTGGTAGAATAGGCCTTTATTATAAAATTACCCTATTGCTCTTTTTGTTTCAAAATGAAAGATGTAGTAATTTTTTTCTTTAATCATTGGCACAGTGTACCCTCCCCACCAGCAATTTACAACAATAAACAACACCTGTAACAACCTGTAACACTCAATAGCAAAGCATAGTTCATTTTTAAACCTATCTGCATTAAAATAAAAACATTTTTTTAGTTCCACAGTTCAGCAAGAGCATCCTAATAAGAATGATCACTTGATTTTAGGCAGCAGAAAACCTTTTTTCACTCTTTACCCAAGCTTATGAAATTTAGCTATTTATCATTATCAAAAATATGTATATCAATCAAACTATTCTTTAAACGGTTTTAAGCTGATATAGCATGAAATATCTTTCTAAAAATTTAAAGCAGTAAAATTTTGTTGTTTTCCATAATATTGTGGTGGATTATCAAAAGAATCGTAACATAAAATGTTTCTGTTATTTCACCCACCTGTGTGTAAACAGAACAAAATTTTCTGAAACAAAATATTTGCTGCTATTAGTTTAAATAGGTTTATCAACCATTTAGCAATGGTTTCTGGCATACGCCATTCTCTCAAATAGTAAAATATCAACACGTTGCTATCAAGAAAGCATGTTGAAAATTATTCTTTTTCAAATTTCAAACAACAGTTTTGTCAACTTTTTGCAACAGATATAGCTTTATACAAATGTACCCTTTAAATTCCACTGAGTTCGGAATTTTACATTTATCTAATAAAATACACTACCCTCCATAAGTGTCTATTAAAAATGTCTGTCCATTAACTAGTTTAAGGAAGGTTCTTAATAAGAGATAACAGATAACAAAGGGTGAAACATCCTTCACGCCCCTAAACACTAGCATAAGCAGTATTTAATATTCAACATTAAAAATGTTGAATTTAATATATACCGAAGGGCCAAAAGATACAACAATATGGATATGAAGTTTGGGGCAACATAGTAAAATAAACTCAAATTAAACCAATGAGATATGAACTAATTAACTTATAAACCACATAGACAAATTAACTTGAAATCCACATAGACAAATGAACTGATAAACCATATAGACAAATGAACTTATACGCAACATAGACAAATTAACTTAAAAACCATGTAGGAAAAATAACTTATAAACCACAAAGACAAATTAACTTATACTTATAAACCACATAGACCCAATGATCTTATAAACCACATAGACCCAATTAACTTATAAACCACAATGGATCCAATGAACTTATAAGCCACATAGACAAATTAACATATACTTATTAACTACATAAACCAAGTGAACTTATAAACCGCATAGACTTATAAACCACACAGACCCCATTAACTTATAAACCATGTGGAATAATTAACTTATAATCCACATAGACCAATGAACTTATAAACCACATAGACAAATTAACTTATAAACCACATCAGTATTTCCACTTGCAATGATTCATAGATGGTCTTTCATCCAGTTTTACAATTTATCCACTTACATTAACACTTGACTTTAAACATACCTCCTTTTTAGGAGACATATTTTCAATGTGCACAATACATTTGCGTAAAGTCTGCATCAAATGTTTCTAACCGCTTTCAACAACCTCCCCATTTTACAATCAATTTAAATCACAATAAAATTTTCACTGAAAACTTTATCTATAAACAAAACACATGTATATTTTTTGCTGTACATTTGTGAATGAACTCTACATTAGAAAAAAAAATCACAACTTCTGCAGTGTATACACACAGACAATATAAAAATGAACACACAAAAATGGTGTTATGTATATAATGCAATTTTATCACACATAATGTGAACACTCCTTGAAAAAAAAAAAAATATGTAGACTTCAAGACATCAAAATAAGATACAAATGAGCTGCGTCATGACATAACCAACATAATGGGTTTGCGACCAGCATGGATTCAGACCAGCCTGCGCATCCGCGCAGTCAGATCAGGATCCATGCTGTTCACTATCAGTTTCTCTACTTGATATAGGGTTTGTAAGCTAACAGCATGGATCTTGATCAGACTGCGCGGATGCGCATGCTGGTCTGGATCCATGCTGGTTGCAAACGCACTATGTTGGTTTTGTCATTATATTTTGTAAACCCAGATAAGTTTTAACTAACAACTTAAACATTATGTATATAGAAGGTTAATACAAACCCATTATCACAACTCCATAAGTTTATATAATCATAATTGTACATAGAAAACAATATGAAGAAAAAAGAAATGTATTGTATTTCAAACCTAGTAAGAAAATCTATGAGATACCACTATTTGGACTGGTGATAACAATCAAAACTCATAAGAAAAACAATTTTAATTGTAGTGATAGATTTATATATATATATATTTTTTTACAAATTATCTTGTAATGGTCTTCCATAGATTTTTGAGATTTCAAAATGCCTAAAAATTAACAAAACATTTACAAATGCATACAATTGTGTCTAATAATACATGTATAAACCATTAACATTAGTTATGGATTACCACAGGTAGCCCTATATAATTATGTACAATATTTACCAAAATATACAGATTTTTGGTATGCATTTATTACAAATAAAATGCATACTTTCCAAATCTTACTATGACATCATTTTCAACAAAATACAGCTAAATATTCAAAGTTTTAACATACAATTCAAAGTAAATTATTTTTTTTTATCCTTCGAAAACCTGATCAAATTCATAACAAAAACTCATTTGAGATGTGTAAATCTAGTAAAATACAATATAATGCAGGCATGTATTGAAATTTTCTCATTTCCAAAAAGTCTTGCCACATCACATGTAGGAGAAATATTTATCAATTTCTTTGTAATTTGTCTTTCCAAACAATTTAATTACAAACAGAATCTGATAAAAGAGAAAGGAAAAAAAGCAGATAATACACAGTAACTTGACATTTAAATTTTTGATCACATGACACTGATCATGTGACACATAACACTTGACATAGATCACATGTGAAAAGAATCAAGTGACCTCATATCTGCTACACATGAGTTCAACACAACACTGTTGCAACTCAACACAAAATAGTCCTTATCAGTCCCTACATTGTGTAATGAACTTGCCTTACTTTGAATTTGGAATAGTCCATTATTAATGAAGGGGTTTCATTATAAAAATACTGAACTTAAATAACCACTAGTATAGTCTTTTTGTGCAGGGGTGGTATCGCTTTTGACAGGTGGCATATATCTATTATTGATTCCCTCGTGGATTAAAGAAAAATTTATGACAATTTCACAATACCGGTACCCCACAAAATAAAATCATCAAATATACTAGACAATGTAAATGTACACTTGAAACTATATACATATACATACTGAAAGTTAACTATCTACATTAACGGAAGAACAAAAATCAACCTATCAAAAATAACCAATACATAAAGCTTATATGTAAACCAATCACAAGAAACTATTAACATAAACTAGAGATATCTAAGCTAAAAATTATATCAACAACTCAAATTCAGACAATGATATTAAATTTCATAAATTTAAATAACAGCACAACAAAACAGTCTCATTAACCCAAAATATATTGGAATAAACCTAAAGATATTGCAATGAGCCTAAAGACAAAAATAAACAGGGAAGTACTAATAAATGGCACAATATAAAATCAAACTTTTTACATTAATTCATAACTATAAGCACAGCCAACAAATTGATTAACTTATAAATCATGATGTAAATTTTACAATAAAGTTAACAAATCTTCAGAAATGACGTCGGTAACTGATGATGTCATAACTGAAACCAATGATGTCATTTTACCTGTGAAATAGTCCTACAATAATCACCATTTTGTTGAGTTGAAGTGGCATTAAGAACATCCACACAAAAGCAAAGATGGTCTTACCCAACTTTAGAAGTAAACAAGGATTCAACTACCCACCTTAAGACACAAGGATTGATGCCACACCACTACCCCTCTTGTAGAAACATGCAATAATATCCATTACCCCATTATCTTTAGTACCTTAAAGCAAAGATGGCCCTATAATCCTTTGAATCAAGCAGTTATCTTGAAAATATGGATCAGCAGTAAGCTGGTCTGAGGTCCAAGAATGGTGCATTTATAAAATATCTTTAGTGAGGTGCAAAATTATTTTTCACTGACTTCATTGCTTACACTTACAATTATATAGAATGAAATTATGACAGCCATTGGCAAGTGTGTTCTGTAATCATCTTCTTTTTTTTAGACACACTTATAAGACGCGTTGTGCATTACAGCCCTTTAAACTAAAGAGAAAGATCAAGACCAATAAGCAAGTAAATACCATTCAACATAATAATGAATGTATGACTCACTGAAAGTGTGTACCGTATACACAAAAACAAAGCAAGCATATTAGAATTAAGATTTATTACATATATATATAAGTTATGACTTAACTACAGATCTAACATTTGAAAAGAACTATAAATATATATATATGTACATGTGTATATATATATCTATCTATCAAAAATCACAGCAACAAATTAGTGTGATACATAATTGATCAACATGGAATGATGATTAAATAATGATATATGAAAAATAATTATTAAATATTAAAACAGCACAACTCTTATTTTTTAAAGAAATTATTTTATTCACAATCAGGAAATCCCTGTGCTTCAAAGTCACAGACTTTTAAAACAATCAAAGTTTAAAATCAGCTTGATTCATAAGTTTTAAACAATTTGAGGAGGGAAAAATTTCTCTCTTTAACTGAAGCATTTGTACAGCAGGCTTGTCTTTGTTAAAATTCGGTACTGTCCATTATAATTATCTATTAGCAATTTTGTTATTATCATATCCCTAAATTTAATAATAGACTGTGCCAAAAATGGAAGGTGGACAAGTCCACTTAATGAAATTTAGAGGGAAAAGGATTAACATAAGATAGGTTAATAAGACAATAATGTATATCAATTATGGCAGAACAATTCTCAAGACATTTTTCTTGTATTCTAACTTAATGAACAACTTCTTTGTGTTTTCACTTACACATTAAATTTTTTAATTTTCTTTTAACAAAATAAGAATTCTGTTAAAAAAACCCAACTTTTGTAATTGCTAAAAAAAAACAATTAACATAGAGGGGCCAATATATGTAGCATCTTTACATACATGCACTGTTAAATTAAAGACAAAAGAAAATGATCATCATGTCAGCAGACGACACTAAATACTTAATAATTACTAATACATATAGCATTATAACATAAAACCTTGACATTTCTTTATTGTCAATTTAACAGTGTTTTATGCTTTAATAAAAATCATTGTGTATTTGAACATATTTTTTAAACTAGTGTTGGCAATGTGCCAAATAAATTGTTTGTATGCTTGTGAAGGGCAATAATAGCCATGGACCACTTCTCAAAATGTTTGCGCAACAAATGATAATTTGACCTAGTGACCTGATAACCTAATTTTCAATTTCTATAATCTATTTTTGGGGGGTTCGGTTCTACATCGCACCAACACAGTAAAGGCCATATGGCAACTTTCCAGGCTTTATTGGTGGAGAAACACCATAGGTGTCTCTCTCCATGCATTATTTCAGGCACAACGGGCACCTAAATAGAACCACCTACAATCCGTAAGCTAGCTGGATATCTTCCTCACTAAAACCATATATAAAATTTGTCCTAAGCACAAATAAAATTTTGTGCGAATTGTTTCAATATGATACTCTAAATGATTATTCAAATGATTAAAAGAGAATAACTTCATTCTGATTCTCCAATGTCTAAAACAATGTCTCCATCCCCTTCTTTTCTTTTCCAATTAGCATTTTAACTATGTAATATGGCTGTCGAAGAATGTAAATTCTGAAAGAAATTTGGCTGCTTTTAAAATACTTAAGTTTTGTATATAGCGAAACTTCCTATATGAGACTGAAATATTCAAACAAGCATAAAATGCACCATTTCATTAGTGTTTTATACAATAAGGCCAAATCCAGTTTGGCATGAAGGCGAGACCCTTTTATCCCAATGCCTCAGATCTTGTTCATGATAATAAATTCTACAATAAAATGTGCACAAAAATATGAAAAATAAAATAAATTTATACAAAAACGAATATATAAATATAGCCAGTCACAAAGATACAACATTTTACACCCTAAGTTTTGCCTGTGAGATAGCCCTATTGACATACATAATAATTATGCTTCAAAATGTGAAATACCTAAATTCTACCAAAATATATAACTAAATGAAGACAAGTTTTATCACTTGCATAGATTCATATCTAATGATTCTAAGAAAAGTATCTTAATTCAATCCCCCACCTGCTGAATATCGAAATAAAACTTATAATTTTCACTTTATAATGACCTTCTGGCCTCTCTTTCAGACTCCAGTAATGTTAGGATATCGCCTCTTACTGTGCCTTTAACGTTACAAATAATTGATCTAGCTTCCAATTTTTGAAACAATCAATTATCAGTGCTGGGACTAGCAAGTTGTGCCGGCTGAGCTGGCACTATACTGGTGGCAAAGTCATATAACACTTTCGGTACCAGCAGATTAAGGGTTAGGACTTCTACATCTACATCTATGTGGTAAAACTACATTGGTACAAAATTCATATATATTCAACAACAGACTTCAAAAAATATAGCACTACCAGTGTATTTGAATAAAATTGTAAACTTACGAATTCCTTCAACCCTGCACATCATAACAGTGGTAAAAATGAAAAATTTGTGAAAATATCTACATTAACCAAAGAAAAACTATATATCAAGTGATCAGCACTATTATATATATTTAATCACATTATTGAAAAAATACGTTTATTACCTCCCTTGACATAATACATAATCATATTACCTTTGTTTACATAAAAAGCAATCATATTTACCTCCCATGACATAACATTAGAAATGGCTAAAAAAAATACCCAAAAAACTTAATTACCAAAAGTATTCATATAGCAAAAAGTACTTCTGTATAAATATATTGCATGTATTTATAGAAACTTATCAATTTATATATGTGTACAAGTAAAAAGTCTAAGAAAAATATTGAATTATTTAATCACCACTACATACATGTATAACTAACAGATTAACAGATTTAACAGATTTTGCAAGAAAAAAATTGTATAGAGATTCCAGGCAATGTTATAGTCAAAAGTTTTTTTTTCTTGGATAAATAAAATAAGTTATCCTAAAATATGAAGACCTGTTGATGGGCCATAACAATTTAACTGTGACATCTTTATCAAGCCATGAACCCTGACGAGAATCTTTGCTGTAGACCGATTAATGTTTAACACTATAATATAGCAATTGTTTTAATAAACAATGAACATTTTCAAACTCAGAGCTTGGCAAGTCCATTAAATGATGAAAGGTGTAAAGGGATAAATAGAAAGGGACCGATATAAATAAGGAGAAAGAGTGAAGATAAAAAACAAAACAAAAACAGGAAGACATAAATACAGCAGCTCTTTAACAGTCCCTGGAACTTTGTTTCTATATTGACACCTTCTTCTTTATTTTAAAATCCTACTTAAAGATTGCTAGTCAGAAAAAAGTATTCTATCCTTAAAGTCATATTAAAATATTGTTATGTTAAATTTCAAAATTATAAACTGCATTAAATATATCATAATATACATGACAAAATATTCCCTTAACAATTAACAAATATACAATAAAATCTTGACAAAGGTATTGGCATATTTTGATCCGCCCAAGAAGGCTAATTACAACCTAATAAATTCTGTTACTGATTTGAATTCTTACATTTTCATTCTGTTGTTATATCTCCCTTAATAAAAGTTTGTCCATAAAGCACTTATTTGAAACAGTATTTATCATTTAGCTTTGAAGTTTATTCTTTAATTGAATATATTCTTTCATATATGACATTCACAACCTTAACCCTGCCCTTAACCACTCCCCCTGCACTGCCTCTAAACTCAATGCAAACATAAAACTCCGCCCCAAACATCCATCGACAGGATCTCTAAACTCAACCCTTTTCCTATCATTGCAAAATAAATACAAAATATCAACATATCAGTAAGGAAACAAAGTCTGAACTAGTTTTTCATATGAGATGAATGATAATGAAATTTATTTTAAAGTTTGAAGGAGAAAAATGTAACAAAGTATGTAAAAATAATGTAGCATGTCTGATAAATCTATATGCATGTATCCAGTTTAAATAGTCCAGATAAAAAATGCAAATTTCAGATCTACCGTATAGATTCATAATTGATCTAAAAACTGTGAATATATTTATAGAATAATGTATATACCTATAAAAAAACCCTTACACCCATAAAAATAATTCCCCGAAAAAAGTGTTTTAAGCATTAAAGCGTACATATAATTACAATATTTTTGGTATAAACAAATTGAATAAAAGCATTAGTATTTTTTTTTGACAACTTATGAAAGTAAGAAACTAGCTTACTATGAAAATGGGGTAAGATCTTAATCAAATGAAAATGATTTACAATGAATTTATCTTAGACTGTGTCTGGTCATATACATGCTAAGGATCTTTCCTCCCAGAAAAATTAGTAAACCAGTCTCATAATTTGAAATCTGTGGGCAGATGGACTGTTCTCACTCTATTCCAAGTACTGAAGATTCAATAACACAAACAAATGATAACCATTCAAAAATATCTATAAATAGACATTTTCTGTACAGATTAGTTTATTTATCTATTGCATTAGTATTCTACAATCTAATAAGGCCTACAAAAAATCTCAACATCGTTAGACTAGATCAAAAACAGTCATTTTAAATTTAGTGTTACAAATATAACACAGTTATCTCTTAAATAATGTCAACCAATCATTTCTCTTTTTTCCCCATATAAAAATCAAAAGGCAAACAGAATTTTTAAAGGAAAAAGAAATATAAATAAACAAATAAGTATGATAGAATTATAATGTGTTAAATTGAGAGGTTTGTAACAAAATGTATACGATATATGAAAATCTTCAGATTACTCATTTATATGGAATTCTTTTTCTTATAGACGTGTCACACGACGTAACAAAAATGTATATGGCACATTAATATAGTGATATGATCTGATCGCATGATGTTACGTAAGGCCGAAAGTTTTTTGATGACCTCCAACACATTTTGTTCTGTAATTACAGCTCAGCTACTTTGTATGAACAAAATTATGAAATTACGTACAAGATTTAAGTGTTATAAAAATAGACCCGCCTTATAAGCAATTTAATTTCTAATGTAAATTCAGGATTCTCAGCCACTATTTTATTTCTAACCTAAATCAGCCAAGATTTGATTTCTTACATTATTTCAGAATAAATCAGCCAAGATTTTTATTCTTACATTAATTCAGAATAAAACAGCCAAGATTTAATTCCTTACATTAATTCACGAGTGTCAATTTTAAATACATTTATATAGACAAAAGCGATATTTAATAAATCTTTGCTAAAACTAGCTTCCATATGCAGGAAAATAACAATTAATATATTTCAAAATGCAAAAATTCCAACACTATAACATTATTTATTGTTTCTCCTTCTTTTCTTTAAATGTTTCTTGCTGTTGTTTTTTTAAATAGTTTTGACCAAATCTTTCATGATATCTGTATACTTATGCTAACTTTTAATTCATCCCCCTCCCCCCTTCTCATCCCAGAGAAAAAAAAAACATCAAAAACTCTTAATAATTATAAATGTAACAAGCTTATACAATCAATGCAATACACAAACAACAGGACTTCTTGACACTGGGTAGTATTCTTAGTAAAACTTAGAACTACAGTTCTATTTTAGTTATTGCAAGAGGAATATGTAACCATAACAAAAAACCTTACCCACAAAATAAGAACTGTGAAACAATAAGGTATGTTTTTGCAAAATAAAAAATTAAATTTCTTAAGATTACATCAAGCGTAATTTCTTAACATAAAGAGCAGCTTTTCAACATCAATAGAACAGTCTTTACAAAAAGAAAATTTATTAAAAAAAGTTACATAAAGAGAATATTTTATAAACAGTATCAACATGTACATTTCTCTTCTTCCTTTATTTTTTTGCTCTAACAATTGTTTTTCTATTTATTTCATATACCTGAGGAAAACAACAAAGTTACAACAAATGGTAAATAAAAATACACAATCTGTTTTTATCGTTAACAAATATATTATTTTCACTTCTATAACATGGAATGATAGTTCATTTACAACAGCAACAAATAACACCAACAACAACAACAACATTACCCAAGAGTCATTCTTAAGAAATTGTAATCTTAACAGTCTAACAAAAAAAAAAATTAATATTAATTTCCCATACTTTCAATTATATACACTACTATATTAACACTTATTTTAATTCTCCCTATATCAGTTTACATCATCACAGAATTTATTTTCCCTATTTCTTTTATCAGAAGAGAGAAAAAAATCAAATAAACTATACACAGATATGGATTTCAAGAAAGTTAAACACTTTGCTGCCAAAATTACTGTTCATCAAGATGAAAACTTTGACCTTGATTCAAAGTTGTAGCTTTCACCTTGACCCTAGTAAAATCATTTCACCTCATTTCAAGGTCAATATTTTACCCAGTTTCAAGGTGAACATTTTACATAGTTTCAAGGTCAACTTGTAACCTTATTTTAAGGTCAGAAATCCTACATATTTTGAAAGTCATACGGTAACCTAAACCATTTTTTCCGAGGTCAATATTAGCCCATCACAAGTTATTTCATATGACCTTTGACCCACTTTTAAGATTGACCAGATGAAGGTCTATAATGGCTAGAAAAAGATATAAATATTATAGGCACTATATTTGGACAGAACCTTCCTTTTCTCTACTCTTTCTTATCCTCATCTAATTAACGTCCCGAATGGAAAATCCCACAGCTTTGAAGATATTCCAAAACCTGCAAAAGGAACAAAAGCAGTGTTTAATATAACTTGTAGACAAAGCCACATAGCCACTTAATGAAACATGGCATAAAACATCAAAAATCTACACAACCTGTATTATATATAGTATTATATATAAACTACTTTAATAAAGAAGAGAGGTGGCCTAGTGGTTATGGTGTCTACCTCTTGATCCAATGGATTTAAGTTCAAGCCAACCCCGGTTAAAACCAGTTTTCTTCATATGATGCCAGTACTAGTGGATGGTTAAACCCAGTTTTCTTCAAATGATGCCAGTACTAACTACATTTGTAGTTCCAGGGAGCTAACTCAAGAATGGATTGAATAATCTAAAAGCTTTCAGCACTCATGCTTAAATAAATAATGCTTAACAAATTCTTTCAAAGTAAGGAGTATTGTTTTGTTTTGTTTTGGTTTTAAGTCACACCAACTCAATATTGAGTCATATGGTGACTTTCCAGCTTTACTGCCTGATGAATACCCTCGCTAGCTGGAAAGCTTCTTCGATAGCTTTCTCACATGAAATAATCTAAAGTCACTGATGGGAATCGAAACCACAGCGGTGAGGTGAGAAGTATATTTCAAACAATATTTTGTAAACTGACCTTGATTTTGTGTTTTAAAATGATGTTTAACATGATATGTCTTGAGATCCCTAAAATATGTTGATGACGGGTTGCCGTGATGAAGGTAGTAGTGTGTCAGGTCGTAACACAGGTATCCAAATATCGTGCCCGAAAACACCGTGTGCATGACCGCCAACGGTGCCATCAACCAGTACAGCATGTATATAAGTATTGCTAGTACGCAAGCTGGTACATGCGGGAACACAAGGCGAGTTTTATCCATTGGCGACTGAAAATACAGTAAAGAATACAATAAGCTTCGAATAAAACAATGAATTGGTAATAGCAACCAGTGAAAGAAACTGTTTCTATGGAAACTGAGAAATATATAGTTACTGTAAAATTTACCCATGAATAATGGCCACTTCCAATTTTGAATTTGGCACAGTCAATAATCATTTAAAGAGATTCAAGTATTTAAATTGAGAAGGCAATACAGTTCAATGTAGGCTTAAATCAATAACTTGTTTGCAAAATTTCTGATCATCTGCTCACGGTTTTTCAAGAATAATTGTTTTAATTGTGCAAAATAACCTAAAATAACGTGTTTCAGCACTCTTTAACTCTAACTGGTCTTAAAATATTGTTTTCATTTCTGTGGATTGAACTTAAATCAATTTATCTTAATTCAAATGAAAATGACATCTGGGCCTCATTTTGTAAGCTTTGTCTACTTATCCATTCCCATCTCCTTTTCTTTGCTCCTTTTCCAAAGTTGTTAGTAAGAAATTATAACTTTTTTTATCTGTTTACATATCACAAACCTTATAATTATAATGGACAAAGTATCATTCTTTTTCCTTCCATATTTGCACATATTGAAATTTGTATTCCAATCTAGATTGCTGTTTACATATTTGTTAGTTTGTTTTGTCCTGTTTTAAGTCATACCCCCACTCCTGACTGTAAAGGTCATATGGCAACTTTCCAGTGTTATACAACACCTCAGTTGCCCATAAGTATGTTATATCAGGCACAAGCCAGTACCCGTACAAAAACTGGCCGGACAATTTTCTCATGTAAGAATCCAAAGTCCATCACATGAAAAGTCGCTGATGGGATTCAAACACACAGCAAAGTTCATTTAACAATATTATAATACTGCATGTCTGTAACACCGTTTTTCATTGGATAAAAGTTACGTTTATATAGATTACATTTATAATCTTTATACACCACCGTAGTCTATTTACTTTTTTAATAAAGGAAGTTTGCAGTGTTATAATGATTTTCTGACAGGTTATATGACCCTATATAAATGGTTATTTGCAATATAACCCGCACCAATATATACCAACAACTGTTTATAATTATAGGGCATATAACCTGTAAAAGATATATGGTGCTGTACAATATTTACACAAGTACCATATACAGCTAGAAAAAAAACATCATAGACAAGCTGCCATACAATATATAATGTAATATGATAAGAATGATTCAAGTATGTCCTGTTTTGTTGAGAGAAATGTTAAATAATTTATTCTGTATCAAAATTTTATATTGAGGAAAACCTGTGTTTAGTTAAATGAGCATTGTTTCCTCAACACACTTTTAATATTCTTTCCATAAAATAATTCAGATACTTGCATTATTTACAACTAAAATCATGTATGAATATATAACTTAACATAATTAAGAATTTAAACTTGTTTTCAATGACAAAATATAGAACATATTCAATTTCAAATAATATTTACTTTTTAAGTAACATATCAAATTAATGAGAAATTGCTATTTGGCGCCAATTTATTGACATTAAATTGCAAAGAGGGGAGAAATATCAATACAACGTTATTAAATAATAACAACATAAAACACTTAACATTCAAATATTCATCTTCAATATTTATACAAGTGATATGGTATGGTAATGTAAGTTTCTTATAGGACAATATTGTCATTTTCAATAGACAAAATATATATATTCGGATTTTCTGTATTTTTTCAACCTATATCATACAAACATCATAACCATAAAGCTTCTTTCTGTATTGTATATATGAGCCACGTCATGACAAAACCAACACAGTGCGTTTGCGACCAGCATGGATCCAGACCAGCCTAGCCTGCGCTTCCGCGCAGTCTGATCAGGATCCATGCTGTTCGTTATCATTTTCTACTTGAAATAGAGTTGGTAAGCGAACAGCATGGATCCTGATCAGACTGCGCGGATGCTCATATAATCATGCCCTCTTCATTTCTCACCTCCTGATAGTAAATTCGGAAATTTTAAATTAATTAAATGAGTAAATCAGTCTGTTACATGTATATTCCATTTATAATATTTACACTATTTCCCTTCTTTAAAATTACAACCATAAACCCTCTTTTCTCATTTTTTCACACATTTCCATTCTGTGTTGTAACATTCAATTTACAATTATTTTCTTTCTTGTTCTACATACTACATTATCTTATCTAAAAAAAATATCTGTAGAAAAATAAAATCTTTATTACCAACTTTTTGGCAATGACAATTTCCCTGAAATAAATATAAATGCATAGAAAAAAACACATAAAACTTACACTTACAGATCTATATTTGACTCTTCTTTTTTGTGACAACAAAAAAATTCAGTGAGATCAGATCTAAAGTGTTTGTAATGTTACATTGTGTATTTCTTTAATTTCCTGTGTATAGATCTGGTTATTTATTCTGGAATCTTCAATGATACATCTGACTGTTTCTAAGTTAGAGAATCTCGATATCTCTCACTAACAACACGACATGACTAAAATCTAAAATTACTTCGAAAGAGAGTCGTTTTCAATTACATATAAACAAATTCCAAATAAAGAAACTGTTACCTTATGATGTTGTCCATGAAGTATGAAATGAACTGTGATGAGGAATTTAGAGTTTGGCGGAGGCGTGCTATGAAACACCCAACGATGTACAACATACTCCACAACCGTCCAGATAATAAAACCAACCATAAACAACACAGGAATAAAGAGCGACGACACTGCAGTCTCTGAAATGAAAAATTTATATTTTTTAACTTTAATACATTTGAAATGAATATCGTGTTTTTACAAGAGCACTTCAAAGAAATAGGCAAATATGCTACAAAGACAAGACATACCAAAGTAGCAAAATCTTTGATTAGCAAACCATTTTATATTAAGTTAATTTGTGTAATATTAATGTACTAAAATATGGAACCGCAATACCAAATTTGGAATGTTTTTATCAAGTTGAAGAACAAGTCGTCGTGTCATTAAAAAAATCTCGATTACTACGGAAATATGAAATAGATCATTAATATTCCAAAAATTATCTGAAGACGGCCACTCTTTGTAGCGAAATAAAATCTAATTTCAATCTCAAATATACATAACACTCTAGCAGACAAAATATAGCTGATTAAATTTTTTTTCTACCAAACGAAAGGTTAATAAAAATCACAGATATTTTCCCTAAAGAATATAAACTTGAAGAGACTGTGTACTACCTATTCTAATACAAAGTATGTTAGGAAAATCGTTCTATAGCTTCAATTCAAATGATCTGAAAAGTTAATGAAAATGGTGTGAATGAAAGTCTGAAAGAAAATACAGACCTATTGAATTTCCTTAGATGAAAAAAAAGTACAAATATAACTAATTTCTAACCCCATATTAATTCTAATATTTATGAAATTCTTGCTGATTATATAAGGAGCTCCAAAAGCCTAAAAACACAAAATTTTGAATTTTTTACATAACTCAAGTGAAGCACTTAAAATGGAAAACTCTGTAAAGGATAAAAAAAGTAAAATACTCAGAATTTAATTGAAAAACGATAGTTATTACAATTCCTATGCTGATTTAAGAGGTTTTTGGGTCATTTCGGCAATGAAAATAATCATTCTTGAAAAATAGAGTGATGAAATGATATGAAAATTTGCACACAGGTTATTGGTTCAGATCTACATCAATGGTACACTAAGAAAATTTCCAGTCTCATTTGATTTTGGTGGGGGTGGGGGTATTTCTGCACTCAGTTAACAAGTTGACTTCAGATTTTAAAGGGAGATTTTTGCTCAGAGGCAAGTGATGTGCTTCAATGACAATGACTAATTTGAAAGCCATTAATCTAGAACTTCGAAAACAAAATTACCTCCAAAACCAACAAGGTTCCAATAGACCGTCTCTGACTGGAACCGTAAATACGAGTCTACCAGGAAGAACAGCATCACCGGAACCCAGAACGGTGGCACAGTCCACCAATATGCCTTCGAGAATGTCTCCACAAAATCATTATGGAATAACCTCAGTGAGGTATCAATTGGACTGTGTACCCAGTCATAATATTTGTCTCCTAGGTTTCCAACCTGCCAGAAAATAGGCTTAGACCAGTCCACTAGATCATCCTGTAAACAAAAGGTCAAAGGTTACCTTCATTTTCTGCAAAAGCTTGTGTCAAGTTTATGTTGAGCATATATTACAATAATAACAAAAGGAATCTTACTCCAATCTTCCAGAAATTGTAGAAATTTAAAAACCTGAAAATTTTTACAATACAACAACTGCAGAAGACACCCTTTGTTTCGAGGGGGAAATATTTTTGTTGTTGCTGAAGAGGTGCTGCTCTACAGAGGTTAATTAAGAATGAAGTTTCATAATGTGAAAAATTAATACGGTTGTTGTAAAGAGTTTATTGCCCTATAGGTGGCCACTCTGCAATGGTTGCACTGCATTTATTATAGAATGAGAAAGTATTTAAGTGTTCATAAAGTGCTAATCCATCTACAATGTATTAATTTATAACAATGTTCTTGGTATACATTTACTGGAAAATTACCTTCACTTGACTTTTTTAACCTGCATGGAAAAGTTTTAAAGTTCTTAAATCAAAAATCAACTTAATATTTCACAATCATGGCTTTATCTATTTTAAGTCGTATTTTTTCTGTGTTTCAAAAGAAGACTTACAAATTGAACTACAGTTTTTTTAGCAGATCCATTTGCTACACCATTTGCATGTCCATTTTTATATCCATTAGCATAACCATTTGTAAGGCCATTTGCATGTCCATTTGTGTGTCCATTTGATTCTTTATGCCTTTGTGTCTGAAAAAAACAAAAATCAAAATTCATTTTTAAGGCACAATTTTTTTCGAAATACCTCTAGTTGTCACAAAAAAAAACTATCTGGGTAGCTTTAAGAATAATGATGATAATTCTACCTACACAAATCTTAAATATACATGTATAATGCACAGCATGATACACAAGATCATCTGTCACAAGTAAAATATTGAATATTTATGGAATATAAAAGGCTTTATGAAGCATAATACACTTTAGAAAGAGTAGGTGTATCTAACCATGCACATATTTGCTTAGGAATAGATATCAATAAACAGTGTGCATTGTTGTAGAAAATTGCACTGTTCAAGGTCACAAAACTGGAATGTGACATAAACACGGTCTGTTTAATTAACATTTAACCCCATCAAAAACTTAAGAAGTTATAAGAACAAACACTATTAGACAAAACAATGTAGACAAGACACTGTAAAACTAAACAATTTAAGACCAAACTCTGTCAGACCAAACAATGTAAGACAAAACCAAACACTGTAAGACAAAACACTGTAAGACCAAACAATTTAGGCCAAACAATGTAAGACCAAACATATAAACAAATGAACAAACAGGGAACCAGACAAACACTAAGCAGCTTGGTTGAATACTGAACTGAATCCAAACGTCCGAACTGTATGACCGACCAATCTCTGAAGCAAATGATCAAGCCACTAAACTGTGTGACCAAATACCTGCAAATAAGCACCAAGGTCAGTTTTTAACTAAGAACTGATCACTCCTTAATCTTCATAATTCTACAACTAACAAGCTATCCTCCCTTACTTCATGAAATGAACAAGACCTGCTTTGAATTATTGAACTGTCTATTGCCTTTGTATGGAATAACAGCAAGAACATTTTCATAAGGTTTATAAATCTGTAAAATCGGACAGCACAGCTGTAACAGCTGGCTAAAACAAAACAGGAATAAACCATTGGTTTACCATTGACCTCACATTTAGCCTGACAAAGCAGGAAAGTATTCAAGCAGTATTCATTTATAATAAATCCAAAGCAATCAATATGCATGTATATTGTACTGTGAGTACCATGAATGGTTGTTAAATAACCACTAGCAGATTCTAGGAGCGCATTCCCAGCACACACCCCACCTGAAAGTCCCCTGATAATATTAATGATGTTTACATCTATTTTTGCCCTAGCTATGCTAGGGATCTGTATATTTATTGCTTACTTTTCTAAATACTGCAGATCATAGAATAAAATTATAATGTCCACTGTATATGTTGTTTGGTACAGAGAAAAGTATAGACAGATGGATGACAGGAAAAAGTATTTTGGCATTAGAAATTAATATCGGGGAAAACAGATTTTTTGTTTTTAAAAAATTAATCAGGTTTACTTTAGGGTACAAAGTATTCAAAGACATACTGACAAACACAGACCGAATTTGCAGCAGACAGACAGAATCGTGACTATTATAATCAGATTAGCAAATAATTGACAATACAAATGAAAATTATGCAAGAATGAATAGAACATTATAGATAATTAATCACTCTGCCTGAAGTTATCTTGTCTGCCCACTATAGCAGAGTCAGCTGTTATTGGGAATAGCATTTTAATATGATGACACTGCAGTATTGCTGATATTGTCAGAACAAAGTGTACGCTTAAAGTGAGACGGTCGTCAAACTATTATTATTGAACTTTCACGTAGACTTTTAATAATCTTGCGACATAAATGCACATTGCTTTGTATATGGCAATTGTATGGTTCATTTAATTTTAGAGGCACATTAATCCTTTTACCTGCAAAATTTCCTAAATTCTATTTTTGGCGCTGCCATAATATCAATTTTGGATATAATCAAGATATTCAGCAAAGTACTTAGGCTGGAAAGCTTAAGCTCTATACTGGAGGCAAAGGTTACTTCTTTATGGTTACAGCAACATAAGGGTAAAATAACATTTAACAGCTTTTTTAGTCATCAATTGTTTGTATATTTTTCAAGACCAGATAGTAGACACCTTGAAATTAGCATCTTGGGTTCAGTCTGGTTTTAGCATTCTCTCTATCATCAATACTTACAACACCCTCAATATCTTAAATGGACTTTTCCATCTTACAGTCTGAACGGAACCATTAATCATTTTTATGGATCAACCTACATGGAATGATATCACTTAAGTAAATAACAAAAAAGATTATTTATCAAATACCCTTTTAAGAGCAATGCACCAATAGCCAGCTGTAACTGGCTTCACACATACATGTACTAACCAGTTTTTACTGGCTTTAAACAATTACTTTAATCAATACCTTGATTTTCAATGTCCCTATTTTAATCAATTTTTTAAATTTTGCACTATCCTTTTGAACAAATATGTTAACAGGCGATAAACATTATATACATATAAGGTCGTTGAAATGTAGGCGTTTTATGAATCAAAGCTGTCTGTAATTGACAAAGTAGCGCTCTATTCAAATGCATAAAGCTTTCCGCATTTAAAGATTTTATGATATAATGGTTAACAGTATAGATTATAACCTATTAAGTTCAACTTTGTTTATCTTTTGCTTTTTCAAAAGGTTCTGCCACGCTTATTTCACTTTCCAATGCAATGCGGGTATGGCAAATAATTCAAAGACATAAAATGTACTTAACTGGTGTGTGTGATGTTTTTACACGCAAAACCAAATGATGATGACCATTTTGATTTAGGGGCGGTAACCTGCTATATATAGCAAACAATGGAATGTCAAGGTAAACAACAATTAATGGCCTTCTTAAGCACCTAATTGGCCATTGCTAACCAGTGCACTAGTATTAAAGAGAAAATTTTGGTCTATTGCTACCTATCGGTAAAGCGCATTATTCCCTGACATTTAAAATAAGAAATTATCTATAACCTCTTGGGTACAGATGTCCTCATAGAAAATGTCGGAACACATGCACATGTTCTACTTTTATATTAAGTGGGACACAGGTATTGACTGTATGCACACCTTTTATGCTACAGACATCATAAAACAACATATGGACAAAGATTTGTCACAAAATAATTTATGAACAAAGCAATGTCATAAAATCATTTTTGACACAATGAATATTTACAGCTTTTGTGAGGTCACAAACAAATTATTTATTCTGATTTATGAACATTTAGTTGTGGCCTTTTTTAAGGTCATACCTGATATCAAAGTCCTATAACAAAAAGTCAAAGCTTTTCTGGCAGATTAAAAAAGTTACAAGGTTTAACAAATTACAAGTAACATGATTTTAAACTTATTTTATAGGGCCTTTGGATATGAGTGGTTTACTAATTGACTGTGTTTCTGAGAGGTCTGTGAAACAGGTCTGCTAATGGAATGTGTATATGAGAGGCCTGAGATTTAGGTCTGCTAATGAACTGTGTTTATGAGAGGTCTATGAAACAGGTCTGCTTATTGACTGTGTTTATGAGAGGTCTGTGATACAGGTCTGCTAATATATGGTGTAGATAAGAGGCCTGTGATTTAGCTTTGCTAATGAACTGTATTTATGAGCGGCCCGTCATATAGGTCTGCTAATAGATGTTGTATTATAACACGCCTTTGATACAAATTTTGCAGTATTTGTTTACAACTTAATATATAAGAGGTTATTTGATTTATTCTTACAGAATGTGACTATATCTTCCAAGTTTGGTCTTTGAGTGGACAGTTTAACAGGTTTTTCAGTACATTTACCTGGTCAGTTTAACAGGTTTTTCAGTATATTTACCTATTCAATCTAAAGTGCATACACATATCTACTTTCATTAAATTCAAAAGTATTTGTAAATAGGGTAAGAAAATAGAGATACCCTAGTGTATATGACAGGCTCAGGTGATGTCTTTATTTTATGGTGTAATCAATCATAGAAACAGAATGTGACCAACTATCATTTACATTACTATTTAAACACACTTAAATGCTTCAATGAACAAACACTGAACATAAATGATAAAAAAATTAACCTCAAAATGCTTTGAGACATACATGAAATGCTTTAAAGCATATTAGCCGTTACTGATGATTTCAGGTGTGCTGCCCACTGTTTCTTATTTATTGATAATTCAAACATGTAGGACAGTGTACACCACTATTCTCAATGCTTCAGTAAAATAAAAGAGGAAATAACAAAGAAGATTTCATTCAAGTAACACATTTTTTATATTTCGTTAGAATTTTCTAATTTTACAAAGGGCTATAATTATTTCATTCAAATTCCATGCCAGAGTTATTGGTCTTGCAAAGTGATCTTCAGTTATAAAAAATGAATCAAGTATCAAATGAATACCATTAGTAGTTACTGTTATAAAGATGAATGTTGCAAGAAAAGCTTAAATCCAGAATTTTCCGAGTTAAGGAAGGGCCATAAATAAGTCAATATCCATGCCAGAGTTATGGGCCTTGGATACTGACCTCCAATTATGATCCTTTTAGTCCACAAATAGTAATAATTCTGTCAAGTAAAGCGACCTCCTATTATGATCTCAAAGACATTAGTAAAGTTACAAGAAAACATCTTTAGTGGTCGATTAGATATGATATTGTACAAGAAGTTGCATGTAAAACTTTTAACAAAATTGTTACCAACACCAACACTCAATGCAAAAGTGTGTCGGACACCGCAACTTTTTTTTTTAATAGTCGAGCTAAAAAATATCCTTGGCTTTTACTTGCATATTGATTTTGTATCTATTGATATTTATAGTAACTTCTAGAAGGTACTTTAATAGTGATTATATTGCAATTTTAGGAAAGAGACAATTAAACACAAGTATCTACAGGGGAGAAATATGACATGCCTGAATGGACTGGCATCAAACAATCAAGATCAATAAAACACAAGAGATTCATTAACAGATAACAGATAACATCAAATTGTAAACAATAGTTACATAGTTACATTCAACTCACTCAGGGCAGCAGGAGGTCTTGTTGGAAGTACCAGGTAGGGGTGGGACTTTGGGAGACATTTACTCCTTGATTTGATTTGGGGGCCTCCGTGGCCGAGTGGTTAAGGTAGTTGACTTCAAGCCACTTGCCTCTCACCGCTGTGGGTTCAAATCCCTACAGGGACTTTAGATTCTTTAATGTGAGAAAGCTATGCAGCTAGCTTACGAAACATCGGTGGTTTTACTCAGGTGCCCGTTCGTGCCTGAAATACTGCACGGAAGGGCACCTGAGATCTTCCCAATGGAAATGTCGGCAATTGACCTATACCTGTGGCGAGTTGGACGTTTTAAAACCCCAATCAAAAAAATCCTTGATTTTGGGCGTGGTGAATACAAAATGTTTCCAGATTTCCCTTCTTTACCTACTTATGTAATTGAGACTTCAATGTTTGAGATTTTGGGCAGTCTCTCGCTACATTTTGAAACTTAATTGGAAGCCCTGGAGGGGGTTTGTTTGTCTTGGTGTCCATTTGTCCGACAAACATGGGAATTAGGAACAATTGGGGTAATTAATCAATAGCAAAAACCAGTATTCCATGAATACCTGAATTCAAAACAGCAATAGAAAATGCTGAGATTTATCAAAACAAAGCTGGCATCAAAGCTGACAGTTTTTTCACATTCTTGGGACATGGTAAATTCCATGATGTACAAGGGAATATGTTGCCATCAGAAACTTGTTAATGTAAGGGGCTATATGCCCTTTGATGTAAAGTTGTTGTTTTCATGCTTGTTTTTCTATGTGGTAGTACATCATCATTTCACCTGGAATATTACTGAGTGCAGTACACAATTACTAACAGACCATTCATTATTATACACTCATAATTTCTTTTAATTATTAACATGCAAGGAATGTGCAAAATGCAACTGTCAATCCCTAAACATAAAACAATACTAAGTTTATTTGCTTGAGTTACAGTTAAAAGCTGGGTTCCTTTTGTCTACATTTTATCTTATGGGAGTGGCAGGTGAAAATTTATGAGTTTAGGTCACACTATCAAGCACTTCAGCTTAATGCTGCCACCATACCCTGCCCTGCCCCGCCCTACCCTGCCCATTTTTTGTTAGATAATAAACACTGTCATCTGGTCATGCCAACAGCTTTCCCCACCTTTTTTTTCTTTTGTGGTTTCATTCTTAAGCTCTATAAGGAACTACACTAACTTTCCGTTTCAGCAAATTACGAGTATATTTCGGCATTGCTCTATTTCAATCATGTAATTTAAAACAGACCTTTTTTCAATGAAATGTCTAACAAACAAATGGATCTTTGATACATGTAAGAAGCAAATGTACTTTAGTATTCTTTTTTTTTTTTTTTTTCACAGGGCGGGCAGGTTTTACTGAATATATTCAAAGTATTATTCAAGTTCATTTAAAGTATATTCATCCACACACATTGTATAAACATTATCTGCAGTGGAATAAAATATTCAAAAGATGCCCAATTATAAATTCATCAAATAAACTTAACATATTTCTTTATTACATGAACCCAAACTAAAAATATGTCTGTAGGACACAGCGATGCCTGTATTCTACTGATTTGTCAGCATTGAATGTTTGACTGACAGACAAGGGCAAATCTGTATTTCCCTCTCCTCTTGATAATGGGGGCATAAAAAAACAAAGGTGCAGTATTAGGATGGAAAGAAAAGATATATTTCACAAAACTATTCCGATTTGAATAAACTGACCCAGCCATAGGAAACACAACACCATGTCTTTTTTTTAACTGGAAGCAATAGATTCTACCTATGTGACAAGTGCAGTGGGTCTGCTCAACTAATAAATATATTTTTTTTAATTTCCCCCCCCTTAAATTATGAAATGGTCATGTCTAAATTTAAACATGGGCAAATCCGTTTAAGACACTAAGTGTGGTACAGGTTAAAAAACTCTTCTGCAGTGATCAATCTACTTAGTACTAAGAGCTGGGAATAGATAACAAACTCACAAAAGAGAAGGACATCTGAACGGAAGTAATCTATCTTCTCTTAAATCCAATCTAGTTCCTGTTTCTAGAGAGAGAAAAAAACACAAGACTAACAGACTAAATAGGCTAAAACTCTTGATAACTTTTAACACTAAAGCTGATGATTCTTGGCTGTTGCAGGAAAACGAAAAACAAAAATTCCTAACAAACACCAGCTCAGTTTGATGGAGCCTGTGGTAAGTGCAAGCTAGTATCCACACCCACAGGCATAAGCATTTTTTAACATCTATGTAAACATGAAATGGAAATTTTATTTATTTAACTTGTTTTGCTTCAGTTAATCATAACCGTACATCCCATTGTCCATCCATTTAGGATATAAGACATAGTGGGGAAAGTGAGCAGAGCAGTAAAGTTTTTTATCTGCTGTTTAAATCTCCACTATATGCCTTGAGATTGGGGCAGCTAGGAGATACATTTATTATAGAAACAGAATTATCAATAGCAACAATCTGTTTTCTGAACACTTTAAGATGTATTAAGTTTTCAGTCATTGGTAAAACATTTGTTCAAAATGTATTTTACAATGTACATATATGTATTGTAAAAATCATAAAAATTAATCTACTTTAAAGGACAAACTTTAAGTACTGTTTATAAACACTTTAAAATTTATGTTATAGAACATTTCTATTCTGTTTTCTTGTTTAATTATGTACTTCATGATTGTTAATTAACATTAAGGAGCTTCTAGCTTACTCTAATTAAAGATATGGACATAAGAATATGAAAGTTGTGTAAATTTGTTCAAAACAACTCATAGTATATTTGTCAGACACTTGAAAACTTGTGACATAAAATATAACGATGATGACTCAGCATAAAAAATTTTATAACTCAATGAAATATCTTGTTACACATGTCTCGGGACGCATGACCCATATACTATTCCCTATATTTAAGATCAGGTAAAGTATATCGATCTTTGACAGTCAGAAAACAGTCAATTGTTATTATTATAAAAAATTCCTACGATTGAATTCATGTATATCTGAAGTTACTGTTAGACCTGTAAACTATAGTGACCTTTGACATCTTAAATATTTTGATATAATTTTATTCATAAACCTGAAGTTTCTGTAAAAAATGTTAACTATAATATCAAATTTGATTGCTACAAAACAGTAAATTGTTATATCGGGGACTTAAAAGATACCGTAAAATCTGTAAAAAAAATCTGCAGCTACAAAAAATCATGGACATTTTTGCAAATCATTGTTGCAAATCACTTCACTTCACTTTGCAGATAAAAGCTATTGCAGCATTGACATAAACAGTAAAGTTTTACATGAACAAAAAATCCTTTTTTATAAAAAGACTAAAACTGACAACCAAACTCATAAACTTGAATTTTATCAAGTCTTCGATAATCAGTTTCTTATAATATCAACCATAAAATCAAGTTTTGTCACAACTACATGTAAGAAGACAACTCCATAGCAACCCTGTGTAATAAACAATGCAATAGCATTTCTTTTAAAATCAATGTTTTTTGTTGTATTGAAAGTCGTTTTTTATGGGTTTACTGTTGATGTTAATATAAGAAGCAAATGTTTTTATCAAGTATCTCTTTTAGATTCTTTTTTTCTTTTATTATGATGACTTGAAAAGGAGCTTTATTAGAGACATTACGGTATATAAGTGTGTGCAGTACACTTAACATGTTCATTTTCTCAGCCACCTATAGCAATTAACCAAATATTTAAGAGAGATGTCATCCATGTGAAATGTCAGATTATACATTTCATCATGTTCCTGTCTCCCTATCATTTATTACAGTATATTGTGTTGCAAAAGATGCCAACATTTCCAAAATTATTTAGTCTAATGCCAAGATTTATGCAAACATTACAGAAATAGCAACATAAAATGTCACACTTCAACTTAAATCCACTATTTACCTCACTATCAGGTCTTATAGCAACAAATTATTAGATGGTAAAATAGCTCTATGGTAAAATATCTGACAACAAACTGGTCTGATGGTAAAATATCTGACAACAAACTGGTCTGATGGTAAAATATCTGACAACAAACTGGTCTGATGGTAAAATATCTGACAACAAATTGGTCTGATAGTAAAATATCTGACAACAAATTGGTCTGATAGTAAAATATCTGACAACAATCTGGTCTGATAGTAAAATATCTGACAACAAATTGGTCTGATAGTAAAATATCTGACAACAAACTGGTCTGATGGTAAAATATCTGACAACAAGTTGGTCTGATAGTAAAACATCTGACAACAAACTGGTCTGATGGTAAAATATCTGACAACAAACTGGTCTGATGGTAAAATATCTGACAACAAACAGATTGATCACATCCATTTCAGTCCTATAGCCTTGCATGGACATTAAATGCATCCTAAGACTTTTTTGTATTTTGGCATGATGTGGGTCTTTACCAGGGAATATGAGAATCCAAAAGTTAAAGTCCCGCTGCCTGTATAATATATTCTTTCTGGATGAGGGGCCTTAAGATACAATTAACTAGTGCCTTAAATTCACTATTATACTTTCCTGACTGAACTTTTACAGAAGTTTAGTATTACTTGCTTTTAGAGACCACCTGCTGGCAAAGGTCACAGGTTGCACTTCCAAAGACTGGCCTGATAAGGAATGATACAGTTAATCGCCTGGAATATTGGTACATATTCTGTATATGGGTTAATCAAAGCAGCAGATTCTCTTAATCATCTTATCTCAAAATAAATGTCTATGTATTTACTACAGCATATGGTCGTTGTCAGTAGCTATTGTAAATACTCCAATAAATGCACCTGCAAATTTTTTTAAGCTAAATGCCGTCAGATGCGCCCAAAAAAATCAAGCAAATCAACCTTAGGTGTGTAATGCAGTTAAGCTTTTTTGCATATTTTGACATTTATTTGGTTAATTTATATGGATTGAAAGCTATGTTTGACTTGTTGTTGTCATACATTCTGATTAAATTTTATGTATCTGTAAACAAACAAAAAGCCTTAAAAAGTATAAGGATACCTTTATATCAGCATGGCTACTGTATTATGTTTCTAAAATATGTCAAAACCTAAGTACATGTAGTTAGAATAAACCTCCTGAATTTTTGTCATATGAATTTGCCCAGATTTTAATTTGGAATAGCACATTTTCGGGAATAGCCACATTGGCTAGGTTGTCCCACAGCCTGTACAGACAGTTAAGATATGCTTTAGATGAAAACAGACAGGTAAGTCAAATTCAAAATTTAAAAAGGCTTTCAGTATCAAAATGCAAAAAAAAAATGCACTTCCAGCCGTAGAGAGCCTCATTAAGCTGCATGGAAGATGCAGGCAGACCTGGCTCTATACCGGTGACAAAGGTAAAGCACCTTTTGGTTGGGTCAAACATGTTAATGTAATGTTTCAGTTTATAATGCAACATATACCACATGTATATTGTTACCTAGTCAAAAAATAAATACCTTTTCATCTTATGTTACAGGAGACGAAAAATAATGTGTTTACTGAAGATTCTTTAAGAATATAAATTATCTTTCTTATATGTACTGTTATTTACATTTAATATATAGCTTTGTCACCAGTAAAAGCTTAAAGTTAAAATTAGACAATTATATTATTCATTTTGTTTTGCCATCAAAAAGAAAAGACAAAAAAAAGTGACACTGTATGGTCAACAAAATAACTCAAGCAAAACCAACGGATATAGAACATAGTGTGTGTCTTTTTTAATGTATTTGTTAGAAAACAAACTGTATACTTCATTAAAGTTTTAACAAATAAGTTACAGAATGATTTGATTCTGTCCACCAATAAACCTATTGGTATCAAACATATCCTTAGATAAAATCTATAGGTAAACCTATTGGTCAAACCTTTCATTAGCCTAATCTTAATGGTAATAAATCTATAGGTAAACCTACTGGTAAAACCTTTCATTAGCCTAATCTTAATGGTAATACAAGGAACATCGCAATGCGATGCAACCAGGGTTTCAGCAAAATATTTCACAGAAGCTTTGTCATGAAGGGGCATTTGTTTTTAATTGAACTTTTAGGAGGAATTATGGCTTTTTTAATATTCCTCAAACAAAAATGATAGAGAAATTTTATGTTGTCTATTCGCTTTTTTTCCCCAAATGTTTTTAGAAAGGTAAACAGTACTATATTTTTGCTTTAATTTTTTGCATTTTTGCGTCTCTTTCATTTTCTTTTTGTCAGCATATTGGGGCGTGTGGTGTTTTTGTGCGATATCAAGAAAAAGTATGTTCACAATTTTAAAAAAATACTTGAATGATGTCTTGGGAAGAAACATGCGGAATTTAGTGAGCGCCAGGGCACGTCTGATGACCAAAGCTTCTGTGAAAGTTTGGTCAAAAATCCATTGAGAAATGTAGGAGAAGTTGCGCACTGTAGAAAAATTGTTCACTATATATTTCTGTATAAGGAAAAAAATATACAAAGGGCCATAATTCGGTCAAAAATATTATCCAATCCAACAAAACCCCGACAATATGTGCCCAGGCACTTGAAAACAAAAGGCTTCTAAGAAAGTTTGGTCAAAATCCAATGAGAAAATGTAGGAGGAGTTGAGCACAGGGAAGAAATTGTTCTCTATATATTCTGTATAAGGAAAAAATATACAAAGGGCCATAATTTTGGTCAAATATTATCCAATCACACAAAACCCCGACAATATGTGCCAGGCACTTGAAAACAAAGCTTCTAAGAAAGGTTTGGTCAAAATCCGTTGAGAAAGTAAGGAGAAGTTGAGCACAGAAGAAATTGTTCACTATATATTCTATATAAGGAAAAAAAAAACAAAGGGCCAATAATTAGCGGTCAAATATATACCAATTGCCAAAAAAACCCTGGCAATATTGTGTCAGGGCACTTGATGACAAAGCTTCTGAGAAAGTTTTGGTCAAAATCCGTTGAGAAATTTAGGAGGAGTTGCGCACAGAAGAAAATTGTTCACTATATATTGTTATATAAGGGAAAAAAAAACAAATGGGCCATAATTTAGGTCAAATATTATCTAATCGCAAAAAACCCCTGACAATATGCGCCAGGGCACTTGATGACAAAGCTTCTGTGAAAGTTTGGTCAAAAAATCCCGTTTTTGAGAAATGTAGGAGGAGTTGCGCACAAAGAAACTATATATTCTATATAAGGAAAAAAAAACAAAGGGCCATAATTAGAGTCAAATATATACCAATTGCAAAACCCTGGCAATATGTGTCAGGCACTTGATGACAAAGCTTCTGAGAAAGTTTGGTCAAAATCCGTTGAGAATGTAGGAGGAGTGCGCACAGAAGAAATTGTTCACTATATATTTTATATAAAGGGAAAAAAAACAAAGGGCCATAATATTAGCGTCAAATATTAATCTAATTGCAAAACCGCCGGGGGACAATCATCCGCCAGAGGGCACTTGATGACAAAAGCTTCTGTGAAAAGTTTGGTCAAAAAATCCCGTTGAGAAAATGTAAGGAGGAGTGCGCACAGAAACTATATTATTCTATATAAGGAAAAAACAAAGGGCCATAATTAAAGGTCACAATATATAACCCAATTGCAACCCCCCCCCCCCCCCCCCCCCCCCCCCCCCCCTGGCAATAATTGTGTCAGGGCACTTGATGACAAAAGCTTATTGAGAAAGGTTTGGTTTTAAAAATCCGTTGAGCAAAATGTAGGAAAGGACGTTGCGCACAGAAGAAATTTGGGTTCACTATAATAATTTTATAATAAGGGAAAAAAACCACAAAGGGCCATAAATTAGGTCAAATATTATCTAAATCGCCAAAAACCCCGCACAATTATGCGCCAGGGCACTTGATGAACAAAGCTTTCTGTGAAAGTTTTTGGTCAAAAATCCGTTGAGAAATGTAGGAGGAGTTGCTCACAAGAAAACTTATATATTCTATATAAGGAAAAAAAAACAAAGGGCCATTAATTAGGTTCAAATATTTACCAATTGCAAAACCCTGGCAATATGTGTCAGGCACTTGATGACAAAGGGCTTCTGAGAAAAGTTTGGTCAAAAATCCGTTGAAGGGAAATGTAAAGGAGGAGTTGCGCACAGAGAAAAAGTTCACTAAAATATTTTTTAATATAAGGAAAAAAAAAACAAAGGGCCAATAATTTAAAGGTCAAATATTATCTAATCGCAAAACCCCGAACAATATGCCCAGGGCACTTGTGACAAAGCTTCTGTGAAAGTTGTTGGTCAAAATTTCCGTTGAGAAATGTAGGAGGAGTTGCGCACCCAAAGAAATTGTTTACGCCCCCCCGCCGCCCATGCCGCCCGCCCCGCCGAATACCTCAATCTAATTAACCAGTTTTTTCTTCGGAAAACCTGGTTTTTTTAAAAATTAATCTATAGGTAAACCTACTGGTTAAACCTTTTTCAATTAAGGTAATCTTAATGGTAATAAATCAGTATCTATAGGTAAACCTATTGGTTAAACCTTTCATTAGCCTAATCTTAATGGTAATAAATCTATAGGTAAACCTACTGGTTAAACCTTTCATTAGCCTAATTTTAATGGTAATAAATCAGTATCTATAGGTAAACCTATTGGTTAAACCTTTCATTATCCTAATCTTAATGGTAATAAATCTATAGGTAAACCTACTGGTTAAACCTTTCATTAGCCTAATCTTAATGGTAATAAATCTATAGGTAAACCTATTAATTAAACCTTTCATTAGCCTAATCTTAATGGTTCATATCAAATCTATTCTCAGTACAAACCTATAAGACTAAAACTATTGGTCAAAATTGAAAAACTGAATATGATTTTTTTTCCTAGAAGAAACCTTTTGGATATCAAACCTACATGTGTCTGCAAAATGAACATATTGGTTATCCAACTTGGTTATTAAACCTATAATTAGAATAAACATATGGTTATCAAACCTATAACCAAACAGCAAAGTTGTTTAATAGAAATAAACCATTAAGTTATCAATCCTTTCATTACTGGCAGAGTAAACCTATTATATCTGGACCAATACTCAGAATAATTTTAAACCTATTAGATATATCAGACCTGTTATCCAAAAACCTTTTTCTTTTTGGTTATCAAGCTTGTCTGCAAAATAAACCTATTGCTTATAATAAGTACATCATCTGCAAGTCTGATTCTTACCAATATAAAGTTATAAAACTTTGTCTAATAATCAACATGACCCTACTTGCAAAATCTCAGAAGTTACTATGACAACCAAGTTTGTTTACCAACACACTTCTTATATATTTCCATATAGGAAATCAAAGTTTTGGGTATATAAATGCTTGGTAAATAATAATATGACCGTCTCTCTAAGTTTTCAATCACAATCCCTTTTGGTCACTTCAAAAGTCAGCTACAATGTTTACAAATAGACGGTTTGGAGCCATACAATTCTATATGCCCATCAAATATCAAGGACAAATAGAGCATTTCTGCATCAATTCCTCCATAATAATGAATCAGCTTAGACCTTATACAAGATCGAATTATATAAAATACTTTGTATAAATATTTGTTCACGATATTGATCATTGAAACGGTCAAACTTTTCACACAATACGTGTCCGCGCGCCAGATTCTTTCATAGGCTTTCATTGATCATTTTTGTCTGGCAGAGATTTGTTTGTAGTTTTATATCAACACCAATATATATAACTTCTGTTATAAGATAGCTCACCTATCAATCATTATTCTGTGAGGATTGTGATGCCTATGATCAAATATAAAACATGTCTTTTGATCTAGAACAATCTAGTCTAATCTACAGGATACAAGAGGGGAATGCCTCCTTTATAATGCACTTTAAAAGTCAAGCAAAAAAGCCATAGTACTAATGCAATGCTTTATATTTTGAAATAGATATCATTCATATTAAACAGGGCTTCTTATTCCCAGGAAATGCAATGCTTGGAAATATCACAATATCACCTTTTATTTTCAAATCTAGATAATACATTGGCTCAAAAAGGAATATGACCGAAAATATTTCATCACAGGCATAAAACATAATATAAACTTACAGTGTATGTAAGACTAAGTGTTAGGTACCTTTGTTATATGTTAGGTACTTTTGTTATATCTAATGAGTACATTACAATGTGTAACACTTTTGTTAACAGATTGACTTACTAGTTTAAATATGGAAGCTCTTTATAATACATGTATACATGGATCAATCTTTCATATAAACCTCCCTTAATTAACTTTAAACAAAAATACCCAATGTTAAAGTGTCACTTTTTTCATTATCATCATTTCATTTCCCTATATATGAATAAAGAAAATTCCAACATTTTTTTCACATTCATTTCTTGAATCAAGAAAAAAACCCTTTTTACAACTTTTTCAAATTTTAAAAAAAATTAAAAATTTTAAAACAAACAAGAAGGGACATTACCCGTTAAAAATTTAAAAAAAGGGGTTTCTTTCCTTTTGGTTTTAAATTTTTTCTGAAACAAAAGTATTTTAAAATACTTTAAAAAAAAATGCAATGCCCAAAGGTAGTTTTTAAAAACTTCTTTTGTAAATTGGGTTTCCCCCTTTATTTTAAACCCGAAGCACCAATTTAAAAACTTTTACATCAAGAAAACACAAAAAAAAATCAAAACCCCCTTGGGGAAAACCGGCCCTCACAAAAAAAGATCAGAAAATTTAAAATAAACTGGGGGATAGATTTTTAAAATAAAAAAAATCCCCCTTAAACAATTTTAAAAAAACAAAGAAAACCTTTTTTTTTTTTTAAATCATGTAAGACATAAAAACCCTCAAATTTAAATTAAAAATCCCCCATTTTTTTAACTTTTAGATTTCCTTTTTCATAAATTTGCCCTTATCCAAAATAAGGTATTTTTGGGAATTTTTTCTGGATTCTTTTAAATATAAAAAAGGGGCCCCCTAAGGGGAAAAAAAATCCCCCCACAATTTAAAAAAAAGGAAAAAAAATCTTTCACATTTTTTTGTTGGTTGAAAAACCCTTTTTTCTAGGGAAAATCTAAAGGGCAAAACCAAATTAAAACTTCCCCTTGGTGGAACCAAAATTAAAGTTTTTTTTAGGCCCCCATGCTTGCCAAGTTGACCAAAGGGTTTTATAAAGTAAGGGACTCGGGTCTTTTTTATTTTTATAAATAAACCCTTAAAAAAATTTTGGGCTGCCAAAATTTCCCAAAAAATTCACAAACTTAAAAAGTCTTACCCCCCTTTTTGGCATTTTTTTGCTAAGCAGTAATTTTCAAAGGGCAAATAATTTAAAACCAAAATTTTTTTTCAGTAAATTCCATTTTTACATTGCAGTTTTTTTTAAAGGGGACAACCAATTCTGTCCGAAAATTAATTTTTTTTATTTCTTAAGAAAAGGGCAAAACCAAATTAAAAAGCTGGATTTAAAAAAATTTTGTAATTTTTTTCCTTAAGAAAGCAGCAAAAAATGTGATTGTTAATGTGGGGGCCCCGGGAAAAAGGGGGGTTAAAACTTTAAATTTCCCCAAAAACACCCCAAACCCTTTTTTTTAAAAATTTTTACTAAAATTTTCCAAAAAGGGCAATTTGCTTTTGGGTTAGCTAAAATGGGAAATATTGGGATGTTTGGAAACTGACTTCTGTAAAAGGGCACAATAAAGTTTTTTTAAAAAAAAAGAAAAAAGGGATTTTTGGGGCTTAAAGGGCCCTTTTAAAATTAAAATGAAAACTGGGAAATTTTTTTATTAGTCTGCCAATAAATAAAAAGTAATTAATTCAAGAGAAAATTTTATAATTCACCTAAAAAAAATTCAAAGAAAAGGTTTTGAAAAAAACAAAAGCAAGACTTGAATTTTTAATTACAAAACCCCAAAATTTTTTTCTCTTTCAAATAAAAGTTTTCCTTTTCATTTCATTCTTTAAATGTTGGGGAAAGGGAAATTTTTTATTTTAATCCCATTTTTATATTTTAAAATTTTTCTCCCCGGGGTTTAAATTTTTAGTAATGTTTGCATATGTTAAAAAATTTTCCAACCATGAACATGTTTTTCCAAACCCAATTCCCGTGTGCAGATGAAATGAACTTTTGATTATTTTTTCAATAAAATTCCCTTGTCTGTATGCAAACAATTTTAAATTTTACAGATTATTTAAAATCTTTTCCTAACCCTTTCAACTAAACCTTTCAAAAAAACATTTAAACCAAATTTTTTTAAAAATTTTTTAATTTTAAAAGGAAAAACAAAATTTTTAAAACAATTAAGTACAAAAATTTTTTTACTTTTAGGTTTTTTTTTTTAATTTTAAACTTTGTTCAAAATTTTATTGTTTTCCCCTTAAAATTTTGAACAAAATCAAATTTAAAAAAAGGGTTGTTAAAACCCCATTTTTTTTTTCCCTTTTCCCGAGAAAAAAAAATTTTTTTTTTAATAAAAAATACTTTTTTTATAAAAAAAAATTTTTCCAAATTTTAAGGAAAAACCTTAATTTTCCTTGGGCAAATATTTTTAAAGGGGGTTTTTGTCTAAAATATTGTTTCATTCTAAAGAAATTTAAAGGGGAATACCTTCTTTTCAAGTTAAAACCTGCCCCAAATGTAAATTAGGAAAATTTATATCAAAAACCTCCCAATCAAAACAGGAAAAAAAATAAAAAACCTTTTTGAAATCCAAATTTACATTTATAAATAATGTATCTGTTCAATTTTAAACCCCAATACCCATTCCCACAAAATTGGGGGGAAAGGGGAGGGGGGGCACTTTTGGAAGGGTAGCCAATTTTAAAATAAATCAAGCAAGAAGTTTTACCTTTCTTCTTGTGAAAAACACTGCCAGTTTTAAATACTTTTAAAAAATTGTTTCCTAATAGCACCTTGTCCAGAAATTAATACGTTTTTCGGATACTGGGCTATTTTGTGTGTGGGCAATATCTAAAACATGAGATTTTGACAAAGGGAAAAAATTTAAAACTTGTAATTTCCACATTTTTGGGGAAAAGGGGGGCCCCTTTTTTTCCCCACCTTTGTGGGGGAAAAAACGCCCGACATTTTTTTAAAAAGGGGGGAAAAAATTTGGTGTAGAAATTTAAAATTTGAGGGAAAAATGCTTTTTTGAAAGAAAAATTCCCGGGGGGTTAAAAGGGCCTTGGGGTTTTAAAAAAAGGGGGCCCCCAAAAGCATTTTAAACCCCCAAATGGGGCTTTTCCAAGAACTTTTAACCCTCCAAAATCAAAAACCCGGGATGGGGGCCCTTTTTTAGTGAAATAGACCCGTCTTTTCTTAAAAAGGGCTTGAAGTGAAAAGTCTGTCCAGATTGCCAAAGGGAAAAGTCAATTACCCGGGCCCCTCCTAAAATTTTAAATCTACGTTAAATATTTTTACTTTAAGGGCCACATCCCAAAACGTGACATTTTCCCTTGTTTGGGATTTAAAATTATCTTTTACAAAATTTGTAAAAATTTTAAACAAATTGAGACCATTCCCTTTAAAGGGAAAAATTTTAAAAACAATGTTCTTTTTTTCCGATAACATTATCAATCATACAAAAATCACAACGTGTGTTGTGAAGTAAGGCCTCCGTGACATACCGCAGGTATTTTCATATCCTTCAATTATCACATAATTTCGCGAATTATGAAATCTATAATCTTGTACAAAAATATTATACTTACGACGCCATTTGAAGTGTTATAATCCCCAATATAATATCTGTCTAAAATTTTGAACGCCGCTGGGGAATGTCTGTGAATTTCTAACGATTTCATAACTTGCGTAACGTCCTGTCCTACACGATTTTCAATAATTTCTCGTCCACCTGGGTGACGGTCTGCAAAGTCTGTCACGTCATATATCTTCCCTGAATGTAACACACATAATCTCCCACCTTTTATTTGGCATCGAAATGCCGCATCTTTCGCGTTGGACATTTTCCTTTGACACCCTTCGCCACTCTCAAATCCAGTTCGCGTACACTCAAAACAGAAACTGTTGTATAGGACTGTATATTGTAAAAGTAGGTCAAAGGCAGCAGCCTCGATTTCACCTTTCTTATAACAGACCGGTTCCCCGAGTTTATTTTAAATAACGCTTTTGCGCTCTAAAAATAAAATATTAGTGTACCCGACTCAGGTACCAATTAACGCCAATTAAGCAACCAATTAAGACAAGCAACTAAACCGTGCTGTTTATAAATATTTATATCACATGTTATTTCGTCACTGGAACGCTATTATTATGACGTGACTTTCTGTTTACTGAATTATTTATAGTGGGTCGTCATAAAGTTAACATACGATGCTATTTTAAATAATTATTCATCCGGACTTTGATCAGAAACGTATTGTTCGATCATTGGTGCTATAAATGGATAATCTTTGAAATGATAAACATCATAATCATAAGATATCATTTATACATTTACTGTACTGTACTGTATATATAACGAATTTATTTATTTATTTATTTATTTATTTATTTATTTATTTATTTATTTATTTATTTATTTATTTATTTATTTATTTATTTTTATTTATTTATTTATTTATCTAATTGTGGCATCAGGTATGATTTATATTGCCCTAGGAAATTATAATTCCTGGAAAACTTAATTATAACAGAATTCCAAAAACCCGGTAACCATTATGGATTAAAAGTGCATCCGCACTCCGAGTTGGACATATTCCCGCTATTTTTTTTGGCGCCAAAACAAAGGTGTAATATATATGCGATTAAAATTCGCCAAATGTGCCGACTTAAGAGTAACACTGAACTAAGAACACTAATAAGAAGCCATTTTTTATATTATTATTTATTATTATTATTATTATTAAAAATTTATTATTATTTCCTAGACAGGTATATATTTATTAAAAACGTACCTGTTCTAACGTAGATGTATGCATTAGAAAGGGGACGATCTACAAATATTAGGTACATTAATTATGTACATATCGAAGAACGGTCATATGCTAAAGGCACTTATATTTTAAACCAATTAAAGTTGTTGAGTATTTGTTATTTTATTACTTGATTAAGATAAATAAAAATCAATTTTTATATAGCCCAAGGATACACTATTTTTGTTAATACATGTGCAAACAAGTTGTTTCAAATAAACTAGCTGTTGAAAGAATATAGCTAGTATATATAGCTTGGCACGACAATTTATCTACGAACACAATTTTGAAATCAAAATAAAATATAATTTCAGTCATTTAATAGTAAGTGGGAAAAATCTTCCAAAAAGTGGCATGTATACAATACATTTTTCATGCAATTCAGTGACCATACCTCGTATTATTAATTATACATGAAGAACACGACACATGCTAGCGTGCTGTGTTCCCGTTTAATGTAGTCAATGTATATATCGATCAGCATTTTATGTATTAAGGTTTCAAACTGTCTGTTCACTTTCGTTGTAGAATCATAGATCTACTTGAATTGACATTTAATTAATCACTGTCGATATATCGATCAATTGACGAAATATTGCGGATGAAATAAAATTATCTATTACTTCAATGGTCAGTGATCAAATTCCGGTGAAATGGGATTTAAGATTTATCAGGCATGAAAATTTATCAATTAAAATGTAGATTTTATCTTGGATACTCAAATCCTTCAGAAGATCTATGCATAATTTATTGAGAAAAAGTCCAATTGGTTTGCCAATGGTCTTTCAAACTAGTTTGTCATTAGCTGGGCATTTATGTGAGCGTTTACAATATATTTAGATAAAAAAATCAAAATGTAAACGTCTGCCAAGATTTTTTATATATTACAGACGATTTTTTAAGTTAATAATATTATAGGGTTAGACCACGTCATAAGGATAAAGGATAGCCCGTTTCCTATTTTCTTTGATGAGATACGATGACGACACCAGTGAGCGGCAGTTGCCCGTCCCGTCATTTTAAGTCCCAGGCCCATGTTAATTACAGTTGTAGTTCAATTTTAGGCATTGTTCGTCAGCAATTAAGCATAATAGGCAACTTCTGCAAAATTCATCCCTTCATTATAAAATCATTCTCAAACTATTTATCAAAATGGCCAAATCCATTCTTTTGGTCTAAACGTTAGATTTTTATTTTCATCGAAATCTGGTCGTCAAATTTGTCATTTTTGGATTGGTAATTTCTATTTCTATAATGAGGCCCTAACCTTACCTCATATATAAAGGCCTTGCATGTTATTCCATTGTTCAAAATTCGTAAAGATATTCATTGATAGAGGAAACACCCATCACATAAAAGAAAAGAAAAAAGCAACAATATTTTGTTTTGTTTTTTGTTAAATGTTTTAAACATTAGCATGCGTTTAATATTATGTACACCATGTTTCATGCGTTAAATTATAAACATGGACATAAATTTTACAAAAAATAACCTGGTGGTGAATGTTTTTACTATTAGAATACATGTATAGTGATTTGATTTTTTTATATGTTCTAAATTAGTTTATAAACATATTCATTTAAGCTCGATTGCGAAACAAGTTCTTGCAATTTATATTAACCGCTTTCGAGTCTGCTTCCTGGACAATTTATATTAACCGCTTTCGAGTCTGCTTCCTGGACAATTTATATTAACCGCTTTCGAGTCTGCTTCCTGGACAATTTATATTAACCGCTTTCGAGTCTGCTTCCTGGAGCGAACTAGTACTGCACGATGTCTTATGAAGGAAAACATGATACGTTGTGGCCCGGTTAGAGCTCAAACTGATGGTCCCTGGTTTGAGAGGCAGACAAGGCATGGTTATTTAGATTTTTTTTTTGTGTTTGTAGATTCAATATGAATTGACATGCTTTTTCCCTGCCATCCTGCAAGCTCAATATGCTTTCTTTTCCATGTATACATGTATCTAATCTTTCTTTACGCGTGTTGCAAGCCGTCTTAAAAAACAACCAGAGTGTTTTATGACAGACAGACAAACAGGCAATTTACTTCAATCAAATAAGGCTTATAAGCCCATGATGACATTATAACAGCATATTTTACAAGATAACGAACAGTAATTATGTATCTTGTACTATGGCCTAATGATTATGTAACTTAGTGTACAGTAGGTCACCCATATCACTTAAGGAAGTTCACTGTAATGGCCAAAAGGACTGTTTTCCAATTATTGCCCTAATTTGTATTTACACCTATCCTGTGCCTTTGGGCAAATTGTTATCAAACTCGTGTCATCAATTATGTGCATATAATTTTACATGCATTTAATGAGGCCAAATGACAAAAGTAATGACCCCTGGATAGTCCAACATTTTCCACTTTTGTATTCTTTTCCCTTTTCACCGCAGATACCGGCGATTTTTCTCGATCTTCTTCTGTTTTTGTATGATTTTGTTTGTGCGTGCGTGTTTTCGGTCTTTAATATAATCTTTTCATAATGACGAGTCTCTTTGGAACAATCTTAATTTGATATGATCTGTAACTTTAAAATTTGATCACATACGACGCTATACATGTAGTTTTACGAAATAAAGACAGTATAGGGAAAATTAATGTTTCGTTCTCGAGTTCCATGGAATAAATTTATATTTCATAGTCGGTATCCCCAATTCTAAAAGCAGAATATTAGCTCACATGAGCATGAAGTAGGCCTACGTAATGTTTGTCCGTCGTCGACAGTTTGTTTGTCTGCACAATAGCAGCTTCTTTTTGTATCCAAACGTGCTAGGAACTTTTATCACTAGAAGTGCTCTGTCCTTTTCTTAAATCAGCCAGACACAATCAAATATGACACTTACTATAGTAGACTTGGTTTCTTTATTTAAGATGAGTATTTTCGTCATGCATTACAAATTTTCTGCAAACTTTGTCAATGTTTAATTTAGAAGGAAAATGGACTCTCTCAATTTCAAAATATCACTATTATTCTCTCTTTCGCTGTATAAAAGAAACATATCTCTATCACTTTTGCCAAAAAGGTGGCCGTCATTTTACTATGTGACAGAAAGTAGTTCCAATATGTCGCTTTATTATGTCAAAGGTCTATCGCGGAACATAATAGTCAAAGAGATCAGTCTGAGCCTTTAGTTTTGATAATTGGCATGCATAAGCATTTACAAAGGTTGCTGAAATAGCATATGATATGGCTTAGAGGCTTGATATTTGACATCAATTAGTCATTTGTACAGCTTTTCAATATTCATGTGATACGAACTTCTGACCTTGGATGAGAGAGTTACATAGATTTACATCTCCTTTACAGAACATGGTATCTTATCTACCGATAGTTTTCAGGTGAGTGATTTATGGTCATAATGGACCTCTTGCTATCAAGAAATTTATTAGGAAACAATTCAGGCACTTTCTGTCACACATCAGTGCCACCTTCATAGCAACATATATATGAATCATTGATGAACTGTATGGCGTTGTAATAATGTTATCCTATACATCCATGTACGGTCAGTCTCTGTTACTGGCTGCTGAATTCCGATTATTTTAGTATTGCAATTTATTCAAATTCATATACGATAATTCTACGTCCAAATTAAAGCTGGTCAGGCATATTGCATGGTCAGCATAGGTAATGGTTAATGGCGGCAATTATCAGCCGGTATACCCGTATGCACTGTTAGCTATTCAGTCAGTATATATATAGAAAATTTCCTTAAAATGATGAATGGCTTTTCCTATTTTAAAGGTGCACAAGTCCATTTAAATTTATATATCTGTGATTAGAAATATTGTAAAAACAATGATATCTCCGATATTTTGAAAGCATGCCTTACTTCTTTAAGACTATTAAGTTATTAAGACTGAAATGTGCAATTCACATGTGTACAACACTTGCAAAGTAATTCATACATTTATAATTTTAAAATTGTTTTAAGTTTGTATGGTTTTACGTCACAGCAACACCGTTTATAGTATAGGTCAAATGGCAACATGCCTGCTGTATCTACTGGTGGAGGATAACCTCAAGTGTCCCTCTCAGACAGGAGCAGGTATTTTATAAGAGTAGACTCACCGACTTTCTGTTATCTAGCTGGAGAGATTCCTAACAAAAAAGAATCTAAAATCCATAAAGGGACTCAAACCCTCATTGGTAAGGGGCAATGGTTTTGAAGTCAGCAACCTTAATTTCTCCGCCACAGAGACCCCACATTCAGTTTTCAAGTGCAAAAACTTAACTTTTTGAATGTAACAGAAAAGCATTAATATGAATATATCAATTAGGGTTGGCCTAGTGTTAAAGGTGTCTGCCTTACAAACCAAGAAATCGTGGGTACTGAGCCCTCTTAGAGATATAAACCATATTTCCTCATGACACCAGTACCTTCTTGTTCCAGGAAAACAAACTCATGTGCCATTCAAACAAGAGCCATGTTAACATGGCCATCGCCACCGAATGTGTTTGCTCATTGGAAGAATGTATATGTAGAAGAGCAGAATAATTCAATTTTAAGAGGTCTTTTGGTAGCTGAAGTGATTACAGATTTGAAACCTATGTGAATACTGATAATAATAAAGGGCAATAACTGAAAAATAATGCAGGGTAGGTTATCATTCTTGTGTGCTGCAATCCTCCCCAATGAGATCTATCCACCTATGAAGTTTCAAGTTGATACCTCTAACACTTTTGAGATAAGCTCCTGACAAAAAGTATGAAAAATAACAAAGGGCAATAACTCAAAAAATATGAAGGATAGAGTTATCATTCTTGTGCACTGTACACCTCCTGAGTGAGATCTATCCACCTATGAAGTTTCATGTTGAGACTCAAAGACTTTGAGTTATGCTCTGGACAAAAATTAAATTTGAAAAAATAACAAAGGGCAATAACTGAAAAATTATGGACGGTAGCCTTATCAATCTTGTGTGCTGCACTCCTCCTCAATGAGATCTACCCACCTGTAATACTTTTTGAGTTTAGCTCCGGACAAAAAGTATGAAAAATAACAAAGGGCAATAACTCAAAAATTATTAAGTGTAGAGTTATCATTCTTGTGCACTGCACTATTTCTCAATATGATCTATCCACCTATGAAAAGTCAAGTTGATACCTCAAATACTTTTTGAGATATGCCCCGGACAAAAATGTCGGACAGAAGGACGGATGGATAGACCGAAGGAGGAGACTATTGCTATATCCCCCGCCGCCCTTCGGCAGGGGATAATAAACATAAGGCTTAAAACTAAAAAAATTAAAGAAAATAAAGACAATTTTCATATTTTTCCAATCCTTTTTGGTTAAGATTGGACTTTATTAATTTACTCCTGTTGTAAAACTATACATGATTTTTATGTAGCCTTACATTTCATCTAATGTGTATAAAAGTGTATCATTCAAACTGTATAATAACCAGGCATTCTATATAATTATAACAAAACTAGACAACTGGGCAAAAATAAATAAACTAATAAAAATCCATCATAAAAAATAAACGAACTCTCCCCAATCTAAAAATAGATCATCAATCACAGATCTTGAATGGTTTTTAAGTGGTATAAAAAAAAACTGTGGAATATAAATATATCATTCAAGAAAAGCTAAAAATTATGGGTAATGAATGACCTGTGACATTTTTTTTTCAAATTAAAAAATTGACATTAAACCATACAAAAAATTATCACCTACAGGTATATAATATAGTGGTTAAATAATGGCAGTCATTCTTTTCCAGACGATATTAAATAAAATACAACATTTTAAATAAATATACAATAAAACACATATTTATACAATTATGTAAAGTAATGGAGGACGGATTTAGAATACAGTATATTTATTTCATAACTTATTTAATGGTTTCAGCTTTCAGGATATAAATTAAACAAACAAATTTTGAATAAGATATCAAATTTCGAAACCTAACGTTCTCAAAGAATACTAAATCATTAAATTTGTTCCAAAACCTACGAGTACCATATTTCTTCTTATTACTTCCCCTGTTCTAATTTTCACTTCCCCACCCACTTCGATCACTTATTACAATTCGCACAGGTGCATTAATAAGAAAAAATACAGTACATTTCAAAGTAGATATCTTATTACAATTAATTTATTTTGACTTCCCTCTAGATTGATACAGTTTATTTCAAATTCACAATTTAGTAAAATTTTACTGATTTTTATTTTGTGCAAGGACATTTTGGTAAAAATTGGAATATGAAATCACTAAAAAAATAACAAAAAAAGATAATAAAAAAAAATGTATAATAAATATTATGATCACAAAAACATAAGGCCCCATTCATCAAACAAACAATTATCATTTAATCATAAATTATGATGAACAAAAAAATTAATTTTCAAGCTAATTAATTAACCACATTTTTTTTTAAAAATACATATTATTTGTAGTATTGATAATTTCCAAAGTTATAATTTGATTTATAAACTCGTTTATAAAAAGAATAACTTTTTGTTTTCAGTATTCTTTATTATCAAATTCAATTCATTATAAGTCTGGGGTTTAATTTATATTTAAAACTGTTTATTCCTTTTATACCTAGATTAATCTAGGTCCACTTAGGTAATGTTTGCAGGTTACCAATTCATTGATGAGAAATACCTTCAGTTTTAACTGACTTAATACTAGATATAATATTTATTCATGCAAATTTTGAAATGTTATCAGAAAGCTTGTAAATATTTAAAAAAAATATACACGTATCATAAGAACAAAAAACAACATAATAGGTTTGCGACCAGCATGGATCCAGACCAGCCTGCGCATCCGCGCAGTCTGTCAGGATCCATGCTGTTCGCTTACAAACCCTATAACAAGTAGAGAGACTGATAGCGAACAGTATGGATCCTGATCAGACTGTGCGAATGCACAGGCTGGTCTGGATCCATGATGGTCGCAAACCCATTATGTTGGTTTTGTCGTGACATGGCTCATATGGTAATCACGTCTTTTAGAAATTAATATGGGCAATCACATTTCAAAGGCTTCATCAAATTTTGTAATTTGACCATAACATTTCCTTTTTTATGACCAGTTTTTGTTGTTATTGTACCATAACATTTCCTTTTTATTAACAGCCAATCAAAGTGCATCTAGCAATGAACCATGTTTAAGGGAGTACTATTCACATCTAGAGAAAAATATCTCCTATAACCCTGCTTTGACCTTGAACAAAACATGCTGGTTTCAATGAATCCATTTTCATCACATTTCTGTACCTTTTGTGTAATTCTCTACCAGACTTTTAACTTAAATCACCATCTGATATAAATAAAACTTGAACGATTCCTTTTACACCACAGTTTTATCAAAGCCAGGCAGGTTCGGGAAAACTAAATTCTACTTATACATAACTCTATCTGACTATCTATACAGTATACCACTAAAATAAAGTAATATTTCAATAGCTGTAAAAATTTATACAAGTCTAAAAATAATCAACCCAGATGATGCTTACTGTAATCATGAGAGATAACTCCTCCCACAACCCCGCCCACTTATGTTAATGATGCACATTAACATATTATAAATAACATCACAGACAGTTTGAAAAAAAGAGAAATATTTGTGCCATAAAGAATAAAGAAAAACACCTAGGCTACATATCACAATACATTTAGCACATTAATATACACAATAATAATAAAAATAGAATTGAAAAAATGTCGTACTTCCAACAAAAAACAAAACAAAAACCATTTTCTATATTTCTAGAAAGTACAACTTCTTTTTCACATGATTTTTAATTCATATTTGTTTGATTTCAAACTTAGCAGTAAGTTTAACAATAACTTAACCTTTTCTACTAAGAAGAGGTTTTTACAACTATTTTCAAACAATAAATAAAGTATAGGTGTATGTTCAAAGTACAAAGATGGAGAAATTTAGCACCAATCTATGTAAGGTGTAAGTCATTCAACAATGTTTATTTGGTTTGTTTTTACACTAGCTTTAACACATTTTTTTCACATATCTTGACAGTCAGTGACTATTAACTTAACAGGCTTACTGGTAATAACCAATTTCTCCACAAGTGAGTCACAACTCATCCCGCATAATTTCTGAAACAGCTTTGAAAGAGATAAAGTTCATGACTTTAAAATAACTATCTGCATGTGAGTTATCATAGTTGAAGCAATCAACAGATAAATTTTAAAAGTTTTAAATCGTTACACCACAGTTATTCAGAATATCAACTAACTCTAAAAGTAATATAAATCGCTAAAATAATTAAAAAAAAAAAATAACAAATATCATATTAAATTCCTTACTTAAACTGTATACAAAGCATGAGAAATAGCCTTGTAGAATTATTGCAAATTTAAAAATAGAGTTGCAACGAAACATAATTTTAATTGATGTATTTTAAGATTATAAAAAAGAAAAAAGTGTTTTCTGCGCTAATTCATTGGGGTCAAAAATGTGCTAATGTTAAACCCCTATCAATAATTGACATTTATAAAAATATTCAATTTGAAGTTTCGTTATTCCGAAAAACAACAAAATTTTTAATCTAAATATAAAAGTATCATTTATTTTTAACATAATTTGATATATTATCTACAATGAAAATATCTAATATGTAATACCCAATTTTCTTTTTTAAACAAATAAATACTTTTAATGCATTAACGTATTCTAATTTGTTATTTAGTAATTCATATAATTAATTTCGAAGAAAATTAGACATGTAAATATATAAAAGTGCATGTTCGAGCAAAAACGTTCAGTATGATTCGTTAGCGCGTTATGGAATTCATATTTATCTATGGCCAGGCCTTTGCCATATCGTCGAGACTTGCCCTAGCTGCATTTCAAGTTCTAATTGTTGGACTTTTCCGTCACTTCAGGACAACTAACTGTTGAAAGTGAATAGAACGGAAGACAAAAGAAAACACAAAAAAAAATTACTAAATCAACAAGGAAGCATTCATTCAACAAATACATTTACGCATAGCAAAACATATTCAGAAAAAAAAAGTAAGAAAAATATCACACATAAAGGAGGACCAGATTTTGTATTAAGAATATTTCAGTTTTCAGTGTTATCCCTAGTAAACAAGCACTGTCCAGTAAAACTTACTTTTGATAAAACATTTCTTTAAAAAAGCCCTAAAATTCCTTAAAATTATTATTTTCCTCAGATGCACTTTTTATGTTCCTTTTTATAAAAACTACTTTGTCATCATACTTGCATATATCTGATTTATTCAACACTTAAACTGCTCAAAATAGAAAGTGGTACACCCTCAATACCAGTATAGAGCCAGGTCAACTTGCACATGCATGCAGTCTGACAAGGCTGTAGCTAAATATCCGTATTTTGATATAAAAATCCCTTGTACTTTAAATGGCTTGTCCCAAAATAATTTGAAAATGTATGCCAAGATCACTTAAGGTAATACTATGCATAAATTATATCCATCATAAATCTACTATCACAATTTATTAATGCTTTATTTACAATTATAGTCACAACAGCATAACATTTTGATAATCCTTAATTAAATGAAATATTCATAAAATCATTTTCAACGATAATTAAATTGTGTCCCATAGGTAGCACAACAATTATCCAAATTGATCCTGGCCGTTTAGCCATTTTTGATGTACTTTCAATTTCGTGATTAATATTCGTGATTGATATGTTACGAACCATTCATCTCTAAACCGTCATAAATTATTAAAGTAATGCTAAATGTTAGACAATCAATCGAGTTACATCACATGCCATTTTGCGATTAAGCAATATCAGAGTGTCATAATTGTTATGCCTTATCATGTAAATGTGAACAGAATAAAAAAAAACAACAACAACAAAATAACAACAGCAAAGATAAAAGCTGATATTTTCACATTAATAAAACAATTAAAATTTCATGAACAAGTGTGAAACAAACTAGATCTCCTTTATGAAGTACAAAAAAAAATGTAAGGTAAAAAAAAATTCATTCTTGGAAAACTTCTAAAATACAACGTACTGGCTTACTGACCAATTAATGTTTTATATAAGCACCGCCTTTTCTAATATCCGCTTTTCTAAATAACATGTTCATATATTAAAGGAATTTTATGTTAAAATTGTTAAGCCAATGAAAGCATTTTATGCCTCTGATTATAAAACAAGCTTTAATATGAGTATTTTAGTCTAGCAGGCAATTACATACACTAGCAACATGTTAACTAGCCACCTATTTATGGAGTAACTATTGCATCTACTTGGCTATAAGCCAGATCACATATAAGACCAAAGTCTAAATTACTTTAAACTTAATAACCAGTATTCTGTTTTGACTTTCCTATTTATGTTTTTCTGTGAATTTATTATTCTACCCATAAGACAGGGTGTATCATCAAGGTACAAGTAGTACCTGATGGAAAAAAGTCTTATAGGTGGGTAAATTCATTATGCATTCAGCATACGTTTCAATGTTATATTACATGTAAATTTACCACTGTAAAATGTTACTGGCTTTGTAAAAGCATTTAACAAGTTTATACTAATCTATCTAAGGAAGTTCTATTGCTTATGTAATATTATACAACTCAGTTACTTGTGGAATTCGTTGAAATGATAGTATTATGCTCAGTGCCAAGCAAGAAAGTGTTCAGTATAATCATATGCGACCAGGACTCGGAACCATGTCCCCAGCACTTAGAAGCTGTCACTATATCAGTCTACTGTATAGTTAGAGTTAACATTTTGTTTGCTTGGTGATTAAATGTGAGATTACAACAAAAGTTTGTCACATCTAAAAATGTTACTAAAAATAACCAGCGCTATAACTGTAAAATCATAAATATATTTGGTGGATTACAGGATTTTTCTTTTCAGCAAGAAAAGTAATCCAAGTACAAATATTTCATTGGCATTTATTTCTTTGAATAGAGAAATTAAAGTTTTCAACGAATTCATTCCAACTGATGTTTTCATTTCTAACATATCCCAAAATCGACTCCCATCATTTTTTTTGTGCCAAATAAATACCAAGATTTTACAGTTTCAGAAGTTTAAAGCAGAAACGTAAACTAAACATAATGGTGGACAACATACTTAGAGACGAAATTCTGTCTATAGCTGCGAAAGAAGATTTCATAGCGTGAGAAATGAAATTTGAATGACTTAATCACATGGTAGAGTTATTTTTAGAACAATCTTGTAGTCAGACTATTTGTGAATTTTTACTTTTGTTATCAGTCTTCCCTCTTTAATCATATTAACGAAAAGATTGAAACAAAATGTAAAACTAGTTAAGGTTATTATTCTTACAATGTTTATACAGACTTGTTTCCAAAATACATATATGAAAAATTTACAGAAATTCAAAATGAGTATCTAATTCAATGCAAACATTTCTTTTGACCTTGTAATAGATGTGACCTATGACCTAGTGATACAACTTGTTAAATTTTGAGGTAAAACTTTACCGTAAAAGAGTGACGAAATGCTGATAAAAATCAAAATTTAGAAAAAATATCAATAATTAATGTATTTCATTTACAATTAAAGAGCCACTACAAAGATTGTTCCATTTTTACATTTTTTTCTGATTTTAATGTAATGAAAATAATGGCAAAAATTAAGAAGTAACATAAAATAATTTCTGGCAAATGATAAATTTTTTTATAAAAAAAGTATGTGGTGCACTTCATAAATGCGAAGAAAATAAAACAAATAAGACCAAGACAGATACATAAACGGCACTCCTCTTCTACGAATAAAACTTAAACCCGTAACCTGCTGGACACAAAAGTGATTAGAATTTGACTCCAGTATAGAGCCAGGCCAGCAAAGCTCAATAGTGCAGTCTGACCAGGTTCTATACATTTCGTAGCTCAATTTTTTATATTTTGATATTGAAATCCCTAAAACTTCAAATAGACTGTTCCAAATTCAATGTGGATGAATCCATTACACAAATCCAGCAGGTTCAGGGTTTAAATCTTATAAGCCAATACAGAGCATTTCCTAAGTTCTATATATCACAAAACATGTTAGCAAATACAAATCAAATTTCATCAATATAACAAATCTATCCCCCTATTCCTACCCCTCCCCGAACACCAACAATAAAGTAGTAAAAATTTAAAGTAATCATCACTTTCAGTTGTAAATGCCATTACATGTTTATAAAATCAAAGTGGGCTCAATGCGATCTTAAACTGAGGACAGCCCTTACTGAAGAGACACTATTTATGTGGATCCCATGGAAAATATTGCTACCCTGTACTTTTATAAAATCTATGGCATCAAGCTGATCAAATTTCTAAGTACAGGATAACTGTCAACTGAGATATGACAAATCCTCCCTTAACCTGCTGAATGGTCTATAATAGACTTGTCCAATTTCAAATATAAAACAGTCCATTATCAATTTTAGGATATCGTTTTGGTAATTTGAAGTTGCTCAGCAAACAATATTGAGACTGGTCACATTTCATCAATGAGAAGGCTGACCAGGTTCTAGAATGGCAGCAAAAGCTGCCTACTTTCAGTGGTAGCATTCTAGGGGGGAAATCTTAATAAAATGACATGATTCATGTTAAAACTGATAAAATCAGGTAATATTTCAGACAGCTTCCATAAAATATATTGAAAATCAATGTTAAATCAATGGAAAGACAAAAAACAGTAATCGTAAAGTTTAAGCCTCGTCAAATTTTCATATACGCAGACAATACTGGTATTGAGTTATTTTAATTAAAACCATTAACATGCTGGAACTGAAAGAGATTAGTCTTGACCACTAGTATAGAGCCAGGTGGTGTCTGCATGCCTGTACCAACTCACTATCCTCTTTACTATTGGCCTGACTTAACTTTTAGATTTTCATCTTGATATCCCAATACTGATAATGAACAGTTCCAAAAATGGAAGCTGGACAGTGATTTTTCTGCTTATATAACAGACAAGCAGCTTTCCCAAAAATCGGGACTTAAACCTGCATTTTTACTTCCCAAATAAGCAATTTTAGCTATAAATTTATCCAAAATCAAGAGACTGAGGCCTTTTCCCAATTAAGCGACAAAAATCACTGCTGGACTTCTAAGAAATTGAGCTGGTGAATGGCTTAACCTTTTAGACCAAAATGCTTGTACCAAAGGTGACAGTTATTTTCTTTCAAGAACAATTGACCCCATTGTCACAGTTACATTCTACTCATAAATTTTCATTCCTTATTCAACCAAAAGGGGCAAGAAGCTTGCAAATTACACCCGTGTGAAAAAAAATGTTCTATGTGCAGATGGCAATTTAAAGCGTGATCCTTACCTCTCCAACTCGCTGTATCCAGTAATTTTTGTCCATAGAGTTCGGGTCTTTTACACCATTCTCCTCCATGACCTTTTTATATGCTGCACGAGTCTGTTAAGAAATAAAAGAAAAGTAAAATTATGAGCTTTTCATTTTTTTTCCTACTCATACAGTCTTGAAGAATTTAGCAATGTTGTCAATATCTATGTATAATATAAAATTTACAAAAAGTTTAATACCATCAAACCTGTTCATAAGTCCAAAATTAAAACCATCATTGATAATAACAAAGAAACATTTGATATTCTGTTACAGGACAGAGTCTTATCAAAATTTTAGTACATAGAAAGTAATAACATCATTTTTAATAATGTCTAAATATGGAGTTTAAATTGAATTAAAGGAAAAAATATAATTAAAGGAAAAACAACTATATTCTTTTTTTTTTTCTTTTTTTTTGAATGTTTTGGGCTGATATTCATGTATGGTTACACCCACTTCCTTTGCATAATCAAGTAAGTTTCATCACAGTACCCTGTACCATTTTGCAGAACAAAAGTACGGCCCTTGACAGAAACATTATTTTTTTATATATTAAAAAAATAAAATGGCTTTAATGAAAACTAAACAGTATATTTTATAACCCCTTAATATTTTGTCAAAATAAAAACAACAAAATATTTTACTTTCGAAACACAAAAATAACATGTGTGACAAAATTGCATCATTAAGACATTTATACATTTAAGTGTTAATAATTGACTAATAGGTTCTAAGAATAGAATAGAACTTTATATTCTATGTAATATAAGTCATTAATATACAAAATTATAGTAATAAAATGTACTTATATACACTTTAAACTAATTGTTGAAGTACTTGAGTATTTCAAGTGGATATAGGGACAATGAAAAGGGAGTTTAACAAAAATCACATGTTTTTCTTTCGTAACTTACAAGAAAGACGATTGTGAAACTTTAATTTTAAACGTATCACTGCTATTCAGTTCATTCTTGGAATTTAATCTAAAGATCACATGACTTCTTATGAAAATATATAATTCTCATTTATATCAAGAGTTCACTTTTGTTTATTGTTATATTCTTCATTTCAAAGAAATTTCATTATAATTTCAAAATAATACAAGTATTATATGACGATGCAATTCTTTCGCAACTTAAAATAATAATAATTGCACCCTAGTTTCGATGAATAATGATAAATATTGCAAGGAACTTGATTAAACTGATAACAAAACAGCCAAGTCACGGCCAACTTTATAAATCACAAATGAAATAATTCATTCTCTTTTTCCTGTATCAATATAATATTGCGATAAATAACTTCAAATAAATAGTGTCAGAATGTGATGACTTATTTCAAATGACTCGATTTCAAATATATACAGAGATTTGCCTGATAATATATCAAATAAATGATCTGAAATATATCTATACAACAAGAGCTGTTGGACGGACACAGCTTGCTCAACTATTTTCAAAGCCTTATACTTTAACTTGGGCCACACAAGTATTTTCAATTCACAAAGGGGAAATAATTCAATGACAATTCATGAAAGAGTTATGGGTCTTGGTCAAAGACCTTATATTACAGAACTGATGACATATATGAAGTTTCCAATATCTTTCAGCACCTGGGAAGATAGATAAAACCATACAAAGGGGAATAATTCAGTCAATAGCGATGCTAGAGTTATGGTACTTGGTCGATGACCTAAAATTATGTCCCTTCAGACATGTTTGAAGGTTCAAAATGAACCTGTAAAGGTAATTGAGGTAAGGAAATGCACCCTTAACCAAGTGTGACACCAGACACAAATGCTGATGCAAAATTGAGTAGCATAGTCTCAGTATTCTGCAATCAGTCGAGCTAAAAATAGTTCTATCGATTATTCAAGTAGAATACATAATTATATTTTAACCATCAATGAAATACATCTAAATTAATCACAAAATAACAGATTATACGACTACTACATTATTACCCAGAATCCCTCACTACACATTACACACACTACTTCTAAGAGACAGTTATTATTGGTACATTTGGGTAAGTTTCTTTAATATTTTTTTACATTTTGATCAATTATTTCTGGATCTTAACCTAACAGGTCGGACGGTGACAAAATCTTTGCCATTATACATGATTTTAACTAAAAATAAATCAAAAGTTCAAGCACTGGCTGCAACAATACCAAACATAATGGGGCAGTTTAACAAGATTCTATACTCTTAGATACTTATTTTTTTTATATTTTGATGCTGAAACACCTAAAATTCTTATTGGACCGTTCCAAATTCAAAGCTGGGCAAGTCCATTTTACCAATTCAGCAGGGTCTGGTTTAAAAATGTGAAACAATAGTTTGTATTGCAAAAAAACAAAACAATTAACTTGTCATAATTTCTGCCACAAGAAAAAAATTAGTTCTACAATATAAACCACTTGACCTGTCAGATTAAGATCCAAGTTATGTACATGTATATACAGCAGACGTTACCTTGTCATTGTCCACTACAGAGTTTGACAATTTCTGAAACAAGGATACCCAGAATGCATCAGCCAGATGCCAAACGAAACCACCTCTACCCATAATGCATTAGGAAATGAATACATGTTTCTCAATATTTAGGTAAAATTTCTTGCTTTTTTCTTTAATTGACAAATACATGTAGGTAATACATTATAAGCAGCTTCTAGTTCACTAACCTATAATACACTATTTCATGCAATGGTATGTCCAGTGAAATTTGTGTTCAGGAAAATGAACATTCTACAAATAGGTATCTACCATCGGTCAATTTCAAATCTAAGATGACACTTCTTAACTATGACAATAAACTTTCACCTTTCTGCTTATGTAAATGAATAAATTAAATATTCATATTTGTATTGATGAACCAGTTTCTCACTAGATTTAAATTAGTAAGGGAGACAATTTATAAATTTCATAATCACACTAAAATCAAGAGTATTCTCCCTTTACAAATTTTGTTTGTTCTATTGAGACTGAATGCTCCAAGGGAATATTTTTCTTTGCCAAATTGAAACAAAAACATATTTTCCCAAAATGACATCTATATTGTTTTATCTATACCAGATCTTCGAACTGTCCTCTTACAATAAGAATAATGTTTAAAATGGATGTAAAAATATTTTTGTATAAATGAGAAGGTAGAAAGGAATACAGTAATATTATATCCACATGCTATAAATAGAATATACATGTTTATTATATAATTTATAAATAGTTTTGAAATGCCTTTCCCTGATTGGCTAACAAGAAACTTTTTGTAAAAAATAACAGGTCAATATCAGAGTATATTCACTGTTTTTTTCCTTCTAAAAATAGATTTTCAGAGAATATTCACCGGTTTTTCTTCTAAAAATAGATTTTCTGGAAATCCCTATAAGACGCGAGACTTAGACGTGACGTCACGCCAATTTTGTTGTTATTATTCTGAAAAAAAAAACGTTCAGTGGGGTGTACATAAGAGTCAAATAAGTCTATTTTAGTTACCGTTTTTCATTTCTAAGAACAATAGGGATTAGCATGCCAATGGAAAGGGCCAAATTATGGAAACAGTAGACAAGCTGAAAAATAATGATTTCCATCGTATGCAATGGCAGATGTGATAAGCCATATAAAAGCTATTTATAAATTATATAATAAAACAGATATGTACTTTTTAGCTGTTGAATATGATGTGATATGTACTGAAAAATTAATATTGACCTCGGCAATATTAATTTTTTCAGTACATATCACATCATATTCAACAGCTAAAAAGTCCATATTTGTATAATATAATGATACGATGTTATAGTTGGACAATAGGAAGAGCATGTTAATAGTGCTTAAATAAACCCAAAGTGCGTTTAAAGGAGTCTAAGTTTTGTACACTTGACACAATATCGCTACCTACCCCTGGCGAATTCTGATAAACAAATAAAAAAAATAACCTTCACTAACATTTTTTATTTATCTTTGAAGTAAATACAAATAAATAATATAACAGACAAATATTCAATGTAAATCAGACAATTCATTTAACTGTAAAGTAATAAAACTCAGAAAAAAAACATGAACGAAAATCATTATGTAACAAAAATACAACTTGGCTTACAGACTTGTGAATTTCCTTTGCGTGAATGACCTAAATATTAAATTCACATTTTGATGTCGTTTCTTATATATCAATGACTTTAATGCAAAGTTTCTTATTAATCATATACTGTATGCAAAATTTTCCATAAATCAATGATTTCATGCAAAGTTTCTTATATCATTTGTTTGTAAAGTTTTAGGACAAATACATTTTCAATACATTTATCCACATTATCCCAAATACAAAACTACAAGATATAATCATAGCAAGCAAACATATGTCATAAAGTCTGGGTTTTTTTTATATTAAAGGTGGGACAAGGAGGCGGTTTCATGCATGCAAATAGGTAATTTATTTCTCCTCAGCCAAGCATATACTTTTCTTTATTTACAATAAAATGACTTTAGTAACAAAACTCTATATTTTCTATGAAAAACAAAAGCAAGAAAACTGGCTTTTGATTTTTTAAATATCCAATATTAACTAACGAAAAAATATTTTTCCCCTGTCAAAATTTTTCCCTAAACACCCAGATTTTAAAAAGATTTCCCAAAAACAAAAACCCCAAAATTGTTCTCCCTTTTACATTGCATAGGTCTTTATATTTTTCTTTTAAATTTTTCAATAAAATCTCAAAAAAATGGCCTCACCCCAAAGACTTTAAAAAAAATCAGTATTGGGAATAGCTAAACCAAAAACCTTATTGCCCCCTAAGAAAAAGGTTTTTTTTTCCGAACAAAATTTTTTCACACGAACTAAAAAATTTTACAGCACTCGGATCCTTTTTAATGGCGAACTGTGTTCAATGAGGAGATGTTTCTTAGCCTCGAGTTGAGTCTTGAGGCTATTTATAGTTTGTTCTTTACTCTCGATCTGTAGCTCCAGAGTCTGTCGTGTTCCGATCTCACGTTCAAGGTCACTGCGTAACCGGTGGTTATCTTTTTGTAAAGAATTTAACTGAAAATAGAGAATATAATTAAATCAATTAAAAGATCATAGATTAAACAAACCTAATACAATATAGAATTCATTGATTACAAGTAAAAATACTTAAAGACAAAAAATAAATCTTTTGAAGATTTTGAATTTTGCAGAAATGATTTCTGTTTAATTGTCATATCATTTGAATAATAACATTTTTATCAAATCTTGCAAAAAATTTAATTATTTAACTTATGAATTACTCTTATAAACTTAGCTGGCATTGAATAAAAAAAAAAATTCCATCAGCTATTGAGGGATTTTAGCATAAAATTCAGTACGTAGCAGTATCTAAGAACATGATCACGTTAAACTTAAGTACAGACTGGCCAGGCCCCATACCAGTGGCGTAGATATTTTAGTATTGCTGACAGTACTCTCTATATATCGAGGGTTTGGTGCAAAACAGCTGTAACTCATATTACATGATGAAGGAGTTACTCTCATTTCGCACCACTCCATCATTATGTAGATTGTAGGATTATATTACCTGACTATTAAGCTGCTGTATGTTATCAATGTTAAGTTTTAGTCGGTTATGTAGATCTTCTATAGTTGCCATCTTACTGGACATTTCCTGATCTTGTTCCATCCTGTAACATAAACACATCATTTTATTACCAACTTCATATTTTACATATACATGTACTTCACATTTTTCATGTCATTTTTGTATGCTTCACATTTTTTAACATGTTTTTGATATTTTTTATCTCATTTTTCATCTTTTTTACATTTTACTTATTTTTTCTCACTTTTTAATTTTTTACTCTTTTCACATTTTTAATCTTATATTTTCACATTTTCATCTTATTTTACAAATGCTACAATTTTACATCCCCATTTTACAAATTTTTAATCTTAAATTTCACATGCTTAACAAAGTCATCATCATATTTCTCACATGCTACACATTTTAAAACCTGTTTTTTTACATGTTTCACATTTTTAAATCATATCTATTTCACATTTTCTATCTCATTTTCCAGCTTACTTTTCATATGCTTTACAGTTACTCATCTTATATTTCACATGCTTCATTTATCTATCATCTGATTTTTCACACGCTTCACATTATTCAAACTATATTTTACATGTTTCACATTTTTTATCTTATACTTCACATTTGTCCTCTTACGTTTGTTACATGCTTCACTTTTTTCATCATATCTATCTCTAAGCAAGGTGGATATAATCTACTACTTACTCATGTTCCTCTAGCCGGGACCGGAGCTGATTGAGGAGGACTTGTTGATGAGAGCTGTGGTTCTGTAGAGCTTTAAACCTCTCACCCTCGTTACGTCTCTCGTCCAACTCTATCTTCATCTTATTGTTCTGTTTCTGATATTTGTTGATCTGTTCCAACATTTGTCTGCAATATTAAAGTATTTGGTATAACTATTTTATCCTAAACAAGAGTATTTAACAACATGTATGGTGTTAATGCCTGTCTGTTAAAAATTATAAGTTAAAAAGGTGCATAACTCAATTATATTGCTTTCAGAATTATGCCTCTTGCCTTACAACTACTCTTGTCATGATAAGAAAGTATTCCAAGTTTCATGCTGATACCTTCTCAAACGTTTAAATCGGCTTCATTAGTTTTTGCACGACGACAATAATGACGACAACAATGGCGACCCTCCACTTTTTCTTAGAAACAGACAAGCTATTACGTAAATATCATAAACCTTAAGATCCTTTTTACTAAGCTGGATGATTTCTAATTATCTCCCTGTACCATATAAATTTAAATATTCCAATACCATTAGTGCCTTCAAAGGTTATCTATAGACAGTTTCATTGTTAATCGCTTTCAATAAGTAACAGCAAATTTATGCTGAAGTTACATGAAGAAATTATAGTTTAAAATAAATGAAGAACTTACTCTTTTTCAGCTGTAAGCTGCATGATGGCTTTACTTTGTTCTCTAATTTTGTTCCCTAATTTCTCATTGGCATGTCTGAAAAAAAAACAAAAAACAAACATAACATACAAATTTATTAAAACATTGTGCCTCAAAGCTTAACATAGACATATAAACTGACAGAATTCTATACATTTAATGAATAAATGACTATGAATGGGTGTATCAAAGCCTTTTTACAGTCTCCCTTAAAATAGTGAAAAATCAAAAGCACTAAATAAATAACATTAACATTCCGCGCTAAATCAACATTACATCTTACTGAAACAATAATTTAATGCACTTACTTTTGTTCTTGTACCCAGGTATTGACATTCTGCACAACCAATTCACTCTCCTTGTGAAGCCGGTCACCGTTAGTCCTTGACTCCTCGAGAGCCATTCTCAGCCCCTTGATCTCCTCATTGGCACTGTGATAGTTGTGCCTCATCAGTTCAAGCTCAGAATGCAACTTTTCAGCCTGCAAGAATACAAAAACTATTAATGCATTCTCAGAAATTATAAAGTGTACTTAATACAATTAAATTAAGGGCAGAATGTATAATAGTCCTTCAAACTAGAAGTAATCACTACAAAATCTGTGTTTTCTACTTACCAGTACTGGTGTCAAATACAAAAATATAGTTGTGACTCCAAGTCTTGTTTTATGATATATATATATTTTAAAAATGAACATTCTTTCTAAAATAATGAATCGATGAAACGATCTTGTAATACAGGACTGCCAATAAAATAACATAAAAGATCTACCATTTTATTCCAATAAAAGTAATACAAATAAGTTTATCAATGCATTATTTCTTAACCAAAAACAACAAGAAAAAATTTCAATTACCTCATTACAGTTGGCCTTGTATTTTTCTTGTAATGCACTCAATTCAACTTTAACGACCACTAATTCCTCCTCCTTAGCAGAGAGCTCCTGAAGACCTTGTCGGTTCCTATCCTGTGATGTGATAGCTTCCTGTTGTAGGTCGTTATACTTCATCTCGAAACTTTGGAGCTGAAAATTAAAATCCAGGAACATGGATTATTATTATTAACATGGAACATCATTTACATTATGGTAATTATCATCTAACTGTACCAGTAGAATGGTTAAATTTGGTTTGCTTCGTTACTTTCGATGCCTAGAATTTATTTGGAATATACCAAGTTTACATGACCTTTTGTGACTGCTCTTCATTATTAATAAAAAATCGTATCATGGTTTCTAATGATTTTTTTCTTATAAGTTTGATAATATGACTGTAACGGAATCAATATCAAGGAAGAAAAATTGATCTTACCTCATTCTCGGAGAGTCGATTCAAGTCCTGCATTTTCTTCAATTCTGATTTCAACTGATGTATCTTCTGCTCATAATTACTCAACTGCGAAAAAATTATTTTTAAAGGATTTAATTAAGCATGAACCATGAAATATTGTAGAATTCCCATTTACACTTTATGTTTTGTTAAACTATGTACTTTTAACAGTATTTAAATCTTATGTTGGTAGTAACCTCAACAAAATTCTTGGACTCTATATCAAGATAACCTTTTTCTCCTCAAGTAACAGCCAACTTCCTCACACAAGTTATCAAAAAAAGATAAGCAAGCACAAAAATCAAAGGAACATAACCACTTAACATCTTGTTTAAACTTGATTAAAATTAACATGAAAATGATATAGCAGACAAAATTCCAGAAAAGGGAAGCAACTCATAAATGCCCTAAATATCTAAAATCAAAGGGAAGTTATCTTTATTTGTTCACAAATAAATTCAATCAAAGAGAAGTAACTAATTGGTACTCACATCTTCAGACAAGGCCTGGTTTTGTTGCTGTGTTCGTGACATCTCGGTCCTCAGTATGGCCACCTGCTGGGACTTATCACCAAGCTGTTCCATAGATTCCTTGTGGTTACCCTGGACAGTGGTCAGCTGTACCTTCATATCATGTAGTCTCTCCTCATTCTCCATCAACTGTCAAAAACATAATTTAATCATATTTTATAATTTCTTGTTATTAGCATTTTCAACAAATTTGATACAAATATATCAAAAAGACGTTGAATTTTATAAAAAAAAAAACAAACTATTTACTACTGCTTATTTGTATTTAAAACTTATTTGGATACTCAAACTTCTGTGAATTCACTTATATTCATTGGCATAAAATTTCGTGGTTTTATCAAAACAGGCATTTTCGTGGGTTCTTAAATTCATGGATTTTCATTCTTGTAAAAAAATAGATAAATAACCTAATGCAAAGTAATCTTACACTTAATCGCCATACTTTTTTACTTACCACATGTACATATCTTTACGTCATATCATACAGTGTTAGTCAATAAATTAAATCCTTGCCTAAAGATACATGGTGGTTAACTATAACAAAAGGTAAAGGTATTTTACCTGAGCATGAGCTTTCCTGTAGTTATCTTGACTTCTCTCAAGATCAGCCTGCAACTGTTGTAATGTTTCTTCATATCTCGAAATCTAAAAATAGACATACATTTAACAATGACACAAATACAGAGAAATCTTAAAACTACTTTATTATGTAAGTAAAAAAGGATACAAATAAAATATTATTTAAACTTGGCCATTATGCGGTAAAATGGGCTCAAACTTAATATCATAGGAATAACAGACATAAACCTTAATTATTTGGCACCCCACTTTCTTTTTTATTTTATACGAAATCATCTCTTGCAATCAGTGAATGTTTCCATAAACAAACATTTAATATAGATTTGACATGAATTCATCCTGCACCTTTATCAAAATTTTGATTAATAAACTTACTTCTTGTTGATGAAGAACTGATTGTTTTTGTTGCTGCTGTAAGTTCATCCTGGCGACATGAAGTTGTCCGTCTCGCTCTGCAATGTCTTCCTTCAGTTTCTGTATACGTTTACTCTCGTCCTCGATATCATCTCTCAACTTCTTCACCAGCTCCTCCTTCTCCAACAACTGCCACACAAAAAAAAAATAAAAATCATTTCTATATGCGAATTCATTAATTGTTATGTTAGATAAGAGTTACAGCCCCTTGGATTCTTTACTCATTTTCAATACATGGTAATGTAAGAAACGTTACAGCCCCTCGACTATTTGTACATGCTTATATAAGCTTTTACTAAAATATTGTAAAAGAAAAGTGAGAGTTAACACATGTTGATTTTTCCTTTAAGGAGCTTCTATGAGGATGGAGTTACATCTAATTTGTTCTTAATAAATGTCAATAGAATTTCATTTCCCTAGACCAATGGGTAGTAGGTGATGAAAATATCTCCAACATTTTTTCTTCTCAATGGATTTATCTCACTGATAATACCAGTGCTTGTGCTAATCGGGCAAAAGATGTATTTCAAAAATTTGTGTGTCTGGGATTTTTATGCTGGTAGGTCCACCTAACTGACTTTCCTGGATAACTAACCGGTAACTACCAATTTCTCCACAAGTGAAAAGTTTGCAAGGAATTATTTGGTTTACCGATCAAAGCAGACATTTACTACATATAATAAAGAATCACACACCTTGTTTGAAAGTTCTTTGATATCTTTCTGGTTGGTTTCTAGTGTGTCTTCGAGGTCAGAGTTTGTGTGGCGAGCATTCTGTAATTGACGACCGGTTTCCTGATGACGGTCTCGTTCAGCACGGAGCTCGTTCTGTAACTGTGTCAGAATAGCATCTTGTTGCTCCACCTGGTGGGTATAAAAAATATATTTCAAATTACCACACTCCTTCACACATTAATCTTATCAAAAAAAAATCTTTTTCTAAATTAATGCCGTGAATATCTTTATTTTGTACAAGAAGCTCAAAATATGACAACACCTTAGATTCAAAGTTAATATGTATCTGCAGAAGAAAAGAATCCATCCAAAATCAGGATTTCAGATGTAAATTACCTGTGTAACGGTCTTAGAAAATCTTCAGGGTGCCTTTTGGACTTACTATGACCAATGTATAAGCAAAAACTATTGATATCTATAATTTTTCTGGCTGTTTCATACATTCACAAAGATTAGAAATCACATTACATCAACTTAAGCAATAACTAGTTATCTGCTATTAAAATTAGATAGGACTTAACCTGTTACTTCTCTAAGCTGTCAATTAGCATTTTAACACCAATATGTAATTTCTAACCACTACAAAATTCCGAGACAGTAATTACCTGCTCAGTGAGCATTTTTTCCTGCTCTCTAGCACCATCCAATTCCACCTCACATTTATGAGCTTTCTGTTTGTAGGCAAGACCTTCCTGTACAGCAGCATGATGATCTTCTTTTACACGCATCATATCCTTCCGCAGCTTGTCAATTACACATTTCTGTTCGTCTATCTCTTCCTCAGAGTTGGCATTACGTTCTATAAATAAACATCGTATTTTCTATAAATAAACATCGTATTTATAAATTCTCTACATGTTTGTAACTGGTCAATCAGAAAGTTCATATGATTTATATATACTCAATGGCTGTAAATTAATATTAAGTTTTTTGGACAGGTTATATAGCAGTATTTAAACAATTGTTTGCTATTAAACTCTTGTCCAGTATCTCAGAATACTTGTCTCGAAGCTAAACTGTTTAAACTTGGCCATGTAATCAATACCCTTTTCTGGTCATATAAACACAACAGTATTTCCAGAGACTTTTTATATTGGGCCATATAACCACAACAGTTAATACTGAGCCATATAACCACATCTGTTTTATACTGTGCCATATAACTTGTCAAAAATCTTTCTAACTAATGGCAACATCTTTTTCAAGTCTTAATTTTTTTTTCAGATTCGAAAATCAATACTCAAACTCAAACCATTAACTACTATACCATACCTTTTAGAGTTTTAAGTTCCATGTCAAGTTTCCTGTTGACCTGCTCATGTCTGACGACCTCTGTGACCCTCTGACTGAGTTGTTCCTGGGTCGTCTGGAGGCTTTGTTCCATCAACATAAGCTTCTCTTCATGATGAGCAAGCTGCAGCAGACAACATACAAAACTAGTTTTATGTTACTGTTACATAATGGAAATGAAAAATAAATACCATAAACACTCTTTAAGTTTTAGATCACATCATCACTGTAAAGGTCATATTGCAACTTTCACGCCTAACTGGAAGAGAAAGACATTGTTTGCACCTTCCCTATATTATTTTGTGTGCATGCAAGCACCCAAGTAGAAACACAAACCTTCAATATTAAGCCGGCAGGACAGTGTCTTCACATGAAATAATTCAAATTGCCTTATGGGATCTACGACCAAATTAACTGATTAGAGATATGGACCTTATATCTCAGCCATGAGGCTGGAATTATTAAGATAACAGTTTATTAAATATTATATATATAGTTAAGCAGTTTAAAATAACTGATATTTTTACAGTCATACCTCTTGTGCACAGTCCTTGTACTGAGCACGAGCCTCGCCAAGGTCACCCTTGAGGTGTTCTCCTTCACTCTGAAGCTCTGCCATCTGTAATATAACGTAGAATAATCAATCACTGAGCAAGCTTGATTAATAAATTTACATCTACTGAAAGGAATATGTCATAATTTTTTGTTTGGCCAAGATTTAATCGAGCACTCTCATCTTGATTCTTATTCTAATTCATTATACACTATTTCATCCTTATGATTGCATGGTGATGGAAATATCTGGTAGAAATTCTACAATAACTTATTTTTACAGAAAACTAAGAAGACCTTTTTTATATCAAATTTTAAAAGAGCTTAAGTAGTGATGTGAAGTTTTGTAAAGGAATAAAGGCCATGTGAAGTTTTGTAATGAAATACAGGCATGTTTTGATACATGAAACAACAAAAAAAAACCCAGATTCACAGATAACAACGCATCATGTACAATGAACAAAAACATGGAATAATCATGAAACCAGTCAAATAAAACATGAAATAATCATTGAATCAGTCAATAAAAACGGATGTTTATCATTTTGAAAATGGTTATCGACCTAACATGCAGAGTTAATTATAAATTTTGATGAATTGTTCTGTACACAATAGTTAAATTGTCAACAGGTTAACATGTATTATTCAGAATTCATCAGCCCATGTTTTACAAATTGTAATACCCTCAAAACATATTTAATTAATAGCTTATTTTTTTTCATAACATGTGTGATGAATAATTTACAGATAAAACAAAATAGATAAAGGACTAAGAATATTGATTCTCATACAAACTGAAAAATATATCCATATTTCAATTACATTTTCAATCAAAATTCATTCTACAGTGTACTTGATTTCACATTAAAATTCAATTAAAGGTGAATCGTTCTTTACTTCAATTTTAGTCAAGTGCATTATTTTGCATATCTCACTCTAGCTGTTTAAAGATTTCTTCATAATGATGTAAGATTTCTATTACATGTACAATTAACCTGACATTTTAGGTATTTGGTTTCTAAAATTATATTATATTGATTAATTACTTTTGATTAATGATTTTTTCTTCTTTTTTGGTTGCTTTTTATGTCAAACCAACACAGTATAGGTCATATGGCGACATTCCAGCTTTACTGGAGGAGGAAAACCTCAGGTGCCCTTCTGTGCATTATTTCAGGCATGAACGGGGAACCTGGATAGAATCACTGACGTTCCATAAGCTAGCTGGATATTGCCTCAAATGAAGGAATCCAAAGTCCTTATCGGGATCAAAACCATAGTGAGAGGGGCAAGTGGTTTAAAGTTAACAACCATAACAACTGCTTTTCTAAGTTTTAAGCAAAACTTTATGTTTTTTCTATCATATTCATCAGAATACTGACTGCTTGGGTTCAAACCCTGTTAGGAGCAAGCCATTGTTTCATTAAGGTAAGAAACTTTACAGTCATTGCTTAGTACTTGTTGGTTCCAGGAACAAGTTACAATAGTATTTCAATATGCTTATAACTTCTAACACAATCCAACTAAAATAAATTCTGTACAAACTTAAATTCTTTTCCCTAACAACAAAAATGAAAAATGCACTGATTTAAATGAATGTTTTTTTATTGAAAGCAATGAAATATAAAATGCTTTATCTACAAAGCCTGGAGAAAACTTAGACACTTTATTCTGTATTGTAACTTAATTTCTTTTCAAAATTATTTAATTGTGGGCCGTCCATTATTCATTCGAATCTAGCATTTCACAATTACGCCATTCAATTTACTTTTACAACTGGAAGTCTTCAATTTCATTCAATTAAACCAATTATAGATCAAATAACAGATTTCCTTTTTCTATACATTTATTATACAAGGCTTTCACAATGGGTAAATTTTTCATTCTGTTCAAATCAAAAGTAGCAAATACTGTAATTGAACAGCTTTTTTTGAGACCCACAGTGATTTACAATTTCTCTTTCTTTTTTTCCATTTTTTTTTATTTGTTATAATTTTATTTCTAGATTTTTAAGTACTTATGGCTTTTCTCACTAAAATAAAGGCTTTGATACTATTTTCCATAAAGCTAGATTATCCTCGAACACAAATCAAAATGATTTGACATAAAATTCATGCTGTCAAAAGTGGACCATGGTGTGCCTTTAAGCCTACATACAGTGTACCACCTTTACTACTCTAAATATAACTTCTTTAAAGCCATGAAAACTCATTTTGTTCACGTTTCTGGCTTACTTTTTCAAAACCTGGGGTCGAAGGTGAATTGACGAGCTAATCTCCGATATTCCTTACAAATAATGAATGACACTTTATTTTTTCCTTCCTCCACTGAGAAGAGTATTTCATATAATCTCATCATTGAGCTCGAGTCTTTTAATTGATCGGATAAGAAAATGAAAGTATTGAATTTTAAACCTGCGACACTTTTATTTAACATAAAGCCGTCTTTTACGATTTCATAATGTGTAAAGTAAGAATATTAAAACTTATTCAAATATTGGTCTTACATACAATACAGCAAGTGCAAACAGTCAAAATTGGAATGTTTAATCGGAGAAGATTTCGAAATATTTGTTTGTACACCATATTTTCATTTTGAAATTTGGTACAAGAAAGGTACTTTAGGTACATTGTATCTATCTATAATTTATTTGCATTTAACTTGAGCCTTTCGCCCCTGAAATTTGAGTAATGAACTAGTCTAACTCTAACTTGGGAATGGCCCATTCTGTATATCAAGAGTCTCAAGAAAAATAAAATTGAACAGCAAATCCTGAAATTCTATATAAAAAAAAAAATAGAAAAACCATTTCTACCTTGACAAATTGCATGGATGTATAGGCTAGTCTAGTTTTATGTTGATGGAACCAAGGTTAGCCAGCCATATTTAAGTATTCACCACTCAAATAGTATTATAAGAGAGAGCCAGTTAGTCTTAAGTTTATATGCTTTTCTTATCTTGTAATACTATATATTACTTTTCAACAACTAATAAAACCTCTTATGTCATGTCTTATTGGAGAAAAAGTCAATAAATGAAAGACTTTATTAAACAATTCCATTATATACTCTTAAAGAATTGGTAGCTAATAATCAACCTTAATTTATGACACAGGGCACAAATATTCACTTTCAAAATTTCATTGAATTTATCATTTTTATTCCTTGCAGGGGTAGTTTCAAAGTTTTCTCTAGTCAGCTTTCAGAAAATTTTGCTTAATTGCATTTATAAGGCATATTCTTTAAATAATCTATCCAATTAAGAGATTATGTGATTAATTCTAAATATATCAACTTTTAATAGCAGCTTAAAATTTAAATTCACATACTCGGTAAGTATAAATGCTTGACTTTTTATGCAGCAGTTCCTTTTATTATTGGAAATTTGTTGGGTTTTTTTTCAATTCCACCTTCAAGCCATACTTCATTAATAATTGAACCATATTTGTTTCTTTTATCTTGGGTACTTAGTTTGACTATCAATAAAGCAGAATTCAACGAGTTCAGATAGGTTGAAAAATATTAAAAGTTTTGATCATATTTCGATGAATTTTCACCCCAATGCTTTCAAGGTCATCTTGAATATAAATGAGCATTCAAAGACAAAATTTAACTCCCTTTATCAAAAACCAAGGACGAAACAAAGTTTTTTACTCACCCTCATTTCTGCCTGTTTCTTGGTTGCCGTCAAACTGTTCACCTCCATCTTGAGACATTTTATCTGACCTTCCAACCGTTCAATCTGCAACACAGCATTTTCATATTTTCTAAACATCCTATCATCAATACTACGACCATTTGACCTTGACCTTTCATCAAGGTCACAAACAGCATTGTCAGATTTACTCCTGTGATGTTGCTTAGCATGATTATTAAACTTTCTTGACATTCGCTCACGATATTGAGCACTTAATTCCTCTATTCTTTCCTCACTAACCTTGTTATGAACTTTATTTATAATGGCCGAAGCTTTCCCCGACCCCTTTAGAACTGCTGGGTCAGGTTCGTTAAAATTTGTTCTTACTGTGCTAACTATGGGGCCGTAATAAGGTTGTGTATGAATTTCATCCTGAATGGGTCCACGGTATGGACTATATGTCATTTGGGATCCTATAGGAGGTGGCTGAACAGTTTCCTGTGAATTGTTTATGGCAGTGTTGCGACCTTCCGCTAAAGAAAGGTCTCTACTAGGTGTGTATCTATACACAATGTCTTCTATAGACTCTCTACCCGACCTGTACGGACTTTTCCTTCCTGTTTCATTTATACTATTCACTTCTACATCCTCCATGCTTCGATGCGGCGACCTTGACCTTCTTTTCTCCTCCGTGTCGTTACCATCGTTCTGAATAGCACTTGTATCAAATCTGACCCCTTTTTGGTCCCTACTATCCCCACCATGGGGTTTGTATGGAGTAGAGGTATATGGCTGACCGAACGGTTCAATGACGTCTTCAACTACCACTGTTGGATATGATCGGTCCGCTAATTCCTCGTACCGTTCCAACCACGACTTCGACGGTGAACACAAATAATCCTCAGATGCCATTTTTAACATGAAAGCATCACCGATTTATATTATTTTCACTAATATCTAGTCAGTTAACTCCATTTTTGTCTTTCAGGTACCTAAATTACCAACTTTCATGTTCATCGAAATCAAACCTGAATCAAAATTTACAAAAATAAATGAATGATAAAATTCAAATTGCTTCCTACCAATAAAGTTCTAAACACATAGCAAGAATTTAACCCTTATTTCTGTTTAAAGATACTATTTTTATTCCATGAAACAAAATCAACATACCAAAGAACATTGAAAAAAGAGAAGAAATTTATTCATAAATTGCTGGCAAAACAGCCCAGTATGTAACTTTCAACATGTCAAAGCATTCAATGCATTAACAACAGACTATGTCTATAAAACTTGCAACATAAGACCCCCCTAATGCATTTATTACACAGTGCCAATTACACTAATTGTAGAGAAATGGGAAGATATCTCCAATGTTTATTAACCTCGCTATTCAGAAGTGAAAATGCAAATCAATTCATCAATATTTGAAACTTTAAACACCCAGCATTTAACAATTAAATGCTTGCGCAAACAGATCTGCTGGGAAACATCCAACATCAGAAGCCGGGCGGAAATGTTTAACCAAACAAATCTCGTAGAACCGATGAACTCGCACAACAATTGATTGAAACAATTCAGTGTCGCTCAAAATTTCATCAATACTTTACAACTTCAAACAATATCTGTCATTTTATATTTTTAAAAGCCTTTCACAAACTTTGATCTTTTAACGTTTGATCTATCATTGTTTTTTAGTTCCATTATCCGCGTTTTACACGTAAACTAGAATCCGAACTAGAAATTCCATATGATAAATGTCACGTTTAGAAAAACGAATCAGTCCCATTTATTTATATATATTACTAGTATATTCTTATTTACATACCAATAAAATCTTTCATCAAATATTCCCTTTCATAAAAATGTGTACGTTCTTTTATCGAGTCAAATTTTTGTACTTCAAAGACCTGCCAAAAACTGTTCAAAATGTATTTTTCACTTTCAATAGACTTCCACCAGTTAAAAGTCTTGACACGTTTCCAAACGTCGTATTTATAAATAATGGCGAAATCAATTTTCTCAAAACATATTGTATCGAAACATTTCGAATTTCACTACATGAAACTTTATGCAACAATCAACCATATTGTTAGAATCCATTAAGATGTATCGAAAAACTGTAATAAAATAGCAATAAATAAATAATCGTCCACTTTCGGTTCATTTCTTTAAACAGCGGTGCAAAAATAACATCATTATCCCATAATGCATGCTTTATTCACCTCGAGATAAAGTCATAAAAATCGGATGAAAATCGATATTGCAAATTTACGTTTATTGAATAAACGGACACCTCAATATGATCATTTAAGTCAGGCTTGAAAAACGTCTATACCAGTGCAATCTTGTGATAAGCACTGTAGGAAATTTAATATTTCAATCTGTCGTAACTTTTGAAAATAAAGTCATGAGTGAGAACAACTTTTAATCGCCGAGTGTGAAACGCTAATACTTGTAACAGCTTTTCTATAATTTTCATTAAAACGAGATCATGTTTTTTTCAACATGCTTGAATTTGATAAAAATGATTAAATTTTTTTGTTTAATATTTTGGTTTAAATTTTATATTGACAAAAAATATGAATTTTCTAATATAAATTTAAATTCTGATCAAAATAGAGTATCCTAATATAAATTCAGAATAAAATTTATTAAAATCTGGATATAAAAGCAAAGAAAATGAAGAATTTATGTGAATATGAACAGATCACATAATTTACTTGTCATGTGTCACATTTCAGATATCAAGTGGCACAATTCATTCAACTTTCATACTCATTGCTTACATGCCATTAACAGAAGAAGAAAAAATCAATTTAACAAATCGACTGACAGGCAAAAAATCTCAAACTTTTTTAACGTGACATCTAAATTACAATCATACCATTCCCCTTTTAAGAAAACGGCAGAATTTTAGAGAGAAAAAAACTGTGACAATGTAAGTAACTCCATAATCATATTTCCACAAATATCAATAGCCACAAAACACACAACAAAGTTGAATATTGATTCCTTGAAAATCATAAAATTCCAAAAATCAATCTATCATGACAATTTGTTATAAGCACCTCACAATTATTTTAATTCTTAAACCCCATCCTTTACATTTACATTTCATTACACAAATGTACTTTAATTCACTAATATAATAACACTTTTTTCTTAATTCCATAAAACTTTACTATAAAGACTATATTTAATATACCATACACAGACTGAAATAAAATTCCACAATTTTTTTTTTGTACGACCCTGCATCAAGTAAATTCCAATACTCCACAACCAGTGACTAGATACCCGAGTTTATCCATATTCTGTCTCGTTCGATTCAAGTTCTATCCGTTTAACATAACGGTTCTTCAAATGCAATCACTTGTATCTCGAAACATGACGATACCTTAACTGTGACATACCGATAACCACTGTACTTTATCTATAGTCTGTTTACCTATATATACACCATTAAATAAACATTTTACTCTACTCTCGTGTGTACGTTTAAAGATATAATTCAACTTCGGAAAATATCGAAAACCTTTAAAACTACTTGGCACTTTAGGAAGTATTCCACTTTTTTTTGAGGACCTAAATAAAATATCTTCAAAGACCAAGCAAAAAACTAATTTTGATACCAAATAAACAAAATGTAATTTTCACGTCATTCGAGTAATTTGTTACAGGTAGATATTTTTCCTTCCGATTAATTTCACATTTTTCCTATCTGTTTTACAAGGGTCTTATCTATTCTTTAATACTATCTAAAGTCCTTTGCAAAAATTAACTATAATCTATCAGCGAAAGTTTACAGGCACTTGAAGAGTTATGTCAAAGGGTCATTTCGAAAAGCTGATTAGTGGAATTTTAACGTCAACTTGAAGGGAGTATATCAACTTGAATTTAATATGAAAAAATCTTGCCAATGGTCAATTATCAGAGCTATCTATTTAACCAGCACCTTAAACTCATTCAATCATTTTTAAAGAAAATTTTCAAAATTTATAACTTAAACCGTGGAAGTATTAAGATTTAACCAACTAATAAAATTTAATTATACGGAGGAGTTTCAAATATTTCACATCATCGTTAAAATAATATTCCCCTTTTTTTTCATTTTATTTCATAAGAATAGATAAAATAATTGGGAAAAATTTCTTTTAAAGTCTCCATGGTTTCTGTAATATTTTTTTTAACTTTTAAAGCATTCTTTCCAAATCATTCACCAAAAATATTGACTTTTCTTTTCATTTCATTGTTTATACACTTTAAATAAAATTTATCACATGCCTTATAGGTGGTCATTCTTTTAAAGGACTGTCAATATTTACTGATTACATATAAAATTTGAAACAGACTATAGTTAATCTAGCAGGTTTTTGCTTGTAGTCAACACGGAGGGAAAATTTGAAAAATAAATATTGGGTATTGTAAATCATAGAGTATTTTAATTACTGAAGGGTGAAATGATTTTAAATAACTTTAAAAAGAAGATTTCAAGATATAAGGTCTTTAATCATATGGTCAGAGAATTGTTTATTTATTTCTTTTTTTAGATCTATTGCAAACAATTTGATCAATATTTGGCATTTTTGAGTTTGTTTGTGTTTTCAATAGTGCAAAATGAAAATTTTAAGTCTTCAAATAAAGTGTACATGTAATTATAAACTTAACCTTCTGAATTTTTCTATGGACTGACCCTGCTTCTGGACTGGTGGCAAAGTGAAATCAAATTTCCAATTCAGAAAAAGTTTTTTTTAAAGAGTAAAGGCAATGTCATAACACTAAATGCTTAAACATTCAAAACATGGCTTAAATAAACAATGATGCCAAAATATTCTAACCATGTCATGCAGGTTTGTCTTCACTTTAAGAGGCAAAGCGATGCCACAATACTATGACTGTTATAAAACCAGTCCATTAAATGGTCAAGATTCAATAAATATAAAAATTCAATAAAAATTCCTTAGTCATTTATTAACTGTTATTTCTGGATACTTTTTACCTTATGCACAGATAGCCCTGGTAAAAATTTAATCAAAACTTCAAACATTATTAACACCTTATCTATCAACCAGGGAGAAATATAATCCGGCACCTAACCGGCTTCCCATTCTTCCCCGCCTTTGTTTACTCGTACAATGTAAATAATCTTATTCCAGCACAAAGACAACAATAAACAGACAAACCATAGATAAAAATCGTAGAGGGCTACCCTTACAAATTTATTCAAACGATTATCAAAAATTTAAAGTGCTATTTATTAGATAGGCCTTTGAATTCTTTTTTTATTTTAGAATTGGTCAAGCAAAGAAATTCAGAAAAAATGTGTTAACATTTGAAAATTGACTGGTATAGATTTCTGCAAGATTGAAATGTTACAAGAAACAATAAAACTATGATAACCAATCCAAAACATTATACAGTTTATAGCATATCAAAAATTTAAAGAATGCCATCACTATAAAAGCTTATTTGCAATGGAATAATGAACAGAGATACGTTAGTTTCGCACACAACCTTCAAATTATTTTTCCCACAATCAGTAAATTGACAAACTGCAAAAATCCCCATGTCATTGTTATGCAATAATGCAACGACTTTTTGACAAATTTTATCCTTTAATGCATAAAAATGAGGTTCAAAGCAAACAAGAAAGACAGACTTACAAACAAAGCTTTAAAATTCCACGTTTTAAGGCATAATTTTACAAAAAATTAATTCAAAGCTGATTTTATATATAAAGTTGAAGATTATGCGTTATCGATAATATATTTTTATAATTCTTGAAAAATATCTCTTCAAATTTGGATTAATTTTTTCTGTGTGATTAAGTAATTCACTCCATCGAATTTCTATTCTTTGATATTAAAATAATTTTTTCTTCAGCATTATGTAATGAATAACTTATTATTATAAGTTAACCTGTTGTTAAAAATGTATTCGTACACAATCATATAAAAAGTTATTTTGTTGCAATGTTTTTGCTCTCATTTTTTTAAAAATATATTCTTTCCTATCATTCCAAGGGTAAAACAGGTCAAAAATTATCAATTATCATAACTGAGTTGTTAGTCATATACAGCTATACACAAACATAGTAATCTTTCTATTTACTGATCGGAAGACATTTAGTTATAGTCCTACCAATTAACTTCTCAAAGTGAAAGCAAAAATTTGGCAATTAGTGAAAAATTACACAAATTACTCTGAGCAAAATGACCGTAAAAATAAAGCCATTGAAATTTATAACTGCAAGCCAAACTTTTAATGTTTACTATGGGTTTCCTTGCCTAGCTAGTTATGTTTAAATGAGACCTGGGCAAGTCCATTCAGCAGGTTGTTAGTTATGATCAAATACGTTTTAAATGAAGATGGAAAATGTTCCTCTTCATGAACTTATATGCATTCAAATTGTATCGCAGTCCCTGGTTTATTTACCTATCTCCCCAACATTTTTAATAAAGACATATATTTACAATACCCAAAATAGGCGTTGCATGTATTATTTATTTATGTAGTCAGGTGGAAATCGAGAAAAACATGCATCGCAATGCACGCGACATAAATCATGTTGAAAAAAAAAACTCCAATCTCATTACAAACACACAATTATTATTTACATTAGACCCTTGATATATCTAATTCTACTTAGCTTTTACCATTCTTTTCAATATTTTCTCAATTTCATTGCCTTAAAGATCTCGGTTCACCATACTTTGAACAGTTGCGCCATGTTTTTAGATAAATACCTGTTGTACAAATATAATACTAGTTTAACTTTACTGGCCGATATAAAAACTTGACCGGTGACTACAAATACCAACCAATATCAATATTGTTCTATAACTGTTGGACATGAAAAGATAATATTATTTTACTGGAGAAATCATTTATGATACCAATGTTTACATTCTTTTATTGGTCTTGGGGTTGGGGGGTTATAATTCAGAAGTCATCCTTTCAATTGGTATTGAGACTAAGTTAAGAAACCCAGCAGGAAATTACTGTAATTTCTTTTTAGTATTGTAAGTGTATACATCTGTAAAAACTAGAATGAACACGTTTTATAAATACTGTGCTGTATAGTATCTACTATCACATATGAAATCATTCATCATCATCATCATCATCATCATAACCATCATCATCATTGCAATCATCATCATCATCATCATCATCATCATCATCGCAATCATCATCATTATCTATATCATTAACATCACCATCATTGCAATCATCATCCTCATCACCATAATTGAAAGATATTCCTTACAAATTTTTTTTTTTCTTCTTCTTCATTCTTTTTTAAGTATTTTAAATTATAACAAGAGCTGTCGGTAGGACAGCAACGCTCGACTATTCTTAGTGCTTGATAGTAAAAAAAATGCTTGATACAGTTACCTCCTCCTGTTTACAGGTTGGGGTCATGATGGTGAACAAGTGTGCAAAGTTTCAAAGCCATATGTCAATGGACTTTGAAAATATTTGAACTATTACAAAAACTTTAACGTAAATTCTAAGTCGAAAAAGGGGCATAATTCTGTCAAAATGCTTGATAGAGTTACCTCCTCCTGTCTACAGGTTGGGGTCATGATGGTTAACAAGTGTGCAAAGTTTCAAAGCCATATGTCAATGGACTTTGAAAATATTTGAACTATTACAAAAACTTTAACATAAGTGGTTACGCCGACGCCGACGCGGACGCCGACGCTCGGGTGACTGCAATAGCTCTACTTATTCTTATCGAATAGTCGAGCTAAAAATGATATAGTTTCAACAAACACAAATTCAATCTTTTTCTAAAAATGCATTTTCTTTGTAATGGACTCAAAACTATTGTTAATACACTTGCATGTACTTGAAAGTAAACATGTGTCATTTGCGTTTGACATGTCAAATAGCAATCTAAAAATACCATAAAGAGATTAAAATCTTTTAAATACTTCATGAAAAATTGGGGGTAAAAATCTCTTAGATAAATGATTCAACCCCAATAACAGATCATCACATAGCTCATGTTTCAACATGTTTCTCCCATATTTAGTACACCGCGAAAAATTTATTTCCATGATAATCCAGTATGGATTACCTCCCTTTATTTGATCCTGGATAGTCTCTTGTATATCAGCATTTGGCTACGTAATCACTCGAGATAAACTATAAAACACTCGAAACATTCTAAAACATTGATGTCCTATTCTTCAATAAAGACTTCAAATCCACTAGAGAATGTCATAGTGTCTTGACTACCGCATATTTTAAAGGCCGTGGCGGGAGTAAAGAAGAATTTATACCTTTTCGATTGCTATTTATGAGGCGAACAAAAAGGTATAAGAGACGATATTGCAATAAATCTGTTGAGTGTATAAAACTCACCTAACTTTTCGATGGTTATGTGCACACCTGAAAGTGGGTGATCATTTAATACTACTTAACCATTATTTATGGTAGTTATCACTTAGCTCATAACTACTTTTTTCGTAACACCTTGTATGTGAAAAAGATAAGCAGAAAATTTCAGAAATAATCTATTAATGATGTTATAAAAGTAAATGAAAAACTTGATATTGGAACTTACCAAAAGTTGCCTGGCACATCATGTCAAGGTTGAAAAATCTTTGAATCAAATAATTTATCAATAAATAATTATAAACCAGTGTTAGATGCCATTTTTTACTAAGTTAGCATATGATATGAACTATCTTTCATCATGTAAGAAAATACATCTGTAGAAAATAACTTTACACAATATTGATTTTTTCTCGGGTTTTCCAGTATTGATTGCTACATCTTTTTCAATCAGTTTTGATCCAGTGGCAGTGGTAGTTTTGATCCAGTGGCAGTGGTAGTTTTGATCTAATAGCTGTGGTAGTTTTGATCCAAAGACAGTGGTCGCTTTTATCCAGTGAAATTCACTTTTGTTATTGTATTTGTTTGAAATTTTAGTTATATATCTGCCAGAACACAGTCAGCAGTAAGATTAAATTCATATCCTGTGTTAAGGCCATGTTAGTGCTTTCCTTTGATATTTTAGGTCAAACTTGAGCCCAGTAGTAAAATTTTAGTGAGCCAGGTATAAGCTATATTGTCAAATGATTCAGAGGCGGTATAAAAAAAGGGCTGTTCTTTAAGGGGTGATCTTTTATTGAAAGCAAATTTTAGGAATATATAACAATGAAAACATCATATCAAAAGTAAATCTGACAATATTGCTGTAAGAAGGAAGTTCATTAATATTATAAATTTGTACATTGTACAATCAAACTATAAACATAACATTTTTTTCAAAAATATTCATATTCAGACAGCTGCTTTTGAAATTGGATTTTTATTGCAAGCCGATCTTGATCAAACATTTGACTGTAAATGAATTTCTTCCTGCACTCATTTCATTGTATCTCAGATCCTGGCAGTGAGCCATGGACAATACTTCAGATCAAACAATAGATTAAAATACATGTGTAGCTATAAATCAGATAAAAACACAATTTCAATGTCATTTAGAAAAAAAAATCCCTCTTACCTCTTCCGTTTTGTTGCCAATATCTGTCCTCAGTGACTTTATCTCTGACTCGTATCGTTTGATCTGATCTTCTTTTCTCGCAATCTCTTGCTCTAGTGCCGTGCCTCGGGCTTGAGCCTGACGTAGACTGTTATCGAGTTTGGATATGTGTTCCTCTAGTTGCCGGATGTCTTCTTTATTCTGAGCTTGGCTCTTGGCCAGGTTCATCTGTAGATGACCGCAGTTCTGCTCGAGCCTGTCAATCTAAAAATTGAAACAAAGAAAATCAATGTAATATGTAGTGTCAAACTCACATGAACTGAGCATTTAATAAGTTTATATTATTGAAAGTTGCAATTTAGTTCCTATTGAATTACAGTCAGAAATATTTATAAATGAACTTTGTATAAATTATAGTGATTAAAAGAGTATGTTATTACAAAAGTCAAGTTTTATATAGTGTGAATGGGGGTGGCGGGGACATAGGAGCTTCTAGTCTGTCAGGCAAAAAATCGTTCCATCTAACTTCAAAGTTATCTCACTTTAGACTAAAATTTATTAATTTATGAGCAACATTCTTTTGCAGATAAAAAAACAATAAAAACTACCAGAGATGCTGAGGGGAATTCTTACTTTCAAAACAATTGATACTGTTACTGTAAAGCGTTTTTTTTGCTGTGCAAAGGTTTCACTGCATAACCAGAATAAGATCTTTTAATTTTTTCAGATATTTTTCAACATACCTCCTTCAAAGCTGCGTTTTTCTGTTCTCGAACTCCTGCAAAGTCAACTTTAAGCTCATTCAGCTGATCTTGATGATCGGAGAGAACACGTAACTTGTTGTGTAACTCGTTCTGTGTCTCGTCCAGTGTGTATTCTAACTGTGTAATTCTCTCTTCTTTCTCAATAAACTCCTGATCCGAGTGATTATGATCCCCTCTATATGTGTGTAGCTCATTTTCTAGCCTTTTAGATCGTTCTTCAAACTTAAGGGACTGAAAATGGAGATAATAAAAAATTTATTAAAGGTTTTTGAACAACAGTAGCTATACAGAAACCCAACTGAAAAGCAACTTGAGACAGTTTATCAAAGGGAAACAATTCTGTAGATGTTGTCATTTAACATATGAATAGCTCATTGATACTAAATATTAGAAATGACGTAAAAAAGAAAACTTTTGTCAAAATGACCTTTTCACTATTAAAAGCATTCAAACTATCTGGTGACTGATTTTGACAGAATAAATCAGTGAGGTTATTCTTTGAAACTAGTTTGTAATACAGCACAAGAAAATCTGACAGTAAGACATCAAGATAAGTCTGGTAAAAGTACACAAACATTCATACAATATTCAGCCATGAACAATTTTTTTTTACCTCAGCTTGTAGATCTTGATTCTTATCCTTCAGGTTTTTAATATTTTCTTCCGCCTCCTGGTACCTGTTCTGTGTCAGAGACAGTTCCTCTTGTGACGAGTTCAACTCCTGTGTCAACTGTTCTATGACGTCCTCGCACTTTTCGACCTCGCGTTTACTCTCACTGAACATCTTATTCAAGTTATCTAGGTCATTTCTCAACGCGTCATTAGTCTGATCCTTCTCTAGTTCACGATTTCTCGCCTCCGCTAATTTCTCCTGCAAGTTTTTAACGGTGCCGTCAAGATGCGTCACCTGGTTGCTACTCTGAGAGTATTTTTGTTTATAGTTACTAAGGGTCGTGTCAAGTACTTGGAGTTCTTCTTGGGCTTTATGAAGCTGGTCTTCAAGAACAAGAATCTGCTGCTTGTAGTCTGATATGGTTTTATCCTGGTGTTTTATGTTGTCCAAGTGACGTTGGGTCTGCAAATAATTGAATTATACATTCCAATAAATCATGTTTATAGAAAAATATTAATGCAACTTATGATAAAACCATCCTTATATTCAACAAATCCTGATTTAGAATATATTCTTTCTTTTTTTCACATAAGAAACCAAGAAATTTTATAATTCCTGATTCAAAACATTTGCTTCTGATTTGACAATGCTCAAAAAAGATTTAAGGGACCTGCCGGCAAATTGATATTTATAACATGCACGTCTTGTAATCAATTTTTTTGTAAATGACTAGATTCAACTAAAAATTTCAAATGAAAATGGAGAGAAAATGATGAGAAAATAGAAATCTTTAAGCAGACATAGTCTTAAACCAATCAGCTTATATCATACTGTAGCCAGGTGTCAGAAATGTGTTTTTATCGTAAATTTGACTTACATCAATGGAAGACTCTTCTTGAATCTGTCGGAACCGGTCCAGTTCATCATTCAGAGATTTTATATTGGCCGACATTTCCATATTCTGCTGTTGAGTGTCTTCTAATTCCGTCTTTGTACTATTGACCTCTGACCTCATTTCCTCGATATCACCTTGGAAACGTTTGACCTCTTGGTTGTGGGTCTGTCTCATGACCTGCATGTCGGTTTTCATTTGCTCGATGGAACGTAGGTGATTTTTTATCTAAACAAAAATAATTGATATTAAAAATTAGTTAAATAGTCAAAATTTAAAAGAAAAACTTCATTTAACCTTAAAAAGACATCATTTCAGACTGAAAAATAATTCTTTTTTTTTTTAAATACTTAAGCTAGGCCATGAAAAAAATGTTAAAATTAAATCTTTAACTTTCTACCACATCTATCCTAATATTTCAATGATTAAACTACCATTATTTCTGAAAGTCGTACATATAAATATTTATAAAATGAAATATCCTGGATAGAGAGCACGAGTTTAGACAAATCTACTGAAGAGAGATAGAGTAAAGGGAGATAATACAGGACTATCACATTTAAAATACATTTCTATTTTTAGCACAGCCTTCAATTTCCGGTATGACATTTACTAAGTTTTATCAAGAAAAAGAACCAAACCATGTTGATGTTTTTTTTCAGATATCTAATATGAACAAAAATTGTCATACAATATTTGTTTAGAGCACAGTATTATACATGTGTATTAACATAAATAACAAGACATAAGTAACACATATCTACAATTTTTTCAGTCAATTTCTAACGAACAGTAGAACAGAAATTATTTTTCTAACATTATTCTAACATAGACAGAATTTTACAAGTACCCTTTACCAAGAAAATTCTTTAATCCATTTTAAAGGGGGGGATAGTCAGATTTCATTGACACATTAAGATTAGCAAATAACCACTCCCCTCCCCCAAATCTATTTTTCAAAAATTTATTTATTTATTTTCTTTTTTTTGTTGTTGGATTCAAGTCACACCAATACTGTTAAGAGCACAAGCGGGCTGTCCAGACATACTGGTGGAGGAAGACCTCAGGCACAAACATGCACCCGAATAGGACTATTGACCTTTCATTTGTCAGCTGTGGATAGTTTCTACACATGAAGGAACCCAATGTCCCTTGTGGGACTTAACTCACAATAGTCATAAACCAGTGGTCCAAAATCAGTGACTGTAACCAGAGGCCCCTCCCACAAAGACCTCCTGCTAAAGTCCATAGTTATTACGTAATTCTTTTCTAAAAAAGATACATGTCAATGAAATCTGACAAAAAGGGGTCATATCTATAAATTAAGACTTAACATTAGACAAATATAAACTATTTTCTTCAATTTAATTAGTAACTTTTAACTTTAATCTTATGTCATTAATAAAAACAACAAATTCTCTCCAAAAAAAAAATGGTATTAGTAACATTGTTGTTAATTTGATAAAATGCATAAAATAGTTTCCATGCATTGAAAACAAAGATTTTTTTTTCATATAAATAAAAACTGAATATTGCAGTGGAATAAAAATTTGATTAGCAGAAAATGCTTCAAACAATAATGTGATTAATAGAAAGCTAAAAATAACATCAATTTTATTGTTTTGTTTTAGTGACATATTATACATGTGGAACAAAAGCTGTTGTAGTCAATTATAAAGCGTTGAAAATATCTCAGTGAACAGTTCGCTAAGATTACCTGGTGCTGCGTCTAAGAAAAAAAGGAGAAAAATCAAGACAAAAAAATAAAACTACAATAAACTGCCTGTATAAATCCTGTTGACATAGATTAATATAGATTAATAATGCTAAAATAATAAAATCTACCCCACCCACATTTTCACCATAAGGAGGCTAAATAAGCTATGAAAAATTGCATTTTTTTTCTATAAATAATTGAATGTACTGGAAAATTTGCAACAAAACAATGTATGGCTCAATTATGGGTACAATTTCTACAGAGCATCCACCTGTAGGGCATTAACCTCATCACTGAGTGTTAAATAACAAAAGTTTTTAGAGGTAAATAAGTCCAACATAAACCAATGACGAGCCAATATATCGGGTAATAAAACTTCATGCAAATCTATTTCTCATACTCTAAGTCTGTCCCTAACATTCGAAAACATCATACATATCAAATTAAACTATAACAAGAGCTGTCTGTAAGACAGCATGCTCAACTATTCTCAGTACATGACAGTAAGAAAAAGGGCAATAACTCTGTAAAAAGTAAAATTCTGTGACAAAGTAATTGGACCTATGCCAATAAATAACATTATCACAGAGAACACATGTAAGAAAGTTTCAATCCATTATTTTCAGTTGTTTAGGAGATGCCAACTTACAAGTTCAAAAACTTAACCAAAGTGTGATGGCGACACCTACACCTAGGTGAGTACAATAGCTCTCCCTATACTTCCCATAGTTGAGCTAACAAATTGAACATAGTATTCACTTGATATATCTGGCTGCATTTAGTAACTTTCGTATATGCTAGTGAATCCCAATAACAGAAGTGCAGGAAAAATACGTAAAAGCAAAAAAAATGCTGATATTTTTTTTCTATCATTCTTTTACATTGACAATGTCCTTAGTGCTACAAGGTGAAACATGCCTCAATACAACAGTGCTGTATGGTAAAACAATAATAGATACGTTAGGATGTTTTTGGTTTTTTCTCTATCAGTATTAAGGGAACAATAATATTCGTACATTTGGGATTGGGAAATTTTCATTTTGCAATGTTTTTTTCTACAAAAATTTGGAAATTATATACATATATACATAGGTATATTATGTCTATGCCATCTTCCTTATTTTCAAGTAAGAAAAACATTGTCTTTATCTATAGATGGAAATACCTCACATTCTACAACAATAATCATCTTTGAAATTGGGAATTTATGTCCAAGAATTGGGGGGGGGGGGAAGAGATAAAATTTATCAATTACAAATATGATGCAAGATCAGTTGAAAAATCATCAAAAATAAGCAAATAATGGGGAATTATTCTCCAATGTTTCTTCTGAATTACCTATTGTTAATGAAAGGGAAGTAATAAACTGACTTTTGTTCAAGACTTTTATACGCTAATTATATATTAGCAGAAATTTTAGGAAAAGTTTCAAAAACTGGTCTAGTCAAAACCTACCATTTTAACAAGGTCATGCCAAATAAAAAAGAACAATTACATGCCCCATTCAAAGTCATGTCCGAATTTTTTTCCCTACCTCAACTGATTATAAACCTCCTTTTTTTGGTCAATGTAAAAGGGGACTAGCTTTCCATACATAAATTATTCATGTAAAATCATAAATTCTTTTGAATATAAATTATATTCATGTAAATTTATAAATTCTTTCATATATAAATCTATATTCATTTAAATTCATAAATTCATTCATATAGAAATTCATGAAAATTCATGAATTCTTTATAAAAATTAATTCAAATTCATGTAAATTTATAAAGCACATGTAAAATTGGATATAAAGTAATATGTTATTGACAAAAATATTTACATCTTTAAAAAAAAATATTACAATTCAATCAATCAAATAAATAACAATTAAACTAATATATTTTCTATTTTGTCTCACATAAATGTAATTTTCTGAGCAAAAAAAAGATTGGAAAAAAATAAAACAGACAAAGAAGCTAATCCCCTTTCTTCCTCAGAGAAAAAACGGCCTCGAAAGATATCTTGCAAAAAGAAACAATACATTTTTATGTCAAAAAAGACTGCACTTCGTACTGTTGTAAACTGCATTAGAATTAATTATAATATAAAACTGCATCTAAATATGATGTGTTATGTATGAAAATATGTATGAAATCATGTATGAAATTAAATTTTACGGAAGTGTTCATTTTTCATATTTGCTTATATTTATTTGATTCTTAAGCCTTCAAATATTCGAAAAATAACTTTGTTCCGAACCTTTATGAATAAATCACTTTACAATTAGAAACTTTATCCATCTAATTCTGGTAAGAACTCCTTTATATTACTAAGTACCAGATTATTTCCAATTAATGACAAAATATTTCAAGTTTTTTCATCATTTGTTTTTAATGTAATTAAAACCTGTTTAAACGTTCAGAAAACTTTTAATATAACTACAAAACACTCCTTGTGCTACCCTCTACCTATAAACCTAAGTGTGTTCTAATAAAAGTACAAAATACCTGCCCATATACTCATTATTCCATTTAAAATAAGTGCAAAATTACGTAAAATATATAAAGGTATAAAATGAAAGTAAATGGATTGCTATGGTTACCTCTTGTAGCGTGATTTCTTGGTCGTGTTGAAGTTGCTGTATAGTTTTCTGGTCCCTGGCCCCCTAAAATTTATTAAGAAAATGAAATTTATTAGTCTGGTTCCCGATTCCATTAACATTATACTTTATTTCCCAACTTTAATTTCCAGACACATATATAAGTATAAATAACAATCAAATTAAAATTAACATCACTTTTGAAAGCTGTCATAGCAAAATGAGAGTGACCAGTGTGTATTCACTGGAACATATTTCAGTTATTTATAAGACAAAAATAGACAGTAAAGCTGGTTACCTTCTGATCTCGGTCCTCGATCTCGGCATTCAGGTTGCGTATTTCCTGTTGAAGTTGCTTCACTTTATTGTTCAACCTCTGCATTTCATCGTCCCGGATCTTACACTGAAAAACAAACAGGTTATGCATAAGGGAAAAGCAATTGAAACAGTTGCAGGTAGATTTGATGGAACCCCAGTCACACTATAGTAAATGTTATAATGATGTAAGTTGTTTTCTGTAACAAAATTATTCTTTTACTTTTTTTTTTTTTGGCAGTAAATATTTAAGTTTTCATATATACTAACTGCCAAAAAAGGCTTTAGTCATTCACAAATTCTAAACATTGGTGTAATTTTACCGAGTTAGAATAATTTTCAACTTCATTTTACAAGTATACATACCTCATCAACCGCCCCAGAGTATTTCTCTCCCGTCGTGTCTAGTTCTGTCTGAAGCTTCAATATAGCTTGATCCCGACTCCCAACCTGAAAAATATTTTACATGTACCTTTAAATATGTAATTTTACCTTTAAATATGTAATTTTACCTTTAAATATGTAATTTTATCATAAAATATGTAGTTTTATCTTTAAATATGATTATATACTGCTGTATACCTTAAATATAATGAGAGACACTTCAAAATGAAATTTAAGGAAAAAACCCTCTCTTTGCTTTCCTAACAATTTGAGGTTGGGTGGAGTTCGGGCTTTTGGTTCAACAGAATCTGTAAAGATCACATGGTGATCTTTAAGCTTATTTTTTAAAAATACCCTATATGCACTTTCCTTGAAACTTTCCAGTCCAATCAAGCTTCTATGGTTAATTTCAGGTCTAAGGCAAGCTCTGAAAACACTTATCTACATTCTTTTATGCTACATAATTTTCAAGTTACAATTCAAGGGAGAGAATCTAGATTAAATGACAGCACTAAGTTAGTTCCCTTAGTTTACAAGTTTACCTCTTTCTGACAAGTCCTGTGTTTCTCCTGAGATATGGTGAGGTCAAGTTCTAACTGATGAACTTGTTCTTGCAGGGAAGACAACTCCTCTGTCGTTGATGTACTTATTTTATTCAGATTGGAGTTCTCTGCCTTTAATTTCTCAATATCATCTTCTGCTTTCAACATCTGCAAAAGTTCAGGTGAGAAAAATGTAAATAAGCAATAACTTACATCATTATGATGTTTCTAAACTTTACTATACTTATTTGAATCTGTAATGTAAATGTAATCATGTATTTACAAAGAATTACTAATTTCATTATAATGTAATTGTAATCAAGTTATTACAGGAAATAACATGCATAAATGTAACTGTACTGTTAAAAATAAAATGTACATGTATATGAAACCAGGCAGGTACAGGTTTTGACTTATATCATTACAAAATTAATGTAATTTAAATAAGCTGTAAATGTAATGTAAATGTAATTAAATAATTACAGGTAATGACTTACATCATTATAACATTTACTATACTGTGACTGGGATTCCATCAAATCTTCCTGCAACTGTTTCAACTGCTCTTCCCTTACATGTTTCTATATAAAAAAAATATTTTACACTATTACTTATTTTGTATGGATGAAATACATTTTTAATTAATGCATTAAGCGTACATATTAAGCAAGCACCAATTGGTTTCTTCATAATTTATTACTTCATTGTATCATCATCAAAATAAAGATAGGTAATGTTAATGATAAGACTGCAATAACACACCTTAAGCCTTGTCTTCAATTAGGTGTGCAGGGTTTTTTGGAAAGTACTGTTTTCTAAAGGTAACCCCCCCCCCCTGGAGTTCTGTCTCAAAACTTAGCAATTTCTGACCAATCAAATACCAGAGCTGTGAGTTTGAGAATTTCTTTATAAACTTAGACCCTGTTGTCATATAAGAGAACATGGTCCTTAACTCCTGTAGGGCTCAAACCAACCACCATTTGATTGAAAACGAAAAGTATAAAAACTTACATCTTCTTCCGCCTTTTTCCTAGTTTCATCAAGATCATAATGACATTGTGTAAGGGCATCTTGTAATTTTTTGATGGTTTCTGTCTGTTTCCCAACTTCATGGAGCTTTTCATTATGCATGGACTTGAGTTTACCAATGTCAGCATTTAGTTTCTGTATAGTGTCATCTCTTACTACAACCTGAATGGTGCAAAAAAAAAATTGAAATGATTTTTCCTCATTCCAATAAATTTGTAAAATTCATACTGTCCATTACAAGTTGAAAGGGCTCTCTCTATTTGTTTTGTTTTTGTTGGGTTTTATATAGCACCAACACAATATAGGTCATATGGCGGCTTTCCAGCTTTACAAGTGGGGGAGACTTCAGGGGCCCTTCCTCACAAGTAAAGGTTTTTAATAAATAAACAAAATCATACTAGTAAAAATTTACCAGCCAACAGTATACAGTTTGGTGACACTGCAAGCACAAGACTGGCCTGGTTCTATTATGGTGGCCAAAAAAAAAAACGACATTCGTTATCTCTACTATAGCTTAAAGAGTGTAATTAAAACCTTGCATAATGATGGAATATGGCACTGCATTTAGCTGTCCCTTTCCATATTTTAAAACAAAGCACCGGCTATAAGGTCAACTCTTTCAACTGCTCTTTCCACTTTTTAAATGATCTTAAGCCCTACAGATCAAATGCTATCAAATGAATCTGAAAAGCTACATATATTTTTTCAAGGGAATTAATTTTATTACAAGTTATATACCTTGTCTGTAGTTTCTTTCTGTTGTCTTTGAATAGATGCCAAATCTGCCTTCAACTGACCAATAAAATCTTCTTTGTTATTTACCTACAATAAAAATTTTATTATTCAGTAACAGTTAACTGTCTACTTTCATACCTGACCTTTTATGACCTAAAATTCAATTCAGAGGAACTGCCTAAATGTTGATAACACAAGAGCTGTCCGTAAGACAGCGCGCTCGACTTTTTTATTGCTTGCCAATAAAAAAAGTTTTTGCAGTAAAAGGCAATACAAGAATCTCTGTATTTTTAAAGTGAACAATGGCCATGAGCATTAAGATATTTAGTGAAGAATTATTTTACTGAATTGTGTGATACCCTTGAACACTGCAGCAAAGTTTGAAATGTTTAAGTCAAAAGAGGGCTGGTAAGAAAGAAAAAAAAACTGAGTTGAGCCTTAAATAAATTTAATAGTATTAAACCCACTTTGAGAGAATAAGGTATTTTTACGTCACTCATGATTGTAAACAAGTATTCCAACTTTCAAATTAATATCTCAAACAGTTCAGTCAAAAAGTGGACTGGTACTAAAAACTTAACCAAGATTCTAAGTCGATAAAAGGCCTTAATTTTTAAAACAAATCCTTGACAGAGTTACCTTCTCTTGCGTACAGATGGGGGTAATGATGTGAAATAGCATTAAAAGTTTCAAAGCAATATCTCAAAGGGTTAAGGCAATAAGTGGATTTTACCCATATTCAATGTATTTTCTAAGTCAAAAAGGGGCATAATTCTGTCAAAAACCTTGACAGAGTTATGTCCTCTTGTCTGTTGATGAAGGTCGTGATGGTAAACAAGTATGGTCAGTTTCAAAGCAATACCTCCAATGGTTTTGAAATAAAGTGAGGTGGTACAAAAAACTTAACCAAGCTCAATACACTTTCTAAGTCAAAAAAGGGCCATAATTCTGTCAAAAACCTTGACAGAGTTATGTACTCTTGTCTGTAGATGGAGGTTATGATGGTGAACAAGTATGGTAAGTTTCAAAGCCATACTTGTAATACTTCTGAAATAAAGTGGGGTGGTACGAAAAACTTAACCAAGGTGTGACGCCAACGCCGACGCCGACGCCGGGGCGAGTAGGATAGCTCCCCTTTTCATAGAAAAGTCGAGCTAAAAATGTGTTGTTTGAAAATAATAGTAGTTTCCAGTCTTAACCCTTTTCACACTAAATTTGAGGACTTGAAATCAATACAGAGATTAACTAAATATGCTTTTTATCATTTTTTAAATCAAATGCCATGATCTATTGCTTAAGAACTCATTTTGACATTCTGCTTATATTACATTATCTTTCAATGTACAGAACAGAAACCAAAACTCATTAATTCTAATTGTATTACTTGTCAAAATCTTCACTTGCAAATTTCAATTCTTCACTTGTAAATTATAACTGTTCACATGTAAATTTCAGATATTTCACGCATAAATTTCAATTTTTAACAGATTTTAACTAATTTCGATTTTTCACTATATATATTGTAACAAACACTTACATTCAACAATTTTAGGTTATCACTATAAATATTGTAACGTAACACTTACATTCAGTTGCAGGTTATCTATCTTGGACTGCATGGCGGTCTGATCAATGTTCATGTTTCGAACCTGGTCCTCCAGTCTGTTGATCTCATCGAGCTGGTTCGAGCTGCGCTTCTTCAACTCGTCCACCTGACTCTCCAGGTTTGTAATGCTGCCTTTCTTAGCTTCAATCTATAACACAAGTTAACATTGTCAAGTTTAATACTATCATATTTGTTTAACATGAACAATTCATCATTTCTATATGACATTTTTTTTAATTTGTATCCTACCCTCATATCACACAAAACATTAGACTGAATAATAACAACTATTTAAGTAAATCTCAGACAATGGAATAGAAGTGACAAATCATTTTCATATCTTTATATAGCACACAGTAAAACCTGGTGTTAAAGACCACCTTCCAATGAAGATCACCCTGTCAATAAAGGCCATTCTTCAAACAACCATGAATTAGTTATACTGAACAGAGTAACCTCTATATAAAGACCACTTGTATAAAAAGGCCACGGTTGGTCTCTCCTTTGAATGGCCTTTGTTCACAGTTTTTACTGTATAAATGTGTCAAGCTTTATAATACAAGTTTGCTTTTCAACACAAAAATGCAGATACTGCAGATGTTAATGTAAAATTTGTACCAAACTTATGAGTGCCTGCTGTCTTATTGGTGAGTAAAATTCCAAAATTTCATTTCATGTATTATGATGGTATTAATATAGCAGTACCTCAGTGTTTGCTGTTCTTAGCTGGGTCTTGTGCTGCTCAACCTCTCTCTCAAGTTGGTTAATCTAAAAATAGAAACGTTAATCCAAAAATAGAAACATAAATCTATAAATAGCACTTTAGTACTGAAAAAGAACTTTTACCAAAAACACAAAAATACAAAATCGTATTGCAGTACATTCTTCTCTGAAAACTATCTTTAACAGTGATAAATTTCATTCAAACTTTAGTAGATACATTTAATTTGGTAACTATACAGAAATACAAAATAGTATTATTTAGATTCCTTAAAGATTTGAACAGATAGCTTTTATAACACTAAGTACCCAAAAACATTTAACCATTCAAATCCTGAATTTCATTAGAATTATAAGATACCTATGATATAATATTGATATAAAAATTTATATATATTTCTAGTACTACCGTGTTCAATATATTGGGTTAGCTGTTTTCCATCCAAAATATCACTTAAGTCTTTTATCATATTTTTTTACTATCAAAAACTAATATGTGTAAGAAACAAATGCCCCTTTTCCTCACCCTCTCTAAAATAGGTAACAACTGGTATATATTCCAACTTTTTAAAATCACAGTCCAAGAGACATTGAGATTAGGAAAACAGCTAACAAAATATTTATTTCCCATATGTAATTAGTTTCTTTTACATAATAAATATGTTTAGTAAAGCATAATAATAATTATAATGTTTTTAACCCATTCATTGTTGTCCATATTATAGACACAATTATTTATTGTGAATCTCCCTTTAACAATGAATTAATTTTTGCCATGAACAACATCCAGATAAAAGGAAGGCTTGCAGTGCTTACAACCAGAAGGGTGTCAATCACCGTTATTTAAAACTGCATGCAAGATTTTGATTTATGAAATATCTAAAAAACATGTTAATTCAATCTTTTATCCTTTCAGATAAACAATAAATAACATTTATTCCATTGCAATGCTGAACCAAAATTGGTTATTAGCAATTTAGAACAACTAAATATACAGTTTTTCTTGAGCCGATAACCACTTTCAGCAGAATCTGCACCAAAATTGGTTATTGGCAACTTATGGTAACTGTATGTTTACTTGAGCCGATAACCACTTCCAGCAGGTTATCAGCATTTCTATAATGTATTCTAACTTATCTAAAACTTACACCATATAATCCATTTGTCTGCAGTATATATTAAGACAGTTAAAATACATCCATAAATCATACAAATTTTTCAAGAGAGTACAATTAATGCCTTTAAGATGAGAACTGTAAGTAAACTTTGACACACATACATGATTTTTGTGAACATCTAAAAACATACATGTAGATATGAAAGAAGTGATTTTTGTTAAAACACACTGAATTTAAGATTCTGAAGTAAGGTTGTGAAAATATTAATTCCTAGATTACCTCCCTTTATTGAAAAAGTTTTGGTTACTTTTTCTTTCTTTCTTTTTTACTACATTTGCCCTTATTCATTACAAGTAAAGTTTGACTACACACACTTTTCCTTAGTCAATTTTCATAAATTCTTTCCAAAATGATTCCCACTGGCAAATTATTTTGTATAAAAAATATATCCCAAAATTGAAGAAAAAAAAAATGTTTTTCATGCACCAATCTTAAGAAATATCTAGGAATTTATAACAGACATAATGGTTTTCACAAGACAGTAAGGAAAGTCTCGATAAGAAATGGTACACAGAGGTCAAAGGAGGTCAAAGTTTACTCACAGTTCCATCAAGATTATCCAAATGATTAACACCTTCCATCAACTAGTTTACCAAATAAATCTACTTTAAAATCTTATATGTTATATCTGCAAACATTTTTTTTTTTTCAATTTACTCCAGTGCTCAATAAGACAACAATAAACGTATGTATCTTTGGTATCTGGTCTAAGCAGATTTTAGAATTATTTGCAACTTTATCCTTTGTATTGAAAAACTATTTTCACACGCAGATTCTTTTATCTGATTTATTTTAATCTTCTAAAATATGACAATTTCACACAAAAAGTGATTCACTGCGGATACTATTATGAATTTACAAATCTGGGCAAGTAAATACAACCTATTTTCATTGAAAAATAAATAGAATAATCTTCTCGACTTAGTATAAAATTTAGACAAGTTTTTGTTGTTGTTGTTTTTGCCCATATTAAAGAAATCATGCATTTTTGTCATCTTTCCCCTAAATTTAGCATTTCAACTGTTTATTCCCACTGTATAACCTAAACAAATTATATTGTAACAAACTATAGTATTCATACCTCAGTTCAAAGGTCCAAAACTTCTTTACACAAATGTAAGACAGATTTATGATAAGAAAAACATAGAAAAAGTTTACAGAAATTGAAACAACAAACAAACACTTAGCCTTGAAAATGTTGAAACCAAAAGTTAAAAGCCTCTGTCACCAGTATAGAGCCAGGCCAGCCTGCACATCAGTGAAATCTGATCAGGCTCTTTACTGTTGGCTGCTTTATTTTTAGAACTTTGATACTAAAACCCCTTTAATAATAAATGGACAGTTCCAACTTCAAAGCAGGACAAGTCCATTATACAAATTTATCATAGTAAAAGGTAAGACATCATACCTTTTCTTCCCGTTTATTGTTGATTTCTTGTAGATTAACGTAATCCATTTTAAGGCGTTTGATTGCATCCTCTCTCCTCTTGACCTATAAAATATAACATTGAATGAATATATAGACCTTGTTATCACAGATTAAAACTAATCTATCCAAAAGTTTACAATGCGACACTTAAAGCAATACATTTAAAATAAAAAAACACAGTTACTAACAAAGTCAAATGCTTAAATGGTACATAACTGTATTCTTATAACAGACAACAGAGCTATGAACCTGATATAAATTCAACCTTTCTTGGTCCATTCACCTAATGCTTTCTTCCTATTTAGTAACTGACTTGAAACAATATATTCTTAAAGTTTTAGAAAACATTGTTTTGTGACAAAAGATATATGTAAAGTTATACACAATTTCATGCCAATCAGAGTTCATTAATTTTCATCACCTCTAGTTCCATAACATCCATTTTCCTTCTACCTGGGCTACCAGTAGCCATATTAAATTCCAAACTCATATCAACAATTAATCACAGATTGATGTCAGTCCAAAGAACAAAAATCTGCTCCAAAGAGCAGAAAAGAACTCAACTTTTGAATTTTAAACAAAAACATTAAGAAAACAACACTTTTTATTGAACTAAAACATGGTCCAAAATCAGAATTTTCAAATCACATTTCTCAATATTTTGCGACCAAGTAAGAACTTGTTAATCAGTTACTACACACATGTCAAATGGAGGATTCATGTATATTATCAATTTTTGTCATCTTTTACTCAAATCATTTGAACACAATTAACGCCACAATGTGCTTTTTGATTATTGAGTTTATCTTTAATCATGTAAAACAAACCTTGTACACAGTCTCGCATTGTTTATATCTTACGAGATTTAATATTGATAAACAACCATGACTTTGCCATGTTGTTTATAAATTGTCAATAGACGAAATCCTGTGTTTAAAGTCTTTATAAATTTTCATAATTGGATGGAATTGACTGTAACAATTGAATTTGTTTTTGAAACATGTAAGACAAACCCATGATAAAAGACCACTCTTAGAAAATGGAACAGGTTTTTTTGCAGCATTTTGCACCATTCCCCTATACCTAATATATTTATTCAATGTTTTTTTGTTTTGTTTTTTGTTGGTTTGGGTTAAATGTTGCACCAACACTGTAAAGATCATATGGCGACTTTCCAGATTTATTGGTGGAGAAAGACCTAAGGTACCCCTCTGTGCATAATTTCAGGCACAAATGGACACTTGAGAAGAACCACACATGAAAGAATCCAAAGTAACTAGCGGTGAGGGGCAAGTGGTTTTAAGTCACATGAAGATGAAAATAGCTCAAACATTTTACAACAACAACCATCTGTGGCACAAATGTTTTGATTGAAAATTTTTGTAAAGAATTTCACAAAAAAATATTTTGGCAACAAGACCCATTACAGTCTTTAAAATCAATAAAATGTTGTAATTTCATACAGATATTTTAACTTCTGTGTATTGTCCTTAACAGGTGTTACTTAATTTACCATTTGCTTCAGGATAGCCTTTAATCAACTTTCATATACACTTATAACAAACTTTTAAAATAAAATGTCAACACAAAATGCTTAAAAACAGCATGTAACAATTTTTTAACAAATGAACTAATACCTCTATGCGTAAAATTATCCTCTACATCATCATAAAACAATATTAAGTATTTGATTACTTTACTAGGATTAGCATATTTCAATTATTTCCAAATTAAGAAGATCAACAGTGAGTTTCTACCTTTAAATTTTTTTTTTTTCCTTTTTTCCCATTCTGTTTGTCATTAGTTCTGGCCTCAAAGGTATAAAACATTTTACTAAGACCTGTTTCAACTCTTGACACAAACAAGGGAACTTGCTATTTATAGTTATAAAACTCCCCAAAATAAGCTCTTCCAATGGACCAAACTAAATGAAGAATAATTTTCAAAAAGATATCTAGGCAACCAAGTTTATACCTTAAATACCATTAAAGAAAGAATAATTTTAAACATTTTTAAGTATTCCACTCCTGTATTATATATCTGCTAAAAAGAGTTCAGTGTACGATTAAAATAAAATATTTTCACCTCTGAGTTAAGCACATCTTGCTCGCTCTGTGCGTTGATGGCGAAGGCTTGGATTCGAGCCTCCAGCCTGCCGTTCTCCTCAACAGCCTCCCGATACTGGGTCTTGACCTGAACCAGTTCATGCTCCAACTGTTGTATGGTGATTTCTCTTCTTGATAACTGAAGATAATACACAGACAAAAATTATCATACTTCAGTAATTATCATTCCTGCGAAAATCATAGATTAGTTGAAATGTCTCTATTTTCGCTAAATTTGATGAAAGCTGATTTGGCTTTGTGACCACTTTCTGGAACTAACCATCATTGGTGTCATTAAAGCAAACAGGGTCGTGACCTAAGAAGTTTGATTGAGCGGCAGACACTTTAACCACTAGGCCACCACAATCTTATCAAAGAATTTTTTTCACAGAAAATTACCTTACTTTAGCATTCATGCAAATATTCATAGAAATACATGATCCATTAATCTGATATATATATTTATATATCCATGAATTACATATAATTAAAGAAGCAAAACTTTAACAAGTAATTTTCTAATCTTAACTGCAGCAACAATACAGTGTTATAAAATAGTTCTTTCATGTACTTACGCTGTCATCAGTTTTATGTTTAATATCTTCAACATTCATCAGATCTCGCTCCATTTTCTGTAGAGACGACTCTTTCTTCCCACAATCCTCCTCTAGGTCACGGATGGTTGACTGCAGACGGCCAATCTGTTCCTCACGTGACAACATCTGCAACAATCACAAGTAAATGTGGAGGGTTATTCATTATGTATAAAAAAATATTTATATTTTTGCTAGAACCAAAGAAAGAAAATGGGAAAGTAAGTATGAAGCTACCAAAATGATTGAGTTTGATTGAGCATTTGGTGGATTCTTTTAAATTTATTGAAGTATTAGAATTTTCTGATTTCCGTAATTCAGGAAAATGCATGTAAATTGAATCATACAAAAAAACCTATTCAGTATTGTAAGGATGGAGTAAGGTTTCACAAAAAAATTTCGGAGAAAAGTTTCATGAATAAATTCTCATATCAAAATCTGATATCAAAATTTTCTTGTATGCGGTTGAGGCTTAAGGCCACAATGACACTGTCCAAGGCCTATGGCAACTTTCAAGCATGATTTGACTCTCACATCCATCGTACACAAAATCTTTAACATCCACATAATCAGGGGAAAAGCCTACCTAGAAAACAACTCATCTACCTCAGTTAGTTGTACGGTTTATCTTGTATGAGAATAATAAAATCATTAAATGGGAGGTCCACAAACTTGACATATAACTTAAGTTCAGGTATATACCTGAGCTTGGTTCTGGGAGAGTTTTTCATGAAGGATGTTAATTTCAGCCTTAAGTCTGGCCACTTCTTCCTCTCTATCAGTAAGTTTAGATTTAAACATAGTCTCAGACTGTCCACTCATCATGTCCCGTTCCTGAAGATTCAACTGAAGTCGGTCAACCTGAAAACAAAACCAGTACCATTATGAATAGTTTGGCAAAAAACTGGAGCAGAGATTCAGATTAAAATTCAGCAAAATAATAATAATGTAACTTTTATTTATTTTATCAATTTTTTTTTTTAAATATTTTTTTTGATGGGGATGGAGGTGGTAGGGGGGTGGGGTGTTGAGTATTTCTCACTGAAATTAACTTGTTCCCTTTCACTTTTTACAAGATAATGTTATAATGTTTCCCAATGTACAGGACAGGACAATTATAATTTAGGAAAGACAACAAAACTTAAAAATTCAGGCAAATGAAATATTTCAGATTTGAACATTACCAACTTGAATTAGTCAGTCAGTCACTTGAAAATAAAGGAAGATAATTACCTCTCTAGCAGAAGCCGTATATCTGCTGTGTAACTGTTGGAGTTCTTTTTCCAGGTGCTCAATACGACGTTCTCCTGCCTCAGACTGAAAGTTAACAAAAAAATCTGTCAATTATTTTTCCATTATGGTTTTCACTCTTTGTCTAAGTCAATGTTTGGTTTTAATTTCCATATATAAGAGTGATGCGTGCTTTTATGTGCATTATTTCTGGCACCAAAAGGTACTAGGGTAAAACTACCAACCTTCAATAAGCTAGCTGGTGAGATTCTGGCAGGAAAGAATCCATAGTCCATTGTGGGATTTGATATCACAATTGTGAGGGGCAAGGAGGGGCAATAGAATCAAGTTGGCTATCTTAAATACTCAACAAAACAAAGTCCAAGGTCAATTTTTGCATCCTAAATAAACACAATTGTGAGAAGCAAGACAATTGAAGCCCACAACAACAGAGGTCCTACACCTAAATATAACAATAAGACTGACCTTGGTCCCGGTTCCTTTCAATTCATCCCTCAGCTGTTTAATAACATCTCCCCTGTGTTGGGCTGTTCCAAGTGCCTCCCTCAACTTCTCTTCAATTTCTCTATTCTCGTTTCGCAGTTTAACGATGGCATCATGACGTTCTGCAACCTGGTATCACAATTTTTTTTTTTTTTAAATTCACTCTTGAAATAAATGAAATGTTTTGTTTGTTTTTCTACTTATAATGAACATTTGATTTGATTTGAACATCATTTGATCAAGCAAGTTAAGGAAAAAGTTGTAAAACAAGAAAGCTTTAAAAACTAAAAATAAAATTCAGAATAGATAATATCAAAATACCATACCAATTTAAAGGTAAGGGGATAGCTCTATAAGAATTGCCTGATAAAAGTATTATCTTATTCTGATAGTGACGTAGATACTAAGTTTGGTGAATATTCATAAATATATAAGGGTTGATACAAATTTTGAATAAATATGGGGTTGCAACATTTTTTGATGAAGGTGAATAATGGTCATATATATATACAGGTGAAAATTATTTTTGTTTGTTTGTGTTATTGTAAAGAACAATATAGAATAGTAAAGTACTGTAGAAGACAAAGAAAACTCACAAAAACTGCATCAAGTTAAAATTGCTAAAAATATTGAAAATTCTTGAAGTGTTTAAGATATAAAGAAATAAAAACAAATTTGTACATATCATCACCTTAGTGCAATAACTGGTTAACTCCAATTAATTTCAAAAGGACTTAATCTGTTACTGCACTAAGGTGATAAAATTTATGAACAAATGTAACTCTAATCTAATACAAAGCTTTAACTATTAAGTGTAAACTATCCCTTTTCCTTGCACAGCCCTCTCAACGACCACCATAAAGGTGTAGGTTCAAGATGACTAATAAGACTATTATATATCAAGTTTTTAGCAGTGTTCAACCTATTTGTATGAAAATTAAAGCCATATATCACACTAAATCATATTTTGCATTCCCTATTCTTAAATAAACCTTTTTCTAAATATATTTTTCTGAACTTTTAGAAAAAAAAGGTCATGAAGAGAATTTCTATAATAGCTCTGAAAATCCATGCATTTAATCAGCTTTAAATAAAATTTTCTCAAAGAAGGCCAAAGAAACAAATCATTAATCAAAGCAAAAAAAAGGAGCCACCTTTTCTACAGAGTTAGTGTATCTTTGCTCAAATTCAATAAACAAACATTAGAAAGAAGTTTAAAATCAGCAGTGAGAATTTTAAGATGTTAAATTAGGTTATTTGCATGAATTGAGTGTAAAATATGCAAACATGCAAAAGGAAATTTAATTAAGATTTTGAACACAACAATTATTCCTAAAAGTTTATAAAATTTTCCAACAAAAATGACATCTAAATAAAATAACGAAAAATAAAATCTTCTTCTTTACACGTTTTATTCAATCAAATCAATAAATTGCTCTATTTTTACCTGATTTTTTATATTTATTGACATAAATTTTAGACTTTCATTTGAACTCTTAATTGCTTTGAGTTTTAACATAAAATTCATTTCTAACAATATAAAATTTGAAATAATGATAGCTTCAGAAAAAGAAAATGAAGCAGAGAAAAATGTAGAAATTGTATAAAAAGCAAACAAAAGCAGAATGTCAAAAAGGGGAAAGCACAATATATATTTGTAAAGACATTCTAGATGAACATACTTCCACTTTCTCTCGCTTGAGTTTCTCCACCTGTCAGTTTAGAATAAACCATGCACACTGTTATAAACACCAACATGCACTTCATCGCATATTACAATATGACAACAAGTTTGACAAAAATTAAATCGCACATTAAAAATGTCATAAAAAAACGTGAAAACCAGTTTCAAAAATCAGCTTCATTTTGATTGGTTGATTCAAATTTAAAACTGACCAATGGTTGAGATTTTTTTCTTGACTAGTATGAAATTTTCTCTTTTTTTTTTTACCTTAATAATACGCAAATTTCTTTTTTCAACTTAAATGTTTAACATTACTTTTAAGTTAAACAAAAGCTACAAATTGAATTCTGTTGCAATAGAAATTTTTTCAACACCTGCAAGAAGATCTAGTAATAATTGCAAGAAGTTCTTAAATTTTCAAGAAAAATGTTTCACTTCCAACAATTTTACAATCATCAGTAATAGACCATATAAATGTTGTGTCATCAAAGTTAAAGTCATGCATGATTAAACAGTAACTATTAATGAAAACAAAACTGTATAGATACATTGTAATATTTATATTTTTATTCATAATATAAAATTACATCATGCAAACATATAAACATACATATGTTTGAAAGTGATAAGATATTATCTTAACTTTTACCCCCTACATTTTTTAAATGGCTTGTCCATATTTTAATCTGGGCTAAACCATTTATCATTTTTAGGAAAAATTTCAAAGCATGTCAGATTGAATAGCAAACACTGCAGAACATGACCAGACTGCCCAAATGTGCCAGCACTGGTTGCATGGGTAGAAACAGTTTTGGCTAACAGGCAAAATAGTGAAAATATGTAAGTCACAGTTTAGACTTAACTAAATTTTTTACTATTTGACTATGTTTTGATAGTTCATACTGCAGCCCTTCAAAGAATTTAAATCTTCTAATAGAAACAAAAAGTCCATTAGCAGGTTTGATGCTTTCCCACTTACAGCTTTTTAGCCATAACTTGCCAAAACCAGAAGCGATTAACCTTTATCATCAGTATAGAGCCAGGCTAGCCTGCACATCCCAACAGTCTATAATGGTTGGCTGTCTAACTTTTAATTTTCATCTTGATATCCCCACATTGATAATGAGCTGTTCCAAAAATGGAAGCTGGATAAGTCCATTTAAATTCTGAAGGGTTTATTTTGCCCAAACAGGCTTAAAACTTAAATAAAGGTCTAAACCTTTAAAAGGACAAAAGTGGCAAGACTTGCACAGAGTTTGGCCACAGAGTCTGGCTACAAAAATCAACAAAAGTAAATAAAACATCAACTTAAAATAGCAAAATAAAGCCATGGTATCTAAGTACACTAGAAGGGACGTGGAGGGGGAGGAGAGAAAAAAAAAACATGGTAAAAAATTTGGCATAGTAAAGAACACCTGTAGCAAATGAAGGGAACACTTTAGAAAATGTACATTACCTCGGAAGTCAGGGCATCTCTCGTGTCTTTTGATGATGACTGAAGTTTCTGTATACTGTTGGTTAACATGGTAATCTAAAATAAACAACATAAAACAATAAACACCATAACAAAGTATAAACACCATAATTAAACCACCATAGCCATGGTTTACATTATAAATGTAACTGAGATGTTCTATCAAATTCTAAAGCAAAAACAAAAACACGAGTTTTTGTCTTAAGTCCTACAGATAATGACTAAAGTTAACATATTTATGTACTTAATACTTACAGATGCTAAGAATATTTTTTTTTTACAAAATTTATCACATCAACAGCTTTAAGCAAGACATTTTAAATATTGCAGGAAAAGTAAAACATTAGAACTTTAAAATAGAGACAGGTGTAATAATTTACTTAATAATTATAATAAAATAAGAATATTCGAAAGTACTACAAAAATCTATCGTCCTGAAATCTTAAAAACAAAACCTGTAAAAAATGAAATAGAAGATAAAATCATTCTTATTACCCTGAATTCTCTAAATACACACAGTAATTTTATTACTATATATTTCATGCAAAGTACATACATACATACACAAGTGCGTAAGATTCTAGTCAATTTGCCATGCAGTATATCTGGGTGCAGTCACATAAGAGTAAAACTTTTCACTAGACATTCATGGTTAGTATTTGACATTTTTTCTTGTATTAGTGTTTATATTCTAGGACAAAAAAGTACTATACATATAAAATTATGTCCACATTCAATCCAATATTATTTTCATTCAAGTATTCTATAAAATTAAATTACTGAAGCACATAACATCACCTTAGTGCAGTTACAGGTTGACTCCTATTAAATCATATAAGGAGTTAACCCATTACTGCACTAACATGACAAATTATTACATATTTTACACAATTCCAAACCCCTTCCAAACTCACATTTATCTACCACCTTTTTTTAACAATACTCAAAGCTTAAGAAAATGTTTATATTTTTACCCTGATACACCAAATTACGAACTAATTTTAAGAAAAGACATAAAATTTAAGCCATGCAAACACAAAAGTAAAGAAAGCATTTTGGGGGTAAACATAGGATTCTGAAAACTTAAAAAAACATGGGCTTCAAAAAATTTAAGTTTTCAAATCATTCGGAAGTTATAAATGAAAATCATGACCAAAGTTTAATAGTCTGATAACACTAACATTGGTATATGGATAAGATTTAAAAAAAAAATTCAGAGAAAAAGTTTAGGGGAAAAGGTACAACCAGAAAACACTGGGATTGCCAAAACAAAATTGAATGATAATTATATGCGTTAAGTTCAAGTGTAAATACGCCAAAAATAACTAATGGTGTGATTTTAAAATACAGAAATTTTAAAATTCAAGAATTTTGTATCTTTTTCATATTTTTCTTTAGTTTTTATTCAAAATTATACAAGTTCTTTGAAAATATTTTGTGTTCTAACAGTATTGTTAGCAAAGAAAATCATAGTTTTTCACCTGCAATAGAAAAAGCATTTCTTTTTTGGAAGAAAATGATTCTTATTAAGAAAGCGCTATTATAAAAAAGTTGTCATGCTAAAATACATAAATTATGTCTTTTCCTCATTAAAACATTCACCATACAATATACAATAATAAATATAAAACATGCATCACAGTGTGTACATACGCAGAGAAAAAATAGTTCTACTAAATTACTACATCACATCACCATGCAACAGAGTGCTCCAGATTTTGTTTTTTTATACTTTTGTTTTTAAATTTTCACAGAAACGAGTAACAAAAACAACCTCTACTAAAACCACACAATAATCATGCTAGCATTTGGTCTCGTGCATGTGTAATACCTGCTCACACGACTCCGAATGTTGTGCACGTACTGAAGCAATTTCGCCATCTTTCCGTGCCAATTTCGCTTCAATTTTACTAACCTGATTTTATAACAAACAGGGGATAAAAATAAACCAACTGAAATATCTTCTGTGAAATCATTAACATTTCCGTGATCAGCATATTGCAGGTTTTGTTCTTGTCCGAAACACTAACCTGCTCATTTTGCATACATTATCTTGTGGTTGAACTTCCCATTTTAGACTGGGATATCAATGCTAGCTGTAGATAGTAAAAGTTACTTTAACATATTTGATGCACATTGTTTTCTTTTTATTAATTTCCCAATTGTTCTTTTTTATATTTCATTCTTTTTAACTTGTTGCTTATTTCCTTTAAATTATTATATAAATATCAACTTGTTCCAAACATGTCATAGCAGTTCAGTTTCACTGGCTGAGTCAAGTGTCCCTGGTACTGCCGCATATGTATGGATTACCAATCGTTTCAAATTGGTAAAAAGGTGAAAATCATTGAAGTATGAAACAAAAGAGTAGTTAGGCTTGATCCACATACCTTTTGCATGTTGACTATGTACTTAACCGACAAGCTATTCAGCCTTATCTTGGTAAAAAAATAAAATATTAGCAATGGATTTCCCCTTGAGGTTGACACTTTTTGGGTGATATAGCTCATGAAATTCCACAAATCAATGCAAAATGGGCAGGTTGATATTTTTCGCACAATATTCCACATGGCTAAACCCAACAAAATTCAAATCCCCGTAAATAAAACCAAACAAGCAACCATATAGCGTGCTTTATCCTTGAACGCTAAAAATTTAAGAATATGTCCCACCAAAAATACACGCCCCATATCAGTACAAAATTATGTGCTCACAAACGAAATGATTTCACAAAATTAAAATTTCATTCCTTATTAAACATGCTAACTCTACACTATCATTTATTGAGGATAATCAAAATACTAGAAACGAAAACAAGGGTTTTAAAGAAATTATCAAATAAAATCAAATTCTGATTATTTCCTTAGGATTTTCTTGTTTATAAATTAGTAAAATGCATTTCAGTACATAAATGAATCAAACATTTTTTGTTAATAATAGATCAAACAAAATAATTCGGCAAACTTAATCAAAATTGTGCGCAGGTTGTCAGTTTTGCGAGAAAAAAACTAAAAAGTGCATTTCAGTATTAAGAGCTGCAAAGTACAAAAAGGTTTCCAAGGTGAACAGTGAAACTACATACTTCTGTTTTTGCATCGTCTGTTTGTTTCCTTGCATTGGAGAGGTCCTCTTCAAGGGACTTAACTCTGGTTTCTACTCTATGGAGCTAAAAATAGCATTGTGGTTAAAAATAGCAACTTAACTGACATCATTCCCAACTATGTCACATGATCAGCCTGAGCATGCTCAAAGGCTAACAAGTTCCCTTTCTATTTTTAGTACAGGTTAAAGAATGATAAAATGCACAAAGTTAAATGATATATATATAAATATGGATGTATACATGACACAACGATTAACTAATACATAAATACGTTCTAGAATAAAGCATTTGAAGTGAGCTGTGAAGGACCTATCATAAAATGCATATGTGCGTTGCTAATTAATTCCATTTAGCAAGCAGACTTTTAGCTTTTTGTATCTATTGCTAAAACAAAACTGGTCACATGCCAAAAAAGAGCTCCAAATTTATTGTCTTTCAACAACCTTAAAGGCCCATTATGCCCCAGTATGCTTTTTTCCTTAAAAGCTTTTTATTTCTTGTGTCCCATTATAGTTTCCAAAATGTTACTTACTGGCCAATTACCAGAAACATATTTTGCTTCTGGCAAAATCTTTTTGGCAAGTAGTACATTTATAATAAATAAATATTTTGTATGAAAGTCCAAATATTACTTTGTTTACATTTTACTATTAATTTCACATTCAGTGTTACTTTTTCAGGTTTAATAAACATCTAACATGCCCTTAGACCATTATTTTACTGTAACAAAACTTATGTTTGCCATTTCTAAAGAATGAAAATTTTATTTGTTTCCGTGGCATAATGTGCCTTTCAAATCAAAGAAAGGGAAAAACATCAGAACTTTCAGAGTATTTTCACTTCTTTGAGCCAGTGACCAGTTTCAAAATGAACATGATCATGTTAAAGCAAAGTCTATCTAAAACATTGAACTTGATCATGTTTTGTACATTGAAAAGATGATTTCCTGCCATAATTTGTCACTAAAAACATTATCCCAAGCAATGCAAAAATTTTCAGACATGGATATCTTTTTTTTAAATATGACAGCTCATTCAAACACAAAGTTGCGTTAAAAATTTGTAACTAGTTTGAGTATGTAATTAGAAATTAACTATTTATTAATCATTGTTTTTAATAATGTATAGACAGAACTGTTAAATGATATTTCAATCTCTGACTGCATATAATGAAAATAATATAAAATAATTTGAAAGTTACATAAAAATTCAGGGAAAAAAAGGTGCATTCCAAACCAAAGTATAAGTGCTTTAGGTATAAAAGTTTTATCGGTGTATAGGGAAACATTCAAGTAAAAACTGTGCATAGGTATGAAAAACAAAAGAAAAAGGAAATTCCATATTTTTGTTTTCATTTCATTCATCCAAATTTTGTGTAAAATATAAGGTGCTGAAATACATGCATTTAAATGTATCAGTGTTTCTAGAAAGTGTAAAAGTAATTCGCTAATCTCCACAAATAATCCCTAACTTCTCCACACAAATTAGATGGTGCTGACAAATAGGTTACGGGCATAATGCAAAGGGAATTAACAAATCTAAGACAAAGATTTTATAACTGAATTCTCTCCCTTTCCATCTAAGTATACTGGTCCTCCAAACAATTTTCAAGCAAATTATTTGTAATAAGTTTTTTTTCCATAAAAATATTAAATACTGTTATTTTTTATCACATTATTTTTTATCAGTTAACATATCAGTCACCCTTTATAAAAATTTATGGAAATAAATTCTTAATTTGAGATATAAAACATGACTAAACTTTACAAGACTTTGCTTTAAAAAAAAGGTTGAAAAAAAATTGCTTCTCAAACTCAACCAAGACAGATATGACATCAAAATAAATAGAAAATAAATAAAAAAAATAAATGAATAAAATAAAAATTAAGAAAAAAAACTGATAAAAAATAAGGCAATGGGATATATCATTTCTGTATCAATTTGTTTATATCAAGATTATTAATATTTTCTTACGACTACTCTATCACCAAATACTGCCTAAAGACAGATTCCTTTACCATTGCCCATAGCAGAAAATTTCGAAGAAAAAAGCAAAGAGGACCAAATTTCAAGAAAAAATCACATTAGTAACTTCTGCCTGTTAATGCACAATATGTGAGCAAAGGGAGATTATTTACTTTTGACCTTAACTAGTTATCATCTAGTCAGAGTTGTCTCCACTTTAAAGAGAAATGAGAATAAAGAGAGGTAATAAATTCTCAATCCTAAGTGGTTCTCCAGGTCAAAGAATTATCTCCACTTTGAAAAGAATGTGAGTGAAGAGAGATAGAAAACTTTAAAACTCAAAGAGTTATCTTCACTTTAATGAAGAAGTTTTTCATGATAAAGAGTGCAAAAAGAAAAATTAAAACATTGTGAATGAGAGTTACCTCCCCTTGTACAGGGAGGCTTTTTTTTTTTAAAGAAAAGTGCAAAGGGAAGTAATGCACACTGTGAAACAAATAGAGTTACCTCCTCTTGCTGGTGTTTAATTTTATCCTCAGATATATGCAGATTTTTAGTCTGCTGGTCGAGCTATAAGCATGCATATACAATATTACATCATATTTAATATTTAACAAGAAACTTCTGAGACAGGCTTTGATACACGATTGCTGCAGGTTTTGGCTGTTCAATATATAACCCTTACTATGCTAAATATCTTATATGGACTTGCCGATCTTTTGATTTGGACCAAACTATCATCATTTTTAGGGAAAATAATTTATTCACAGTAACTCAAAAATATTTCTGTAAAATAAGATTATTGTACAATTTACATATATGAACAGTCAAGAACATGCAACATTTAGTGTATCTCAAAAAAAAATATTCATATTTGGGCACAAAATGCAACAAACAAACTCAAAATTTCATCTCAAAAATGCACGTAACTTCAAACACTCTGGCTAGCCGAATTCAACACTGATAAAATTACCACATGTCAAAACTAGACTCGCAATAATAAATTTAAATAAAGTTAAACATACATCTTGCAATATAATATTGTCAAGTGCACAGCTGGCTAAATCAAAATTCATGTTACACGATTTTGCCTTTATAAGTTTTTACATTGTTAAAGTACACGCCTCGATCAATAAAATTAGCCTTTTGATTAGACTTAAGCAGATAAATCTAAATCAATTTCGATAAAAATATTGATTAAAAACCTTTTTTATTACCTGGCGCAAAAACTGCGCAATGGCAATTAAAAAAGAAGAATTGAGTGCATATATGGATTGTTATGCTTTTAAACGGTCTATCAACTCTTTTGCAATCAAATGAATGGGACAATTAAATATATTCTCTTGCGAGATAATGGCAAAAATAAGCCTGAATTAAATTTTTTTTTAATCTTTAAGAAAACTGTTCTTGTTATGCTGAAGATGCTCAATAAAAAAACTTATAAAGGCAAAAACTGTTTGATTTTTAGCTGTATATTACACAGTTACATGTATATATTTTCAAAAACTGGTTTGCATTTATTACCTCTGACACTGCCGCGTCACGTTTTTCCTGTAAACTAAGGACGTCTCGTCGTAACTTCTGTATAGTCTCATCACGTCTGGCAAGTTCCGATTTCAACACCGTATGATGATCTTTCGTAGAAGTTTGACCGTTCCTCAGACTATCCTGAAGCTGCCCGATCTATAAATAGACCAGAAGTTTATTTATATTCTACCACTTGCATCTTGATTTAATATTGATCAGTATATGCAGCAATAAACAACAATAAACGACAACAATCATCAAAGCTGATCTGGCACAATACATTAGGTTAAGATAAGGTCTTTCTCAAAATAATAACAACAATTGTTGGGATGAAAATGCCTAAAAAACATTGTATGTCATTAACAGAGCAGAACATAAGACCAACCTCCTCCAGAGCCCGCCTTCTCTGCTCCTTAGAATCCTGTAACTCAGCCTCAAGGGTGCGAATACGCCTTTCATAGTGAGATACCTAAAATGAAAAGTATTCAATTAAAATTTGATATCCCTTTACAATCACAACCCGAAGATCTATAATTCAGTCAAACTTCACAAAAAATAAAGAATCATTTCAAGATGTCATGAGATATACATGTAAAACTAAAACATATTTTTAATCAATTCTTATTCAATAACCATAACCATGTTTTTAAATTCATTAATATTTCACATCTAAAAGAATGTGTTTTTTTTCTTATCGAAATTATTTCATTTCATTATATTTTCCATCTCCCAACTTAAGCTCCTAAGCCAAACTAGACTCAATACATTAAGCATACAAAGCTATGACATGTTGCCAAAAAACTAGTTATGTAATATGTCAAAATATACAGCCAAAAAAACTTTAAAAGTTAATTCAAAAACTCTTTCTTTTCTTTTATTTTTCTCTATTTTATCATTTGCTTGTCTCTATTTTTATATGGAATCACATTATAATATGCCAAACCAAACAAAACAAACTTAAATATCAAACAAAACAAAACTTGCCTCGGTCATTTTTGTTTTTTGACAAAGAGGCTTTAAAAGCCAAATTCACAAATTCACTTCATATCCATTGTAAATATATAAAAAAAAATACACAAAAACACACACGGGATTTAACACAAGCGAAAATAACACAGGTATATCCGCAGAATTTTTTTTCAAAACTTTGGTTTAAAATATCTCAGCGCCAGAATAAAATCCTGATCATAATTCAAAGTCACTCGATGTTAGTTAACTGGCTTCATTGTGTACACATATGCAAATATTTTACTTTAAGATGAAATATAATATCACGATATAACCGATAGCCGAGCTTTTGGGGGATTGCTATTTTGAATGGACAATCAATAATTAGATTATCAGTTTATGAAGTATCGAAATCTTTGTTTTAATTGGAGCACGGTAAATCATTTCATGCCAATTTAAAATCAATCGAGTGATGACGATGGCAATACCAAGGCTAAATACCTGTCACATTTTTAACAAAAACAACGGTCAGTTTAATAAAATGCCATAAAATCAACATTTCATATATCAAATTATCAAGTTTCAAATTCTTTTTGTGAAATACAAATTTCCGCTTGATCTACTTCATCATGATTTAAACAATCTAATCAATTTTGGAAATAAAAAATCTTTTAATCTTATCGCAATATGTCAAAGTCTTCTATTATAGTTTTTCAAAATGTTTATACATGAAATAAAACGTATTCACACTATTCGAAATACACAAATGTTGGTATCAAATAAATCAAATGTCAAGATATCAGTGAAAATGAATTTTTCCTTCAGATAACTCCATATTTGTAACATTTTTTCGTGCCTAAACATGACCCATTTTTTTCACTACTCGACATTGCAGTATTTGTAAAAGTGTTAAATCCGACATACAAACATTTACTCTATTACACATACTTGAAAGAATAACTTTCAAGTTATTTCACTTCTTATCAAACACTCTTAATTGCAATTGTATTATTTATGATAGTAATTGCAATTGTATTATTTATGATAGTAAGAAATGGTAACCCAAGTGTTAAAACCTTGATCATTTATATAAATCAAAATGTTTATTAAATTGTCTTTTTAAAGGCCAATCAAGTCTAAAAGATGCTACTTTTTACAAAAACTTACTATCTTTGGTGTCCCATTACAGTTTCCAAAATGTTTCTCATTTTGACAATATAGTAAAGCCATCTTTTGCTTATTTTTGCATCGTGGCAATTAGTGCATTAATGGTTATTTAATATTTTGTATGGAAGTCAAAACACATTTGGATACCTTTTTGTAAATTATTTCATATTAAAAGATTAATATCTCACATGTTTTAAATCAATTCTATCATATATTTTCCCTTTCTACAGAAGGCAAAATTTATATTTTCAAGGCTCAGTATGCCTTTAAAAAAAAATGAACATAGCCTGTAAAATGGTTATATTTTAAGACATGGACAATCTTTTTCCAGCTTTCTGCTTTTACTTTTTTTGATTAGGAAAAAACAAAAGTTATGCCTCCTTAAAGAATAACTATTTTTGGTGTGAGCTTTGTAGAGAGGAAGAAACAAGACCTTCTGTGAGAAAACCTTCATACATCTCAAATGTTTTAAATGAAAAGAAAGATTGAAATATTTTTATAATATGCAAAATAATCTACAGCAGGGTTTTGACAATTTAGTTTAATTGACCTAGTCATTCAATTAACAAGCAGGCAAATCTTGCAACATAAAAATCTAGCAATCCTATAACATATCTATATATTACAAATTCTTACATCTGAAAAACTCTCACTAGTTTTTTGAATAATTGGGCTCTGAAATATTTTCTAGTAATAAAAATAATACTTTTTAATTTGTAACATAAATTTACTAAATAATTAACTGTATTTATAGTGAAAAGTTTAAAAACGATATGATGTTACAAGTTTATGCCTTACAGTTTACCAAAATAGTTGATTGCACAGGATAATGTTGAACGTGCAACCAAAATATTTCTTTAAAAATACTTAGTGACTATTTTGGAGGGTTTAAGTGACTGTAAAGATTGAGCTTAAAAGACCTGAAGACCTCTGGTACAGCCCCACCCCCTTCCCCCTTCTCTACACACACAATCCATCCATCCTCATCCTGTTGTGCATTTATTCAATATCCAGTACAAGATTAAGAGTTTAGCAACCATAGGCTAGTAGCATAATTTCTTCTCTTGGAAGATTTTACAAATCAATAATGGGATTTGAACCCACAGTGGTGAGGAGCATTATTGACTTACAGGTAACATACGAAAGCTTATTAACAGTCCCGTAAGTAACGGAATTTAATAAAATCATATCATACTGATTTGCAAACATTACCAGATTAGCATCATTATCAAGTATTTGCTATAATTTTCTCTGTAAATCTTCTTTTGAAGAACCATTGACAAAATACTGTTCTATACAAACACGAACCTTTACGACCATTACCACCAGATTTACTAGAGTAAACAAACACTGGAGTGGGGGTAAACTCCACATCTTTACAGGGTTTAAATAAATGTTTGAAGTATTTTAAAATGCCGTAAAGAACTGTAGCTTTATCCGTAGATATATCTTGCATTAATTCATGTTTGCGGAGGAATGTATTTTTATCAGCCGGAGTGGCGGTAAAAGTGCAGTCGTGATCGGACAGATGCACGATCGTAACTGAACAATAAATTAAAATGCAGATAAAATTAGTATGAAGCAAAACTTAACAGCAATCGTTTTACTTTTTGCATTCTTTTCTAGAAAATGAAAAATAATCAAATAAATAAGAATAAATTTCATTTTTCGTAAAAAAATTTAATTTCTGACTTTTATTATATTCTGCTAACAATCAAAATAAAAATGTTGTTTTTTAGTCTCTTTTTTCAATTACTTTTAAAATCCTACAAAATTTCAGGTATTTTTGAAATATCACAAATTATGTATGCATATTTTTCTTCAGTTTCAATTTGGGGAGATAATGACTTGACTATTACCAGATTTGAACCAGCCAGACCAGTGTGCACTTTCATGCAGTCAGATGAGACTCTATTCTGTTTATTACTCTTTGAGATATCTCTAAACAAAAACAATGGGATGTTCCATCAATATTAGAAGCGCTGCAAGTCCATTATTTAGACTTAGCATTGTAATAATAGATATTTTACTTCCAACAACTGTACAGATTTTCAACACCTCAAAAAGAAAGTTAAGACTATTCTGTAACTACAATCTCATATTCTGACAAGAAGGAAAATAGAAGAAAATTCTTTTACAAAACTGAGAAATTTCAATTTCAGGGGAGACAACTTACATCATGAGTAGTTCTAGAGTAGTCTTCCTTGGTTCTAGCTAACTCATCTCTCAACTGACGAATCACATCATCAGATTTCTGAACCTGTGAATGAATAAACAAGTTTCTTTTTTAACAAAAAAGAGTAATTAAAATTCTGTTTTCTTATACTTCAAATGATTTCCTTAATAATGTTGACATAGGATGTATTTTATAATGGAATGGGTTTTTAATCACACATAACAAAGCTGAAATGAGTATTTACAATTTTCTTAAGAAAATGTACATTATCATTTCAGGCAAAGGCAAGCATACAGGAAGAACTTCCATTTTGTTCTGTTAACTACTGGAAGAACTTCCATTCTGTTTTGTTAACTATATCCTAGTAACTTTATAAAAAGTAAAACCTTGGATGCAAGGGCTCATAAAACTCGGTCTTAAGCAGGTTTTTAACTAAGAGAGCTGAGGAAAAATAATTTACCATTTAGGTACACAGACCACTACTTTTACCAAGAGCTTTTAGTGATCACATGTGCCGTTTCATGATACACAATTGAATGTTGCAGCTACTGTATAGCAGGAGGCACAAAAATATCAAAAAGAAAACAATGGCTAAGCACGAAGCCAAGCTTATAGATGTTTAATTCAAAGCATGATTTGTTTATTAAATCAGCAATTTCAAAACCTCCTTTCATATTATAGTTAATGATTTTTTTCAATAAAAACAACCTAATTTGGCTAAAACTGATTAAAATTTTGTTTATCAACTTTCATAATTATATATATGGTTAAAGAAAGCCATGATAAAAGAATTTAGTACATAAATACAAAGTAAATCTTTATAAAAGTGCACTATATTCTGGTGTAGTCAGTGTAACCTACATATACACTTATACCTCATTCTGGTGCTGTCTTTGCTTATCCTGAAGGATTTTAACGAGCTGTTTTTGAGAACCATACTCGGTTTCGGTTTGCGCGATCTCGGCATGGAGATCCGAGACTTGGCTCTGAAGTGATGAGATCTTTCGTTCTCTATTAGCCACCTGGTAGTAATCACAGTGAGTAGAAAGGGGAGAGAATTAAACAGATGTGTTAGTGCTAAAAACAAAATATGCGAATATGTTGTGTAAAAAGGACCAATTTTTTTTTTTTTAACAATAAATATTTCCAAGAAGTTTTTTAATTGAATTTTGTCAACTACAAGACTGTGTCTTTATCTTATTGTAGACTTTGTACAAAATGCTTTTACTTGTTGTATAAATCAAATGAGATACATCTATTTTGCACTAAGCTGGTGATAAGAAATCTTCTAGAAAGTCTTCTAGACTTCAAGTTTTACTAAAAGCTTCATGTAATTTTTCGTGCAATTTTGTTGAGAATTTATGAACTATAAAACAATTCTTAACCAATGTGAATTTCAGTTCACATTTGAATGGTCCTGTTTTACACAATTACACACACATATATACACATGAATATTATGCACACATAGTACAGTGCTACAGGTAAACACACATAGGTTTTACAACACAACATGAATTTAATGACTATACTTGTATATTATATGATTTTTAAGTGAGGGGAAAAAACATGTCAAAAGTGTAAACTTAACACTGTCACAACCATAACTCCAAGGTTAGGTTTAGATTTTTCCAGGCACATAAATTGCATTCAAATTACATCATAGAGAGCTATATTCAACTTATTTATCCTTTATTTTATGTTCAGTTTGTTTCTTATATATTCCAATAAAATGTAAAGCTTTGTAGTTTGTTATTTTGACCCTTGCAATAGATAATGACCCCTAAAATAAAACCATTAGAAAGCCAGTATGATCCATTTTTAAAATTTCCAAAGAGAGACTTTTGATAAGCCAGTGTATTTATAAAACACTTTCTTAGAACAGGTGGGCTGTGACAGTGTTGAGATAAACTTTATATAAATGCTAAACATAGAATTATGTATAATAACATTAATTTATCATATTAACATGAATTAAAAGGAAGAATTCTAAAAATGAATTATATGATTAGATGGAAGGTTAACTAGTGAGTAAAAATTTAGTTTAAAATAATCAGTTCTCCCTATACAGTTATGTTTTTTTAAAGACAAATCACATTCTATAGGCAGAAATAGCTAAGAATGATAAATCTACAATCATAAAGTAATTGAAATGTGACATGAAAAATTTTGATCCAAACCTCAACCTGTTAACTAGGTGTTTTATTATTTAATGAAACTACACCCTTCAACCAGACCGATTTTGACAAATTTTCCAAATCAAGAAAACTAATCTATATTTATATAATAAACACGTGAACCATGCAGATCTATGTCAAACATATTGCATAAATTTATATCTAGGTCACCAGGCTTACCTCCATATTTAGGTCATCGACACGTTGCTCTGTGCGGCGGAGATCTGTTTTCAATTTTACGATGGTATAGTCTTTTTCTGACTGACTTTGACTAGATGTTGTATCGAAATCGCCACTTCTCTGTACATTGTCTGAGGATGCTCTTTGTCTCTGCGCTAGGTCAGCCTGTAGTCGACTGATCAAATCGTCTTTCCTTGAAATTTGTTCCCGCAAGTCCCTGAGGTCATGTGATGTGGAATCATCTGACATTCGCATGCGTGACAAATGCTCGTGCATTGATCCGAACACTTGTTCCGGGGTGATTTCTCTAAATCGTACAGTTTCAATCTAAAAGTACATAATACTGATTTAAGCATCATCTCAGAATCGAACATCTAACATTATGCTTTAGTTATTGACCATCAAAAAATGTTTTGTCCAGAATATATGATTCACCTTATTAGAACAATACAGTCATAATTTGTTTTTCATGTTTACTGGATCAAAATTGAATTCATATGAATATTTACATAAATATGTTTGCCTTTAAATCATTTACACTGCTGAATATATGAAATGAACCCGTCTTTCTTTGATGCTGTAACAACACATTAGTTGTTCCGTAGATTTTATTCAGTACCATTGTCAAAAAGCATGTATTGAAATCAAATTGACCAATGGTTTAGAGCCTGGTCAGGCTGTCAGTTGTAAAGGTGGCTTTCTCTTTAATGGCACCACAGTAACTGGTCTATCAACACCACAACTAGCACTGAAAAGGTTAACAAAGAAACACAAACAGACTTATAAAGAGACTGAATCCCTCTGAAACTCAAGCTTGACCAAACTATTTGCGGATAAATGCAAATTTCAATCTGGTAAATGCGAAATAAAAATAACTTTTATCATTATTTACCTTTAAGACAACTAATACATAAATCTCTAGAAACGGAGGTTTCCATAAGATCTTTGAACCATTTTTTTACAAAATAGAATTATATTTATTTGTTACAGACAGATCACTTACATCCCATTTCCCGGTGGTTCTGGCAGTGCTTATAACGTTAATGAGTTGATCGACGTCATGATTCAGATTGGCATTCTCGCTTCGTAACCTATTAACACTTTCATCTTGTCTGTCAAGTCGTACCTGGAGATCTTCTAACATTGCCTCTGCCCTGGCCTTTTCTACTGTCAAGGACCGTAACTCTCTCTCCAAATCGCGTGCCTTTGCCATGTATTCCTGGAATAATAACAATACAGAATATATATGTACAGATTTTATGAACCAAAAATTTTATATATTTTGCAGATGATAATGTAGGATATGACAGGTTCGACGATGTCATGTACTTATAAAGCAATCTACAGAACGTCTTGAACGAATTTTATTTTATACTAAGACACTAAGTGGGAAAAATAATTAACAACCATTTCCCATCCTGGAGGTGCAAACTGGCCTCATTTTACACTGGAGGCATAGGTGGAACCTGAATGTCCCTAGCATTCACCAGTCAAAATACACCATAATACACTACATGTACCAACAAACTTTCAATCATACTTGAGCTTTGTGGTTAAGCTTTACAAAAAAATCAAGTATTATAGAAAACTAATCTTGTCAATAACTGAATGCATGCATTGCCAACATGCTAAACTAATAATCAACTTAGTTTTAAGATTTAAAACTGGAAAAAATACTGACCCCTGTTAAAGACCTTCTTGCCATTACTGACCCTTAAATATCCTTTTAAAATACCATCCAAAAAAAATTGTATGTTTATTTTTCAAATCACTATAAAAACTACATTTTGGATGATTTTATCTTTTACGAGATTACCGGTATACTGAAAACCGGTACATGTATATACCAGTCCAAAATACTACACTTGAAACCAATCACAAAAATGGATTATAACAAATAGTTAACATAGACAAAATTGATATATATAAAAAAATATCAATACATCTTAAATCAATTCAACAAACACTTAATTTTCATACCGACTTATTAATATTCGTCAATATGACCAAGGTCAGATAGCTTGTTTTGCCTTGTAGATTTTACAATGATCGAATTCCTTTAATTTGAACCCGGTACACCATTATTAACAATAATTTGCTGATTACGATCTACTGACTGGTTGATTACAGGGGCAGATATTAATTTCGTATCGTCATACACCGTGGATAAGTGGTATTCTTTTTGCAACTCTAATAACTATAACGATTATGCTTGAATCATTTTATCATGTCAAGACACTTCCAGTAAAAAAAGCAATAATTCTTGTTCATCTTATTCCGCAAGGCATTGATGAAACAATAGTCAATATGAATTATATCCTTGATGCAAAGGTTCTTCCGATAAAAAAAAAAACAATGGAAACTGCAATAATTCTTGTTGACTTTGTTAAGCAATTGGCTGTAACCAAATTTCTTTCTATGTCGCCAAGACCCTCATCCATTGTCTGTACACCAAATACTATTCTATTAAAACTATTACAAGCCCCTGCTTACTTAAAATAGTTTTTTTCATTCTTATCATTTTACCATTCATATCTTGTTATACATTAATTTATCAACATACATGGAAACAAAATAGCATTGAGCACAATCAATTAAATATTCTATCTTAATATCTTTTAGCAACAAAATATTCCTAATGAAAATAAAAAACAACAACAACAAAATTTCTTACATCCTGCGAATGCCTGTTGAATCTTGAACTACTATACATTTTGTCCGCAAATCAGAATACATATATTTCACAATTTATGTCCCAATCAACATGTCTTGACCGATCTTAATTAAATACTTCACGACTTATTTCTTAATAAGCAAATCATACATCTCCTCAACACCTTAATACAAACACTCTCCGTACAATAAATATTAAATGTGTAAATTAAGCATTTCCTCTGTTTTAATTTCACGTCCCTTAACGACGCAGTAAGTATAATTTTCAAATCACTCTCTAACACTCTTACTAAAAGTCCGAAAGTGTATCAAACTCTCAAATTGGAATCAATTTTATCATTGAATACACATCAAATTTTGATAAGCCGCCTTTCTCTTTCAAACACTGTATTATTCAGGGTATATAAAGTTAGATTTGGTCAACACTTCGGTCCATATAAATCGGCACACGGCACTTAGACAAGTCAGGTTTATTGCCCTAATGATGCTCGAGTAAATTTTTCAGCAAATTTTCAAATATCACTGACCCTTTCATTTACATGTGTATATCGCATATATGTAAATTATTTCTCAAAAGTTTGAAATATCAACAATATTTTCCTTTTATGTTAGGATCACATAAAATTATGCAAATTGTATTTGTCTTCACAAAGAAATTCAAATCATTTCCAAAATTTGTGCAAATAAAGCCAATCTCTTTATATATACAATGTATTTATCACGAATAAAAAAGTCCTACCACAGTGCTTTAACATGTACATTATAAAGGTAAAAACTCTTTGTCTCAAAACTCTGCCAATGAAAAACAAATCCCAAGGAATCCAAGGGGATGCAGTTCTTTGCAGTTACATAAAGATCTTAAAGATAAAATTGGTAATATTAATGTACCTAGCTATCTAATACAGGCCAGGACCTCAACAAAAGAAATTACAGATTATTTAATTACCAGTTATACAAACAACACTTATTACCTTCAGCTTGAGCTCTTCCTTATTTTAATAAACTTTAGCTGTTTTGAATTTGGTACAGGCCATTAGACTAAATTTATGCAGCCACTGGTACAGGACTTACTCTGCAATTAGCCATTTTAACCATTTGCTCAAAATTTTAATAATTTGGCTAAAAGTAATAAATCAGACAATCATGCAAACTTGGCTTTAAGAAATTTGCGACCAGAGTAAACGCTATTGGTACTACAGCATGGTCAGGCTGGTACCATTTTGCAAGAAGGCTAGCCAGGTTTTATACCAGTGACATTAACATAAGGCGCACTTTCACTGCCAACACTCAAATGATTAACAGATTTTCAACAATTAAACATTTTTCAAACAGCCATGAATTAACACACCGCTGAATACAAACTGTCAAAACACACGCCCTCTCTCAAATTAGGAAAAACCCAAAACGAAAATGAACGTTTCAATTAACATACCACAAATTTATCTTTTACACTGATTCATTCAAAACTAAGTATTTTACCATACAATTTTAACAAACTACAGGAAAAAATCCTTGAACTAACACAACAAAGCCGTCTTTTTTTATCACCATGATCAACCCCTTTTCAAATGAGGCCAAGCTTGTAAATACGTTTTGCAGACGCTCGTGTAGGAACTGACATGTTCCACGATGGTTATCATGATAGTGATCTACCAGTCTATAGAACGTTTTGTACGCTTTTTGTTTTACACTAAGTGGGCTTTTATGAAATAATCAAAGCTATTCTTCCCCTTTTTCAAAGCAAGCGATGATACGTAAATTATGAAATCCTAAAAAATACGGCTTTCAGTTTTGTTTTTTTAAAGAATCATTGTTACAGATTTCTTTTTTATTTAAAATTTAAAACAATAAGCTTTAGACATTGACATTTCAGTTAAATTTGGACAGTTTCAACAAAACCAAGCTTTAAACTAACTTTGCTTATTATAATATAAATGTTAATACTTAAGCATTCTTTCAATCCAAAGCTCATAATTTTTAACAAATTATAAGACATTTAAATCATTCCAATAGTCAATGGTTTTAATCATATGTACTTATACAGTCACACCTGTGACCAAAGGCTATCCACAGTAGAGACCGAGCAAGGCCTTTGTAGAAGAATGGTTTTTGATTTGGAGGTTACTATGTTCACGCTAACCAATGAAGGGTTGTCAAGGAATGGCCTTTATTTACAGGGTGATCTTTATTAGAAGGTGGTCTATAGAACAGATCTGAATGTATGCAGTGAAATAATTTGTCCTTAATTAGACAATTACTTCTATTTTGCCTTATGTATCAAAAGGTTAACTATTTGACAGTCCCAACAAACACAAGAAAATTTGAAAATTCAAATATCTGTTTTAACCACTTTTATCCAACATTAAGTCAATGAAATCTACAAAATAGTGCCACAAAACAATTTGCCCAAGAAATAGATAATTCTAAATTACCATTAAGAAGGAGTTAAAAAGAGCTACTTCACATTTTATTAAACTTTCAGTGGAAAAAAACTTCCCTAATGACATAGAATTTTACAGTCATTTGAATGCTAGTACAGCCATTTACCCAAATCCAATTACAAGCCTCGTAAACTAGAAAAGGTAAATGAGCAATATTACAAACTCCATTTACATTACACTTTCATGTAAAATCACTTTTATGTAAAACGAAAATATATAAAAATGTTTAATGTGTTCAAAAAGCTATAAAGGTTTGCACTAAACAATTTTAGATTGTAAAATACTCGGGTTAATTCAAAGAGATCAAAATATTATAAATGAATTAAGCCTATTATTGCACTATATTGCACCGCCAATGGCACACACCAAGCCAGTCTGCACATCCTAGCAGTCTGGCCAGGCTTTACACCAGCTGGCTGCTTCGTTACATGTATATTATTTAACCCTTAGCATCCTGAAGGTAACTGAATATACCCATGCAACCAGTGCTGATCAAGATCAAAGGGCATGATCAATTGGCACACCTGGCAATGACCTCCACCGGTTCGCTTTCAGTCAGTGCTTATTTTGTAATTTTTCCTAAAAAAATGGTTTAATCCAAATTTTAAGATGGGCAAGTCCATGCCAATTTGCATATAAGGCTCAAGCTTACAATGGAGTGTTCAAAGTTGCAGGCTCATCTGTGTTTTAACAACCAAGCCATGTTGTATCCATAACATAGAACTGTTCACTTATTTGGGAAGAAAATGTGTAAGCAGCTGGGCAGCCCAGTCGGTACAACTGTGGAACAGTATTTTGAGGGTCCTGGGTTTGAGTCATGTCAGGCTTCACACTTTTCGCACCCCGTGATGCTTCCAAACTTAAACAAGCCCTTCTACTACATGCATATAGCTCTATGAATGTACAATAGTTAAAATTCTCCAAATTCTTAAAAGAACCTTTGCGGGGTTCATTTTTTTTTTTTGCAGTTAAATGATCAATAACAATGTTTCACTTTTTTTCTTTCTTTAAAATTTCACCTTACAACTGTGATATATATGATAAATAATATAAAAGATACATTTCAATTTCACCTAAATCAATACGGGATCAATATTGAACAGATTTTCCCTATACTCAAACATACATTCTACTTGAAAATCATTGAACATGACCAACAATGAGCCTTGCTGATATGAAAATTGTGGGTAAACACTCACTTTGATTAAAATAAAGTTTTCAACAAACTTGCTTTCATTATCACCACCTTTATGAGTCACAGAGAAAAGGAGAAAACTTCATTCAACTGGTCTGATTAAAATGGTTTTGGGGTATAATAAAAATGTAAGTACCAGTAAGGTAAGGGACAAGTCATCATTTCCTGAAAATTGATTGGTTGCTTTAGAACTCAAAAATATTAAACTGACCAATCAAAAATGTTGTTGAGACCAAAAGATGAAATGGTATTTGGTAAGTGGTAACTATATATGAATTAAACCTTACACACAAAAAAAATGTAATTGTTTTTATTGATAACGTAAAACAATGACTGTTGAACCATGGTTATAAATGGTTCATCCATGTCCAACCATGAAAAACTCAAAGATCCATGGTTAAGTTTTACAATGTATGGTGTCTGATATTCTTCAGACAGCTGTTTTTTCCAACTGATAAACAACTACAGTCTGGGATTTGAACACACATTGTGTCACAAAATGGAGGACTTTCTTACCATAAAAACATTTGATGTGAATGCCTTAATGGTATGAATGGTGCAGTTATCAAGCATTGCCAATATCTCCTTGAATGTTAAAAATTAAGCTTGATTTTTTTAAAAACTCACTTAATTTTCTAGCTTATATGAATGATCAGAATGATATAAACCTATAAAATGTAAATATACACCTTTAAACTGTAAGATAATAAGAATGAAGACAAAGTTATAAATGCTTCAATCACAGATCCAATTCTTCCATATTTAATTAAGGACAATGGTCTGATCATTAAAGATACACTAAGAGATATCTCAGTGTCAGCTAATCTTTAAATACTTCAATCAAAATATTTTATTACCATACTTATGCCAATCTGAACAACCTGAAAATTGGTTTTTAATAAGCCCTAGTCATATTTCAGACATAACCAGCCGGTGGGATTTGAACCTATAGCACTTAGGGAAAAGTGACTTTAAGCCAGTTCCAAACTTTACACCAGATTTGTATAATGCACTTCTATATTGAATTCAACTTTGTCTATAGTTAAGAGATTTTCATTTAAATAAAAATGCTAAATTAAGGGAGCCAATACTGTAAAACTTCACAAAAATGTATGCTGGGTTTCTACCATGTGTTGTGTTAAACTTAATGTAAAAACACATGTTTTGCAATTAAATAATAATGATTAGGTAATAATAAATAATAACAGATAAATAATAAAGTGAAACAGCCACAATAAATTTCCTCTGTGCTTCAATATAACAAATTTGCATAATTTAGGTTACATAGACAAAGCCACCTTTTAATCATTCAAAAATATCAAACAACAAGAACAAAGATCAACAGGCAAGTAACACAAGGGTTTAACACACATATACATCAAAGCACCTTTTTTTAATAAATAATATTTCATATTGAAAATTTAAATTTAAATTGAATATCAATTATAATTATAACACTTACTCTAACCAAAGACATCTTGCTACCCTATGACAAGCAGTCAAAACTATTTCAATTATTTTCCCCAAAAGTTTTTTTTGTCAAACATCCAAAAACTAAAATTAAAATTCACTATTTCATTCAGTTAACCAGTGTATTTCTTTCTTCATGCACTGAAATGCTCTCTTGAAAATTATTAAGTAATTAACATGTTTTAGGTAATATATAAATAGTTAAACATTGTATACAAATTTTTCACAGTTTTTCACTTACATGCTAAAGTTTTGCATAGACTTGTTCTTACATTTTAATCTTTTCCTTAATCATTTTTTATTTTCATTATATTTAATACTAAAGAAGAGGATCAAGGGCAATGTGCTATAAACATTTGTTTGGGATTAACTCCTAATAATCCTTTATTAGCAACACAAATATGTCATAGATTGTTTGAAAAGGTGTTTTATAGAAAAAACATATTTTCCCAAAAATGACACTCTTGTGATTTTTGTTTATTTATATTTTTAAAAAAATACTTTATTTCTTGACACCATTTTAAGTTATATTATAAAGGACAAATTGAGTCTATAATTGCCTTAACCAAGTTGACCTGGAGTGCAAGAACTAAAAGTGATAAGCCAATGCCAACAGTATAGAGCCAGCTTGGCCAGTCTGCACTTTCATGCAGTCTGACCTGAGGCTCTAAAGTATAGGTAGCTCAAATGTTTGTATAGTAATATTGAAATCTTTTAAACTTCTAAAAGACCATTTCAAATGGAAAGATATATATTCAGAAGCTTAATTAAGGATTTAACAGACATCACTTGTTCCTGATGTTGTCATTTTTTTACTTATTAATCTAATTTCAATATTTTACAAATCTGAACATAAGAATATTGCCTACAATTTAAACCAATTATCATGTCATATGACATATAATTATACCATTGATAACAGTCTCCTTATTCATATACTATAATATCAGTCACTTTTTCCAGTAGTTCTACCATGTTGCTTTTTTTCTGAAGTCACCATTTATGTCCTCCATGGAAAGATTAAATGATTCTGATTATATTATTATTGCTTTATGGTTGGTTGGTGCATTGGGTTTAACACAGTATAGGCACCAAGACACTGAGTAGAGTTCATATGGCCACTTCAGTAGAACCACCGGCATAGACAGCTTCCTCGCTCATTAACCTTTTACCCCATGATCATATTGCGAAAAATGCTCAATGGTAAATTTCCTGTTACCATGGCAACGGGGGGACGTCTCAAAAGTGCCAAAAATCACTATTTTGCATTGTTTTTTTCCATCAAAACTGATTTCAAAGTGCGACAACTTCTCAATGAATTGAGATAGAGTAAAAGGCTTTTCAGCGTTGGTTACTAGTTGCCCTAAGATCGACCTGAGGCCATTTTTAGCCTGTCACATGTCCAAAATTTTCTTGGCGATGAGGGGGACTCCGCCCCCCCTTCTGGCAACCCCCTGATGAAATATTTGGATTGGGGACGGTGCCGAAAAAGTAGTCACTTTTTTAACAACATTTCTCAAACAGAAAACAGTGTTTGGGGCCTAATTAGGGCATTTTTCATTGTTTGAGGCCTCAAAAAGGAGGGGGGGGGGGGCAAAAAGCAAAAAGCTGTCGAAACACGCTTATATAAGGGAAAAGGTTAAACTTTTATACACACATGTATGAAGTAATCATAAATATAGCAGGCTAAAATGATTTGGTACATAACAGAATGTTAACAAAACAAAATTTACTGCTGATGAACTATTTTGGGATAAAATTGATAAATAACGATACATAACACAAGAATATCGGGATCAAAATAAAGATCAATATTACGATCCAGATCAAGATTGGATTTCAAGCAACATCTCAAACATAGTAATTAATTTGTTTTAAAATTTCATACGCTATCTTGATCCTGATCTTTAATCTTAGCGAACTATGTTTCTTTTCATTATATTTCCTTGACACAGGGCCTAATGTTTCATTTTTCAATTTTTCCATATGCAATTGTGCACTCAAAACATTTTTTTTCCAATTTTTCTTTACAAAAAAAACAACCTGAAAGGACCTTATTGATTTCACTGTGACAAGTTTAAATACATTTGCATTCAAAGACCTTTCAATTCTTTGCATTTCTATTCACTCATTTCTATTTATTATTTAATATCTCTCCACTGCAAAATGAATGCATTATGACTTTTTGACATAACCGTTCAATAACTTTACATTTTTTTTTCTAATCATTAGCAAGATCAAATATATAATCCACAATAAATCTATTCTAGATACAAATCAACCGAGGGCTTTCACTTAGGAGATACATGTAAGCTATACTCGTGAAATGTCTTTAGTAAATACAGTCAGTGCATTTTGGAATCAGATATGCATATATTAACAGCAGTTGAAAGTATAAATGATGAAAATGATGGTGAACTTTATATATGACATAATAAATTGTTAAGTAATATATCACTGTAAATAATCACTTATAATTAATGGTTAAGAAGAGGAAGAAGGAGAAGTAGAAGAAGAAGGAGAAGAAGAAGATGATGATGGAAAAGAAGAAGATGATGCTGATGATGATGATGGAGAAGAAGAAGAAGATGATGATGATGATGATGGAAAAGAAGGAGAAGAAGATGATGATGATGGAGAAGAAGAAGATGATGATGAAGATGATGATGATAATGCTAATTATGATGACAATGATTTATTTAATATCATCACTATAATGAAATAGATGATGATGGTCAGTGTGTTATAAATGTCTGTAATTTTGATGATACAGATGATGATGTAGAAGTAAAAGAAAACAATGATGGTAATTACTGATGTTGATGATGATGACTTACACATACAAATTTCAGTAAGCTTGCCAGATAGCTTTCTCACATGAATTATTTACATAAAGAATACATTGTGACAAAAAAACTAAACAAGTGTATCTTTAAAAGATGTCTTTAAGCCAATTTTAAAACGGGTACATTATACTTTCAATGTCATATGAAAATACAAGTATATTATCACATTAGTGCAGTAACAGGTCGATTCCTTTTAAATTATATTATATAAGGAGTTAACCCATTTCTTCACTTAAGAGACAACATTACTTCATTTGTCTGTATAAAAATTTGAAACCTCCTTTCAGAAATTATCCTCATCATACACAAATCAGACCTACCGCTTGTTCAATCGGTTCTTTCCATGTAACTTTCTTTGAGAGGCCCGGACTTCCTGTAAAGCTCCTATCTCCTTCCATAGCCCCCTTTTCTTATGATAATTCCTTTCTATCAGAATCCTTTCACCACATTTTTCCTTTTTTTATTCCATAAATTTACATTATCAGCATCTATACTACATTTTGTATATACATGCTGATTTTTAAAAAAAAAAGAACACCAAGCAATAAATAAAATCCAAAGAATAAAATAAGCACCAATTAAACACTAATATAAGTCACCATAAAATGTACACACTGTGATTATCACTTCATTATTACGAAAAATCAAAACATTGTCAAAAATCATCCAATTACCACAGTCGCTATTTGAATTACACATATCCCATAATACACTACCAGCAGGATTTCCTTCTACCGTCAAAACTTAATCCTGTTCGATTTTACCTTTTGTGTTTATTCACTATTGAAAGTAACGGTAAAAAGAGTGCCCCCATTCAAATCATTACTGATTACATGTTAAGCACAGGTAAACTCTTATCTGGCTTATCTCCTATCGCGGGAAGTGCGGACATTTCTTAACGGACATGCACTTACACGCATTTAACACAGCCGCCTTTTGAACGTATAAAGGCCACTAAATACCCACCGTTTACATTGACAAAGTATTTAATTGAACCTGGATGTTTAATACAAATTAAGTCTTGATATTGGAAGTTGATATCGATAATTACGTAGATTTTGGTAGATTGTCAACCCGATACCTCTATTTGTACCATACAGTACACCTTACCAAGCTGGTCAAATTGGCTGATACATAAACTAATTTTAAAAGGACTTGCATTACTTAGCTACTCTTTTACATAAGAAAATAAAATTTAATACTTTGTGACATCTAAAACATCATCAAAGCATTGATGAACTGAATTTGATTTAAAAGAAAATGCTATGATGCCAAGTTTATGCAATGGACTTATGTCCTTAAGGATGTTTTCCGGAGTTTTCACAAACTAGAAATATAGGCAAATTTTAAAGTTTGGCTATACATGTATGTCTTTACGAAAATTCCCGAAAAATTCTTTTATAGAAAAGCAGAATAATAGCAGTTTCAGAAATTTTAATCAATATCAAAAAGTTCTAATATTGTGTTAACCAACTTTATGTAGCCTGCTTAAATTGCATTGATGTGCAGACTGGCTTTTACTTATACATTAACTTTGGGCATTAACCTTGAACCTACTCCAGTTTAGAGCCAGGCCCGCTCCGTGAAGTCAGACTAGACTTTATACATGTACTGTTGGTAGCTCTATAAAATCTTTACTTTACGATTTAGATATTGACATTCACCAAAAAAATAAAAGATCAAATAAATCCGAACATTTCATTTCATTCTTCACTGTCTATATGATCTGTCAGATTTAGTTTCAAAACTTCGACAAGAAGAATTTCCTTTATTTGAACAAAATTTCACTGAGACACATCTTTAAAAACATACATTATTCAAACAATTTATCGTATACTGCCATATAGCTTTGATCAGTTTGTTATCAATATTTTCCAGTATTGTACTTTTACTACTGTACATAAATGAATGTGTAACTGCAGCACTAGATACATAATAAATGCCCTCCGAGTCACAATTCGGGTTTTTTGGAGTTTTTTTGGAGGGGGGGGGAAGAGGGCTGGGTTCACACCAACAAAGAATATAGATCAAAAGGCGACTTTCCAGCTTTAATGGTGGAGGAAGACATCAGGTGACTTTCTATGCATTATTTCAGGAACAGACACCTGATCTGAACCACCGACATTCCACAAGCTAGATGACTGATGAATAGCTTCCACACATAAAAGAATCCTAAGTCCATGTCAGGATTCGAACCTACAGTCGTGAGGGGCAAGTGGTTTTAACTTGAAGTCAATTTAACCTCAATTCATGTTATTCTGAATACATATTCTGTTTACAATATTCAACTTTACATTTGGAGGAAGACTTAAGGTGCCCTCCATATTAAATCTAAGGCACAAATGGACACCTGAGCAGAACCATCAACCTAATAATAGTTCAGTAAGTTAGTTTTCTTAAATGAAAGAAATGATTCATTAATGAAGAAGTCATTGACAGGGATTTGAACCAAAAGTCCTTGGCATGGTTTGAACCCAAAGTTCTTGACAGAATCTGAACCCACAGCAGTGACAGCAAGTGTTTTGAAGTCAGTGCCCATGACCACACATTAAGGATTAATCTAATCTATGAAAAATATTCTATCCTATTCAGTTTTCTTCTTTTTTTTTCTATATCAAAATGAAAAACCACAGTTTTGTCCATCCAGACAAAAAAGGTATTGAAATATTCACTCAAAGGCTTTTGTGAGCTTTCATACGATATCCAGCATTTTCATCTTGTTTTCCAATGTTCTATTAAGCCTTTATTTAATTTAAAGCATTAATCATTATCTTTTATTATAACAATATAAAACTGCCCTCTATGTCATTCCTCCAGCAAATTAATAATTGATCGTAAACCCATATTTATGCCCATGAAGTTTTATAAGTGTATTCTCGGGCACAGCTTTGTTTCTCCCAAAATCAATAGGATTTAATCTATACATGTTTATAAAGGAATCATTAAAGTTGACATTGTAAGAGTCAAAGGCAAATAAACCCTAAATATCTTCCACAGTCTTACACAAACTTTAAAGACAAGAATAAACTTGAAACACATTTAAAGTAAATAAAACCAGACTGCCATAAAGGGACATAACTACGACAAATCAATGTGTTCATCGGACTACAATTTCCACAAGAGTTTCCTCCCTTTTATATTTGTGAATTGAGCATATTACGAAGACAATAATGTTGGACCAAAATCTTTGATTCTGTTTCAATATTAAGAAACCAGTACATTTATGTTTTGGTAATTAAAACAAACTAATCTAAAAAAAAAATTTGAATCCACAGTCTTTTTTTTATCAAGCACATGTCTTTAAGATACTCACTGCGAGTCTCTTTCAACCAGGAAACACACTTAAATATTCTTTATCAAAGTGTTTCTCTGAAGACTCTTCAAAAGATTAGAAAACAGTATTTGATAACAAGTCTTCTATGTGAATTTAGGGGATAGAAATATACTCACCATAAAATGTTATGAGGCGCATTCATAATGTAAATGAAACCTAAAAATTTTGTCACAGCATCTAGAATATAGATAAGATTTGTAAAAAAATAATTTTTAGTAAAAAGAAATGCCAAATGGCCTGGCTATGGTCATACTGAACAAGAATCCTTTGTTTTTTTTTGTTTTGTTTGCTTTTAAGTCACACTATCACATTTTGGTCCTACCAAAGCTTTTCAAGCTTTACTGGTGGAGGAAAAAAGTATTATTTCTTACACAAGCAGGCTTTGTTGCCTGTAAACAAAAATAGATAACAACATTTTTATTCAGATACCTGCACCCTTACCTTATGTGTGCCAGATGTTTTCTGTAGTTTGGATTCCAACAGTTCAACTCTCTCATTAGCTTCACGTTCCAATTCTTCCACAGTTTGTACAAGGACCTCATTCTGTTCACTCAGATCATTGACATATGCTTGTAAGACTCGGACCCTTGCCTGCAAAACAGATTTCATACATTCAAGAAATGTGAAATAAACAACAACAACATTTTTTGCAATTTCTGCAATGCCTTTGACTAAAAAACATTGAAATATCATGCAAAAGCAACATATTTCGTAAGGCAATCTTTCTGCATTAAATATAGTGAATCTTAGCCTAACATGGAACATGGGGTAATTTCAACATACCATATACCAGGAGTTATATTATAAATATGAACATGATTTTCTTTCAATATACAGTCATGTATAACCTGTTTCATTTATATGAAACTAAAAATTACAAGCATAGGTTAAAATATGATTCTGAGAAAACCTGATTTTTGTTTTTGCTCTACACAGTATAGTAAATAAACAATTAAGCTGAAATTTGTTGAAATCTTAACTTTGTTTGTTTGTTTAATTGGGTTTTACGTCACACAGACACAATATAGGTCATACAGCAACGTTCCAGCTTTACTGGTGGAGGAAGACCTCAGATGCCCTTCCGTGCATTATTTCAGGCACGAACGGGAACCCGAGGAGAACCACCGACGTTCCGTACATGTAAGCTAGCTGGATAGCTTCCTCACATGAAAGAACCCAAAGTCCCTGTCAGGAATCAAACCCACAGCGGTGAGGGGAAAGTGGTTTGAAGTCAACGACCTTAACCACTCGGCCATGGACGCCCTGAAATCTAACTTACAAATAAATGTATTTTCTATATGAAAACTGATATACTCATACAATGTAGTAGTATTTTAACGATAGGTTTTATAGTGCATAAAAATGAACTGCTGATGACAGCTTTCATATGTATGTATATTTCAGCAGCATGTCTTTGTTTACAACGCAGACTGTGCTTGATTATCCAATCTAACAATTTTAAAGCATTAAGTTCAAACAGAGCATAACATTCAAACTTTTTCAGTAAACATGTACATGTTTTCCTATTTTTGTACTGTTTAACAGATGCGTGCCAGTGTTTACCACTATTTTACAAATGTTGTGAATGAATAAACATAGAAATTCAATAACCAAATAGGTTAATAATGAAAGAAATGATAGAAAAATTATTCAAACATATTCATTTGAATAGACAAAATCAATTTTCAAGCTGCATTAAAGGGTAAACTGTGAATCTTTATTATTATTTTCCACATTATTCAGCGTTACAACAGAGTTTACTTTATCCTTTATTCGTATATAAGCTATTTATTCTAAACTGTATAACACTTGTATTTACCCTGGTCCGATTTCAGTAAACCGGATTTTATTTGTAAAGTTTATGCTATTAACTTTCTGGCATTTCTTTAAATCATTAAAGCGATCTCTATTGTTAAAATTTCGCCCTGTTAAACTGTCTATCGGCTATTTACCATTTACAATTGCAGTCTAAATATTAATGAATTGCAATTAAACCCTAGGCATGAATTTGTTTTTCCCTCAAGGGTAAATTTATTGACAAATTTGTAATTATTTATCATTACTTCCAACAAGTAATAACGAACAACAGTCACTACACTATCAGATTGATCTCAAAATCTTGATACCTTAAACTGTAGTGTAGAAAAAAGAACTGTTACGGTATATTAATAAAAAGAAAATTGTGGAATAATCAGAGATTTTTGAAGAATCGAATTACAGTATGAGTTATTTTGAAGTTTTCTGTATATTAAAATAAGAAAAAATCTTGACATACAACTGTTTGTAACACAAACACAATATTGTATATCAAGATCATACAGTTACCCGACAGTTTTTTTGTTTTTTTTAATAAAGGACTGGACCCATGAATAGGGCTAAGCAGGATTTTTTTGGCATGACATATAATCTGATTATTGGCTTTTAAGAAGTTTTTCCCAGTTGACAGATTTTTTATAATCCATAATTGAATAAAATTGAGAAGAATTCGAGATTTTTTTCCAATTAGCTAATTTTTAATTTTAAGGCAAATATATTTATCTATACATGTAATTATAAATTATATTATCATAACAAAACACTATTTATACATGCGCATTAATTTATCATTTAAAAATTGGAATGTTTTAATGACTTGGTTATGTTTTCCTAATTTTCTTATAACTACCATGGTAAAACATAGACAGTTGTATTGAGTTGACACTCACCGTCCGGAAATTGAACCCAAGTCTCAACGCTCTACCTTATATTGAGCTAACCAGATGTCTTCATGTGTTTGTATTACCGGAACATGCATACACTAACAATACATACATGTACACAATGTACCATAAATAACAAAATTACAATTTGGAAATTGGTTACAATTTTTTGAAGGTCAAGCAAACTGCCAAATATGTGTAGTTTTATCTTTTACTAATATCTTGACTTATATGGAGAGAAAATATATTAGGCCTCTATCACATCAGCCTTACAGCAGCCATACAAACGAATTTTTACAAAAATTCTGCTTTTCTTATGGGAGCCCTAAGACATTCTTACGAATTCTTTAAGATTGCAAGGTAGCCACAACGTCAAAGACTGTTTTCCCAACATGCACATTATTTCTGCGATTTTTTGACAGATGTTGGACTTCTCAAGACAGTCGTAAGACAAACTCACTATTTCTAGAGGTTCTCATGTAAAAATATTTTGTGTTTGTCTTGCGAGGACTGCAGGTTTCACCACAAGCATCTTGTGGCCACCATGGACCATAATCAAATGATGTCAAATAACAGATATAGAAGTTTGTCTAGATAGACTGCGAAATTGCCTGCGACCTTTCTACGGCACATATTTCTCTACAAATTGTACGAACCAAATTTCATGCGGCTGATGTGATAGAGGTTATAGCGGCCAGTCTTCTCAGTCTGTAGAGCTGCAAGCAACTAATTGATTGAATAAAAAAACACACTACTTATCTGGCTTTAAGTCCCAGTCGCACATGATTGCCCACTAAATATTATGTGTAACATGTCCACATCTTATAGACTTAATGCTATTCTTTGGCCTGTGACTATTTTCCCTGTGGCGTGCCATTATAAAATATTGGTTTATTCACTAAAACCTACTGAGTTTTAAGGTTATATACCAATGTTTTTCTCTAATCATACTAACTCAAAATCCTCTATGTTAAATATCTATGTATGACACCAACTTATTTAACATTAAAAAATGCTACAATTTTCTTTTACAATATCATAGGGTGTAATTCTACTGTATTGAGTTGATTCTATTTGCAGGATTACTTCACATAGATGATCTACCTAGCTATTTATCAGTTAGATAAAACTTTTATCATAAAAGGAGTCCATTAGAAAATAATATTTTCTGGTCATTATCTACACAATCCCCAGGACAGGGGACAAGGCTGACAGTTGAATGGTGCATTAATTCTAAGGCTATACTTATGTCAAAATAACAAAGTTGAGACTTCAAATTCAAGTTAAAACTGACCCGAGCCAAGATGACGTTGGTAAAGGGCCAAGATGACTGTTTCAGGGCTTATTAAACGATTATAATTAACATAAATGTTTCTCATGGTACAGGGTCAACTCCGGCCTATACAAACTCAGCACACGTCAATTAAGTCCTACTGATTAGACTTGTCAAAGAGACATTGAGATATTTTTTGAACTGGCGATGTCTTAAAAGTATGAAAAAAGCAGTCTGTAATATGGGTCAAACCGTTCATGCCGAATTAATTGGGTAAATTTGGCTCTCTATCCTTTTAGGTCTCAGGATATAGATTCTTTCATTAAGAAACTTTTTTATGGAGAAATTAACCATTATATAATATATGAAATATTAAATTATTCAGAGTTACGATCACAAACAAAAACCAAAAAAAGTTTGTAGCGTATTGTTTGAATTTTTTTTAAGTATAATTGCAGAGAAGACAAATCGAGACGAATTATGTTTGATCTATAAATATTTTTTTCAGACTGAATCATTTGACAAAAAAACATAATCATACTGACACTGTTTCAACTCTGTTTTCTGTAACATCCAATGCTGTTTAAACAATATTTTCTATAAAACATAATCTACTCTACAAGTTCTTCCTTTCTCTACAAATTCAAATTCTTCTATCAAATGCAATAAAATCTTGAAATATCTATTTGCATAAACATGAAAATGTTTAACAAAGAAAGTAATGATGAAACATATAAAAAAATGTAAATGTTATTGTGACCAGTACTAATAATTATAATTATGGGCCGCGTTGAACTGTGCCAAATTGGTATCGGGTCGAAATGATTCGGGCCAGGTTGACCTGGATTCTTATTCTACTTCATGGCATGCTCAATGAATGAATACCAACATGACAGATTCCAGCCACAATTAATGGCATTATTTTCAGTGAACCGTTTACCCTTCCGGTCACATTTTCAAAATTGGTAACTAAAATGACCAAGATGACATTTGACAGCAGAATAAAGTAACGTGCCAACTGACTAAGGGTGCCTTTACCCATAATGGCACAAATGTAGCGGAAGCCACAAGAGCCCTTCAAACCCATGGCCTTCTGATATGAGTCATGTGGAGTACCCTACAATAATAGCGAGCTCGATGAGCTGGCCCGAAGGGCCTGCTCGCAAAGCAAGCTTTATGGTAACGCGAGTACCTGCTAAGTGATGGTTTTGAAAACTTTCGTCCGAAGTACCGAATTGGACACATCGCAACTTTTCGAATTACAAGATAACGATAAAAGCCGATGTACTCTGATTGAAAACGGAAGCGTAGACTGGTGTCCTGCGCACTTATATAGGAACCATAATAGAAAGGAGGAACCAGAATAAACGGAAGCAGTGTATAAAATACCGAATGACAATTTTAAAACGGAAAATGTAAAATAAAAATGAAAGATTATTTTAAACTATCTTACGGTAAAAGAAAATCGAGCTCGCTTCGAGGCTTTGCCTTTTTCATATTACCATTCTTACATGTACTTGCTCTAATTTCTTAATCTGCTCACAGTCGACATGACTGACACAGAAATAAACAGGTCAGTCTACCTCTGAATTTCGGGAATTATTAGCATATATACTTACTCTTAAATTGTCTTCCCCATTTTTATCAGCTTCCTCGAGACGCTTTAACCTTCCCTCATACAATCCTTTGAATTCCCCAAGTAAATTTTGCATCTGACCACCTTCACCATTTCTGCCTAAACTTCTTCGAACTTTTAAACGGCTTTCTTGACTTAATCTCTCAGCCATTTTTTGCAAAATGCTTATGTTATTAATTTCTCATTCTTAGGGAATCGAAACTTTAAAAAATTAAAAGTACAGCCAGGTAAAAACGAAATAAAATTTACAAATCTTAAAATTTGTTGTTCTTTCTGCAGCGGAAGAGCTTCACGACCAAAAGCGAATGAAAACAACATTCCGATTGGCTCTCACACTTCATAGGTAATTATCTCGACCAATCACAATGCAGCTACTTTCACTAATGTTTTGTTTTCATTAGATGCACATGTATGCAGCTTGTCAACATTCAATTTCAAGTTATTTCCATTTTCATACGCATAATGTTAAACAAAATCACTTTTCATTTTATAATTTAAAAAGTCCTATGTGAAAGTTATTTTAGTAATACGATCTATAATTTTGTTATGATAATAATTCTACAAGAATTGACATGTCCAGGATTTGGCGTTTTCCGTCTCTTGTGTCAAGGGGAACAACTAAATGTGTTCTTCCAATTCGGTATGCACGAGTTAATCATCTTGTTTCACAAAGCGTATACATGACTTGAGCATTATCTGTTTGTAAAATATTACCTTTATTTTTAATATTATATTAGTTTTTAAAAAATCAATTGAGTTAACGTGATGCATTAGAAAGAAAATAACCTGTTTTTAAAAAGGTACCATGGAGTTAAATAGAAGATTGTTTATATACTGGTATCTGTGAAGGTACTGAGTGGATCTAAATGTATGTATGCTATTCAAATTAAATTGAGCCGTGTCATGACAAAACCAACATAATGGGTTTGCGACCAACATGCATCCGCGCAGGCTGATCAGGATCCATGCTGTTCGCTATCAGTTTCTCTACTTGTAATAGAGTTGGTAAGCGAACAGCATGGATCCTAATCAGACTGCGCAGATCGATGCGCAGGCTGGTCTGGATCCATGCTGGTCGCAAATGCACTATGTTGGTTTTGTCGTGACGCGGCTCAATTATGTTTTTTATGCTTTTAGACCTCAGTTGAGGTGCGTGGCCCTTTATCATGTTATTTATCATTTAATAAATAAACAATTCATTGTGTTCACGGTCTAAATGCTTAAGGAATCTTGTTTAAATTCGTTAAATTTTAAAAGTAAAAATTGAACAAAATTAAAATTGTTTAACTATAACCAGGGTCTTTCAAATAGAACCATTCTATTTGAAAGACCCTGCTATAACTTATGAAAAATTTTCTTTGGGACCATACGCTGCTTATCATTGAATGGCACTAATTAACATGTCTCATTGAAGGTTCAATGATTACTGTCGTATGGACACACCTGCGGATGTTTCTAAATTCATGCACAGACACTTGGGGTGTGGAGCTTAAAACAAGTCATGTAAAGCAACTACAATAGATTTGAATTTAATTTTTTTTGCAAAGAAGATGTCCTTCCCTTCAGAATATCGAACGATGTCCATGTGCGTTGTTTGTATAATTATTTCCCTTCCCATTGTTTGTATACATCATAGACTGAATTTATTTAACGTTGAATTTATAGACCGGATGAATTCTTCCCTTCCGTTCAAAACATCTTGCATGTCTCAAAGACTGTACGTATTTCTTTGTCGTGTTGCATTAATAGATCTAAGCGTTTGTATAACTCAAATCTCACTCTTATACATGTATATATATTTTGTTAATATACTTTCTTGCCATTTTAGTATCATAGTTGTAAGACATACGTGAGACGCTTAGACAAAAAGGCGGGCTTATCATATTAGACACTGGAAGTTTAACAAATTTTATAGCCATCTTATATTTCTATGACTATTTTTACCAAAAGCAGCAGTTCTTACCCCAAGAAATGTCATGGAATATGACATTTAGATGTTCAAACCCGTAGTAAAGTCGCACGTTTCATGCGATCTGGACTTATCCTTGACTTTTTGGCGCATTGACACAGCCAACCGTACTCACAAACGTTCGACATATTTGTCTTGTCAATAATGGTCAAATTATCATAAATAATCTCCCATTTATCAACAAGAACAAAATTACTGCCCATCACCAGTTTAAGATATTGTGCTTTTTTTGTATATGGGCAATATCTCCCATTCTGACCCGGAACTAAAATATCCCAGAATTTAGCTTTGGCACTTCAAAAAAATTTGACTCATACCCGGAAGATGGCAAAAAAATAGCTCGATCACACGCCAGCAATCTTTCAATGAAGTGTTTAATAGTTTATTCTTGATTTTATTATCATAGACTAATATGCATATAATTTTTGAGTTAGATGTAAATGAATATGATTAACATACACAGCATGAAATCTCCCCTCCAGAACCAAAGAAAAATATCCCAGAATTTAGCTATATATACCTGCTTTGGCACGTCAAAATATTTTTACTCATACCCGGAAGATGGCAAAAAAATAGCTCGATCACACGCCAGCAAGCTTTCAATGAAGTGTTTAATAGTTTATTCTTGATCTTATTATCATGCATATAGACTAATATGCATATATTTTGAGTAAGATATAAATGAATATGATTTACATACACAGCATGCATTTTTGGCACGACTGAATGCGTAGGGTTCATTGAAAGTTCGATTCATTTCCATACATCTATCTCCTTCATTTATGTCATTTCCTAATAAGTGTTATATACCTCGCAAGCCGTAATTTTAATAAATGAGTATATCGACTTGATAATACTAATGGCATTCAAAACAACATGTATAGAAATGTTTATTTCAGTTTGATGCTCAAATAAATATTTTAGAACACATTTCATTCATTTGTTTCAGAATGACGGGTTCGGAAATATTTTTCGAGATTTTTTTCATACTATTTGAGATTTTCAGATCATTCCCTCACCCACATTTCCAGAATAATGTTTTTTATTGTGCAAAACGAGCCAAAAATATGAAAAGATTTGCAAGATTTTCATTCAAATCAGACTAAGAATCGCACAAAAAGGTGAGGTTTAATTTAATTCTGAGTATTCGGATATATTTCTTTATTAGCCTTTGCAAAATTTCGATTTAAAGTGCTCTCCTTATTCTAAGTAAGAATTTCATCTCATGTATTTTTAGGCTTTTATGACTTCAATGGAGTTCCTTTAAGATTGCGTACTCTTCCGTGAAATTTTGTAAAAACAAATGACAAAAATTATGAAATAACAATAACCAATAACAAAAAATCAAATACCACTAAATAATGAAGACAATATATAACAAAAAAGAAAGCAGGGAGTTAATTCAACATTGTATTTAATAAACACGCGCTGTCTTAAGTTATTTATTTTTTAATAGAGTAATTATAAAAAAAAGAACAGGCGAACTATAAATCAGCATGATACTTTATGGCGGCTCATCCTGATCTTATTTTGTTGTTGTTGTTGTTGGTGGTGGTGGTGGTGGTGTTCATTTTCCTATCTATTTATTTCCTTTTTTCCGATACGTATGTATACATGTATTTATAATTGGACAAACTATAACTTATGCCCACATTTTATGATTTCGAAGGTGGTGTAGTCTTTCCAAAACCCTAAACATCTAGTTTTTTTACTTCCTAATGACGACTAACTTTTCGTTTTCATACCGATTATATTACATTTTATTATAGATTTATGTTTCTGGTTGGGTTAAAGTGTAAAACAAGAGCTATCACTGGAAAGTGACTTATGTCCCCAAAAGGAAGCTTTGACATAGTGTCAAAACAAAAATTCAAGCGGAAAATTAAGATACTAATACTAATACTGACAAACAAGCCTGTGAAGTTTCACTGACCCCCCCCCCTCTCCCAGCGGTTTTGGTGATGCAGCACGGACAAGCTTATTGAAAATTTTGCTCAAAAATTGAATTTACCATTAAGAGGCCATAACTGTACCGCCTACCCCCCCCCCCCCCCAAAAAAAAAAAAAAAAAAAAAAAAAAAGCATAAAATCAAGTGAGTATGCACAACTAGGCTTTGTGATAAACAATCCTATGAAGTTTCACTGAAATCCCCAGCGGTTTTGATGATGAAGCACGGACAATCTTATTTTACTCGAAAAATTACCATTAGAGGGCAATAACTGTGCCGAAAAAATTCAAGCGCAAAATCAAAAGAGTATACACAACTAGGCATGGTGAAAAACAATCCTACGAAGTTTCACTGAAATCCCCAGCGGTTTTGTTGATGAAGCAACGATCTGTATATAAAACAGAGATGTATCTAACATTTTTTTAAGTGAAGTTCAAAAGGTCAATATTATTCATATTATCATTAAAGCATATCGTTCCATGCTCATCTGAGCACGTGATCCGATCATCGGATAATAAATTGACGAATATCGTAATGTCCGATGCATTAAAACAATTTAATCGGACGACGATCTTTATATACGGATGGATTACAGTAAGCCCCTTTAAGGTGCTTCATTGTCATGACTTGTTTTGATAAGTTAATTTTTGTTGTTGCATGATATGATACTTGAGGTGATATGATTTTAAGAATTATTTTAAAATATACCACATTTTAATATGTTTTGTAGTGTAAAGGAGGAATAATTTAACAAGTAAAAAGGGTAGGTTTGTTTTAAGAATGTCATTTACTAGTATAAAAAGAAAAGAGACTTTTGTTCAATTGCATTCTTTTGTTTAATTACATACAAATAGTAAAGCAGGTTTTAGTAGTTAAACTTTATTTTGTTTTTGTTCACTATTAACACAACAAAAGTGGTTAACTTAATAATTGTTTAAGGATAAAAATAACTTTAAAATTTCTGTTATTGACATTACGTATTTACCATATAAATACATGTACTTCTTTCTGAGCAATGAGCATACGTATGGTTGCATTTAATTTCATGGTCTTATTTTCTCGGAATACTTCTTTAATTTTATCAAGACATTATGATGCTTAGTAATTTCCATTAGTTTACATTGAGAAATCGTAGGTCTAAATTATTGATCTTTAAAAAAAGTGATTTCTTTTAAATGATGATTCTCGCCTTCAAGGATGCTACAAATGTTACATTTTCTATTATTCATTTTTCCCTCTAGACTTGTTTTGAATAATAAGACACTTCATGCTAGTATTTTTTCTATTTCACTATGTAAATAATGTTTATAAAGACTATGGAAAGGTTGAAAGTATAGTTCCGCTAAAGGAGACCGCCGAATTTATTAAATATCGTTAATTATATCCGGATATCGTATGATTCGAGTAAGCCGTAAATCGTTATAAGCAATGTTGTTTTTATTAAGCGGAGTTTACTGTACATTGTATTTCTATTGAATTTTTGAAATCAAAACAATGCATATACTTGACAAAGTAAAAACAGGGAAATGTTTGAAATATAACAGCTATCATTTATATAATTTGAAAATATTTTTGCATCCAATGACTTGCTCATTGTAAGTCGAAAAGTGAAATACATCGGTGAAATAGGTGTTTTTCAAGGCTTTTCACAATGTGTTTTGTCTATTTGATTGGATTATAAATTTATTATAAACTTGCCAAATGTCAAGTCGCCATTTGATTAATAAAACTTATAAGAAACGTGGCCTTGTTTCGTATACAACCTTACGACCTTATAGAAAGTGGATTTCTTATTTATTGTTGGGTGTAGGTGCGTTTAAATATTGACTCTTTTTTGACTTTTAGAAATTATTACCCTTACATGATTAATAGTATTTTTAAAACCAAAGTTTGCTTTCAGTCGTACTAAAACTGTTTTTAATAGAAAGGTGAATAAGCCAAATTAAATAATTGAGCCGCGTCACGACAAAACCAACATAGTGTGTTTGCGACCAGCATGGATCCAGACCAGCCTGCGCATCCGCGCAGTCTGATCAGGACCCATGCTGTTCGCTTAAACATACCTATAACAAGTAGAGAAATTGATAGCGAACAGCATGGATCCTGATCAGACTGCGCGGACGCGCAGGCTGGTCTGGATCCATGCTGGTCGCAAACCCATTATGTTGGTTTTGTCGTGACGCGGCTCATATGTATTAAGTTTATAAGAAATAAAACGCTCGTGATATCCGATTAGAGTCGCATGTATATACAATCAAAAGAAGCCTTATGTATCTTTTAAACTACAAACAGAAGGTTTGTAATATTTAAAAATCAATAAATCGAACGTGGCAAAGGCTTAATAAAAACTATCAATATATTATAAATAAGACGGTCACGATTTTTTTCGGAATGAATTATTTATTTATGGGGTTTATATAAAAGGTAGGATATTATAGGACATTTATGTTTTAGTATGTTGAAATAGGAAGTGTTCGAGAGGTAGTACTTGGTAGATACATAAACATAAGTAATTCACTGAAACTAGTATATATATATAATTAGCGTATGAATAATGTGTATGGGGTATAGATGACAAAAATGGATATGCTTTTTATGGGTGTAATTTGACGAGACACTTTGTAAGTAATTTTTTATTACATATCACATGTAGTTCAAATAGCAAACTATTTTCAGTAACTTATTTTTTTACAAGTACGTAATTAAATAAAAGTGGATAATGGCATACATGTATTTTGTATCATTTAAGATAAACATGTATACTTTTGGGAAAAAATGACTTTCAAGTCAACTTATACATAAAATAGAACATTATCCTTATTACATAAACAGAGTAAATTACATATTCTACATGTAAACACCGTTGCTTTTCTATTTATAACTTGACTTTTTCGCAGGTTTGAAAATTTGATACATTTTTTTTTATTTTCTCTATTATATCTTTTATGGTGTAACTATGCGTCGAATTGAAGTTTTATAACAAAATCTCAGATGTCATTTGAAATAAGATCTGAAAAGCAAATATGGAATAAATAAATGTTGTATAAAACCAGCATCGTTACCCTATATACATTGATATGATAAGTGGGTGATTTATTTGTTTCAGTATCTATAAAACTAAACAAAGCAAAAAAAAAAAAATAAGAAATACAAAAAATAAATAAATCCAAACATGAAACACTGAAACATTCCCGAAACATATCTGCTGATGCCACTTCCATCGCACAGTATGACAGGCTCTATAATGTTGGTAGCTCAATTTTTGTATTTTTTTCATACTGACATCCCTAAAATTATCAATGAACTGTTCTAAATCAAAAGCTTGGCAAATGCATTACCTTATCCTTATACACTAAGAAAGAACCAAAATACTCTTATATACAAATGAAGGCACCGTACGTGGTTGCCCCCACTCCCCCTTTCACCTGCTCGCAACCAATTCCCTTCTCATTTCACGCAAATATGACGAAATGCATGGTTCAGTCCCTTCTATATATTAGAGCAGGAATTCTTATTACGTCGGCATTATTTATCAAAGTAACGATGTCCAACATACAATATATGATCAATATTATATTATACATGTAGCTTAACTCTTTTGAAGTCGCATAAACTTGGCTGCTTCAAGTAACACCATCGAATTACAATGATCAATATGGAATGTTTTATGTCGCCATTAAATGCTTTAGTAAAATGTGCGACTCTGATCAATATTTGAGCCGCGTCACGACAAAACCAGCATAGTGCGTTTGCGACCAGCATGGATCCAGACCAGCCTGCGCATCCGCCTCAAATAGTATGAAAAAAATCTCGAAAAATATTTCCGAACCCGTCATTCTGAAACAAATGAATGAAATGTGTTCTGCGGATGCGCAGGCTGGTCTGGATCCATGCTGGTCGCAAACCCATTATGTTGGTTTTGTCGTGACGCGGCTCATTTCAAGAATGTCAACATGATCCGAGGGACGGGTTTGTAAATTGTTATAGAAGGCACCCATTGGAGGATCGGATTGCTCATTTTTGTAACAATTTCGGAACTTGTCATGTACACCTATTGATCGATACGCATACCCCGGGTACGTGGATATAGTTTGTAGACATTTTACTTACTAAGTACTTATATTCTATCGATAGTATATCGACTTAATAATAATAATGGCATTCAAAACAATATGTATAGAAATGTTTATTTCAGTGTGATGCTCAATTAAATATTTTAGAACACATTTCATTCATTTGTTTCAGAATGACGGGTTCGGAAATATTTTTCGAGATTTTTTTCATACTATTTGAGATTTTCAGATCATTCCCTCACCCGTTTTTCAAGAATAATGTTTTTTTTTATTGTGCAAAACGAGCCAAAAATATGAAAAGATTTGCAAGATTTTCATTCAAATCAGACTAAGAATCGCACAAAAAGGTGAGGTTTAATTTAATTCTGAATATCCGGATATATTTCTTTATTTGCCTTTGCAAAATTTCCATTTTAAGTGCTCTCCTTATTCTAAGTAAGAATTTCATCTCATGTATTTTTAGGCTTTTATGAATTCAATGGAGTTCCTTTAAGATTGCATACTCTTCCGTGAAATTTTGTAAAAACAAATGACAAAAATTATGAAATAACAATAAGCAATAACAAAAAATCAAATACCACTAAATAATGAAGACAATATAATATTATAACAAAAAAGAAAACAGGAAGTTAATTCAACATTGTATTTAATAAACACACGTTGTCTTTAGTTCATTTTTTTAAATAGAGTAATTATAAAAAAAAAAGGAACAGGCGAACTATAAATCAGCATGATACTTTATGGCGGCTCATCATGATCTTATTTTGTTGTTGTTGGTGATGGTGGTGGTGGTGGTGTTCATTTTCCTATCTATTTATTTCCTTTTTTCTGATACGTATGTATACATGTATTTAAAATTGGACATACTATAACTTATGCCCATATTTTATGATTTCGAATGGTGGTGTAGTCTTTCCAAAACCCTAAACATCTAGTTTTTTTTACTTCTTAATGACGACTAACTTTTCGTTTTCATACCGATTATATTGCATTTTATTATAGATTTATGTTTCTGGTTGGGTTAAAGTGTAAAACAAGAGCTATCACTGGAAAGTGACTTATGTCACCAAAAGGAAGCTTTGACATTGTGTCAAAACAAAAATTCAAGCGGAAAATCAAGACACTAATACTAATGCTGACAAAACAATCCTGTGAAGTTTCACTGAACCCCCCCCCCCCCACCCCAGCAGTTTCGGTGATGCTGCACGGACAAGCACAAGCTTATTGAAAATTCCACTCGAAAATTGAATTTACCATTAAGGCGCCTAGCTATCTGTACCGCATTCCCCCCCCCCCCCCCCCCCCCAAAAAAAAAAAATTTAAAAAAATCAAGCACAAAAATCAAGAGATTATGCACAACTAGGCTTCGTGATAAACAATCCTGTGAAGTTTCACTGAAATCCCCACCTGTTTTGATGATGAAGCGCGGACAGTCTTATTTTACTCGAAAATTTACCATTAGAGGGCAATAACTGTGCCGAAAAAATTTAAGCGCAAAACACAACTAGGCATGGTTAAATACAATCCTATGAAGTTTCACTGAAATCCCCAGCGGTTTTGTTGATGAAGCAAGGATCATATCTGTATATAAAACAGAGATGTATCTGACTTTATTTTTAGAAGTTCAAAAGGTCAATGTCATTCATATTATCATTAAAGCATATCGTTCCATGCTCATCTTAGCATGTGATCCGATCAGCGGTTAATAAATTGACGAATACCGTAATGTCCGATGCATTAAAACAATTTAATCGGACGACGATCTTTATATACGGATGGATTACAGTAAGCCCCTTTAAGGTGCTTCATTGTCATGGCTTGTTTTGATAAGTTATTTTTTGTTGTTGCATGATATAATACTTAAGGAGATATGGTTTTAAGAATTATTTTAAAATATACCACATTTTAATGTTTTATAGTGTTAAGGAGGAATAATTTAACAAGTAAAAAGGGTAGGTTTGTTTTTAGAATGTCATGTATTAGTATTAAAAGAAAATAGAATTGTGTTCAGTTGCATTCTTTGTTTAATTACATACAAGAAGTAAAGCAGTTTTTAGTAGTTAAACTTTATTTTGTTTTTGTTGACTAACACAACAAAATTGGTTAACTTAATAATTGTTTAAGAATAAAAGTAACTTTATAATTTCTGTTATTGACATGACGTATTTACCATACAAACACATATACTCCTTTCTGAGCATACGTATGGTTGCATTTAATTTCATTGTATTATTTTCTCGGAATACTTCTTTAATTTTATCAAGACTTTATGATGCTTAGTAATTTCCATTTGTTTACATTGAAAAATCGTGGGTCTAAATAATTGATCTTTAAAAAAAGTGATTTCTTAATTTAAATGATGATGATTCTCGCCTTCAATGATGCTACAAATGTTACATTTTTTATTCATTTTTTCCCCACTAGACTTTTTTCAATAATAAGACACTTCATGCTTGTATTTTTTTCTATTTTACTATGTAAATAATGTTTATAGAGACTATGGAAAGGTTGAAAGTATTGTTCAGTATTTAGTATTGCTAAAGGAGACCGCCGAATTTATCAAATATCGTTAATTATATCCGGATATCGTATGATTCGAGTAAGCTCTAAATCGTTATAAGCAATGCCGTTTTAAGTGGAGTTTACTGTACATTGTATTTCTATTGAATTTTTGAAATCAAAACAATGCATACTTGACAAAGTAAAAACAGGGCAAGGTTTGAAATATGCCAGCTATTATTTATATAATTTGAAAATATTTTTGCATCCAATGACTTGCTCATTGTAAGTCAAAAAGTGAAATACATCGGTGAAATAGGTGTTTCTTAAGGCTTTTCACTAGGTGTTTTGTCTATTTGGTTGGATTATAAATTTATTTCAAACTTGCTAAATGTCAAGTCGCCATTTGATTAATAAAGAAACGTGGTCTTGTTTCACATACAACCCTACGACCTTATAGAAAGTGGATTTCTTATTTATTGTTGGGTGTAGGTGCGTTTAAATATTGACTCTTTTTTGACTTTTAGAAATTATTACCCTTACATGATTAATAGTATTTTTAAAACCAAAGTTTGCTTTCAGTCGTAATAAAACTGTTTTTAATAGAAAGGTGAATAAGCCAAATTAAATAATTGAGCCGCGTCACGACAAAACCAACATAGTGTGTTTGCGACCAGTATGAATCCAGACCAGCCTGCGCATCCGCGCAGTCTGGTCAGGATCCATGCTGTTCGCTTACCATTCCTATAACAAGTAGAGAAACTGATAGCGAACAGCATGGATCCTGATCAGACTGCGCGGATGCGCAGGCTGGTCTGGATCCATGCTGGTCGCAAACCCATTATGTTGGTTTTGTCGTGACGCGGCTCATATGTATTAAGTTTAAAAGAAATAAAACGCTCGTGATATCCGATTAGAGTAGCATGTATATACAATCAAAAGAAGCCTTATGTATCTTTAACATACAAACAGAAAGTTTGTAATATTTAAAAATCAATAAATCGAACGTGGCAAAGGCTTAATAAAAACTATCAATATATTATAAATAAGACGGTCACGATTTTTTTCGGAATGAATTATTTATTCATGGGGTTTATATAAAAGGTAGGATATTAGGACATTTATGTTTTAATATGTTGAAATAGGAAGTGTTCGACAGGTAGTACTTGGTTGATACATATAGATGAAACTAGTATATATATAAAATTAGTGTATAGGTAATTTGTATGGGGTATAGATGACAAAAATGGATATACTTTTTATGGGTGTAATTTGACGAGACACTTTGTAAGTAATTTTTTATTACATATCATATGTAGTTCAAATAGCAAACTATTTTCAGTAACTTATTTTTTACAGGTACGTAATTATATAAAAGTGGATAATGGCATACATGTTAATTTTTGGGGATATTTAAGCAACAACATTGTATTAAAAAAAAAGGAAACTTTCAAGTTTCAACCTTATACATAATATAGAAATTATCCTTATTACATAAAACAGAGTAAATTACATATTCTACATGTAAACACCGTTGCTTTTCTATTTATAACTTGACTTTTTCGCAGGTTTGAACATTTTTTTATTTTCTCTATTATATCTTTTATGGTGTAACTACGTGTCAAATTGAAGTTTGATAGCAAAATCTCAGATGTCATTTGAAATAAGATCTGAAAAGCAAATATGGAAGAAATGAATGTTGTATAAAAATAGCATCGTTACCCTATATACATTGCTATGATAAGTGGGTGATTTATTTGTTTCAGTATCTATAAAACTAAACGAACATTAAACATGCAATAAAAGCAAGAAATACAAATACACTCCAAATGTAAAACATTCAAGGGATTAGCCTTCGCCACCAGTAAATACTTCACTTCCGTCGCACAGTCTGACCAGGCTCTATAATGTTGGTAGCTCAATTTTTGTATTTTTTTCATACTGACATCCCTTAAATTTTCAATGAACTGTTCTGCAAATGCATTACAATAATTAAACTGGTGTGGGGTCAGAGCTTTATATCTGTTTTGCATAGCATTTTTTCCCAGACATTTCATGATTATAATTTGAAAATCTTAAGGCTATCTGTCGAACAAAAAAAGTAAATAAATAAATAAATAAACGAAAAAAGTTAATATAGGATAATAATCAGGTCAAAATGTCAACCTTAGGACAGCCAGAAAAGGGTGTTTTTGTTGGATGACTGAATAATGTACTTTTGAGGCTTTGTTCATTTAATTCAAATTTGATATGAATAATATTTATAGCACGAAACTCTATTCACATTCAAAATAGATGTATTCACAAAATATTTATAGATCTACATTAATCTTCTATTCACTTATTCTTCAACTCTTGTCAAAAATGTTCACTACAGTATTTAATGTTTATATAAAAGTATAGGGCTATTTCAAGCCCAAGCCTGGATACGATTTAAGCTGAATTCTTGTACATAAAACCACAAAAGGTTTTTACCCTGTCATTAAAATATTCAATAACACAATTTGATACCATAACTATTTAATTATACATAATAAAAACAAAATAATGTAAGAATATTATAAATCACTAATCCGTAAGAATAACAGAGTGTTGTTTCTAAAATGCATGTTTTTGCTCGTAGATCTTGATAAATGTGTTATTAAAATGCATTATATCGCAACAAAACATACAGTGTGTATAAGTTACATAAAAAACTTTAATTGTTGACGGATGTAAAATGAACAAATAAAGTATCTTATTTATAAAACACTAAATTATACAAGTACGCACGTCGGGTAAGGTTTTTTCCGGTGTCTTACTTACTTTAAAATTATTGGATTTTCTTCTTCTCTTCTTTTTGTTGATTAACATTTTTCATTTTGTAAATATTAGAAATAAATACATGTAATAACAACCGATTGGATGTTGGTACAAGAAGATAAGATTTTGTTTTGAGAAAAATCGATTTGCGACAACTGCAAGTAGATCTATGGCAGTTGTTGTTATTATGAGAATAATAAACATTTACATAAAAATTCATCATCATGTGAACAATGAAATTATGTTAAATTTGTAATTAAATTAGTGAAAATTGTAATAGCACGGAATTTTGACATTGTAACAAGATAATTCCTGTAAATGTTAACTCGTGTAAAATATTATTTATTAAATATTAAGAGCAAGTTATAATTTGTGAATTCGTTTCCTTTTGAGCGACTCGCACGAAAATATTCATTTTCATATTCATTTAGATTTCTTAGCTTCAACAGAATTTGCCAAATTCTCAGCTATCTGACTGCAATAATTATGATACATTTATGTACAATTTTATACACGGCTACACGTGAAAAACGTGCATCTTTAAGCTATTTACATGCGTAAATGATACGATTTTATGACGAAAAAAATCTGTTATTTTATACAAGAGGGTTTCATTGTTTGTGCTTTGCTTTTTTGGGGGTACTTTTTGTTGTTATAGTGTTAAATCGTCTGTGTATTAAGGTCTATTTCTGATTCATATTGGGTAAAAGATCCTAAACTATCAAAACATTCTTATACACAAATCAAAGCACCGTGGCAGACGCCCGCCACTACCCTGCCCCTAAGTACCAAAACACTCAGGCACCATGGCAGCCCCAGCCCCGCCCCCTCAATCTGCTCGCGCCCAATTCCCTTGACATTTCAAGTCCCGTCCCTTTTCCTTATTTACGTTTATGCTGATACAGTAAGTTCTTAGAACGTCGTCATTATTTATCAAAGTAACGTTGTCCAACATACCATATATGATCAATATATATACATGTAGCTTAACTCTTTTGAAGTCGCATAAACTTGGCTGCTTCAAGTAACATCATCAAATTACAATGATCAATATGGAATGTTTTATGTCGCAATTAAATCTTTAGTAAATGTGCGATTCTGATTCATATTGGAGCCTGTCATCACAATAACCAAATAGCACCTTTGCGACACAGCAGGCACCAGACCCAGCCTGCGCTAATCGCGGCAGTTGATCAGGCCATGCTTTCTGTAATCAGTTTCCTTCTTACTTGGTATAGGTGTTTCTTAATGCGAACAGCATGGATCCTGATCAGACTGCGCGGATGCGCAGGCTGGTCTGGATCCATGCTGGTCGCAAACGCACTATGTTGGTTTTGTCGTGACGCGGCTCATTTCAAGAATGTCAACATGATCCGAGGGACGGGTTTGTAAATTGTTTTAGAAGGCACCCATTGGAGGATCGGGTTGCTCATTTTTGTAACAATTTCGAAACTTGTCATGTACACCTATTGATCGATACGCATACCCGGTACGTAGATATAGTCTGTAGGCATTTACTTACTTATATTCTAAAAGCAAAAATCTTTAGTGTTTCAGGGAAGTTATAATCTCTAGGCTTAAGATTTTGGATTACTGATCAATTCCTGTGAGATAAGGTATTTTAACTATTTATTAGCGACACGATTAAGATTAGAGGTTTTTAATTATTGATTAACAATTGAGGTTAATCCTATTTGAGAATAATTGACTTAATGAAATAAAAATAGTTTCCTTTCATTGACAGAGTCATGCCAGAGAATATTTTAATTCTGTTAAATCGTTTCATATTTATCCATGTTGTAAGCGTATTTATTGATTACAAAGAAGTGTTTGTTCTAAGACCTACATTACTTGATCCTTTATCAATAATAAATGTTATTTCATTATTCTAATTTATTTCATTTAAAATAAATGTTTGTCGGAAGTAAAAAGCTATTTTTAGAACCGATATTCAACTGATGCAAAACTTGACCGGTCGCTGTAGTTCTAAATATTGGTCAGTCCAATGCGGTTTTTTGGCTGATATTATTTTCAGTAATGCACCCATGGGACTGTCCAATATATTTCAATAATATAATAAGTCAACAGAACGGTGCTGTTTTGTTTTTCTATATTGACATGGCCGTGGTTGGTGGCAGATGTTATTTTCCATGTTGCACCAACCGATGTTGTTTACAATATTTTACTGTCATTAATGTGTGTAATTTTTTTAAAAGAATTCAAAATTCCACCACTGCTTTTTTATTTACCCATAAGACGTAGAAAATAGAAAAATATAGGCCCTTTGTCGTTGCATAAAAAATATTATACTTTCTCAACCCTACTTTAATATTTATTTTATTTAACAAAATGGATCCTTTGTTAAGTATTAAAAGGCTATAGAAAATATTAAACGTATGTCGTTGAAACGAAGTATTAATACATGTTTAAATATTGCTTGAAAATCGAAGGTAATGCTGAAAAAATACGAAGTCAGGTTATAAAGATATGCTCCTTTACAAAACTATAACAACAAAATAACAACAATGTACATTGAGGTCCACTGGAAAGCCAGAGATTCGAGCCAGAGCGCGCGAAAAAAAAGTTTACCACCATACAACGCCAAATGATAGAGTGTAATTCGTTTTTTGTTGTTTTTTGTTGTTGCTTTTTTGGGGGTGGGGGGTTAAAAGACAATGTCATTCCTATGCATAAAATCGTCAGGCGATCTTTCAAACATGTGACAACAACCACCATCACATGACCATGACAATGGCTTAGGCAAATACGAGTTTAATAATTGGGATAATAAAAAAATCTACAAAATTTGTCAGCGTTCAATGGCAGTCAACGCAGATAAATAAACATTATTCAGGCATTATTTACATTCCATTGTATAAAACGTTTGAAGATCTATTTTCGATGATTACTTTTTAAAAAGGGCTATCCTGTCTATACGTACTTGTGAAAGACTCGGGACATTTGGTGCACAGACCATTGTTCGGGTGATTTTCGGCCTACATTTAGAACAACTGATATGAACTCTAATTTTCTATTTTTAATCAGTTCATTAAACGAATTGTGGGTCTCTTATGGATCTCTTAGCCATTATGAATTTATAGTGAATTAAAAAAACTGCTTTTTTATAGATCATTATTCTTTGGTCTAGAAATTATATACTTGTACCGGAAGTACTTGTGACTTGTAAGTTCACTGGATACATTTGTACTGCAAAAATGTTTGGTGTTATTTTTTTGAGGTGGTCAATGGAGAGTACTATATAAATTTTACGTGATTTTTTAAAGTATTTTATTATTTATTTATTTATTGTTGTTTTCACGATGGTTTCAGAGTACAGGAATAAAACAATTACTCTTTTTTTGCACATGTACGGTATTTGATTCTGTTCTTATGCGAAACATTTACCGAAATCATTTCATTTGCATATAAAAATGGTTTGAAATAAAAAGAATATTTGTTTTCAAGTTCTGGTAACATGTTCAACAATACACACTTTTTTAAAAAATAATAATTACATTTCTTTTTTAGAAAGAGTTGACTTCTTTATTTATTTTGATTGAAATTGAATATACACATCAGTAAAATATAAATTTGTAAAATACACATTTCAAATATATTTTTTTGTGTATGCAGACGAATTCATGGAATTAGATATATTTCCATTTTGAAAATGTAAAGTAAATTAATGTTGACAAATATAAGTTTATATAATTGTTATTAAAGGAATATTATGCTTCAGAAGTTTATATTTTTTTCTTTTTCTTTAGAAATGTCAAACTTTTGTTAAATAGTGTTTTGATAACGGATAATGTGCATGTTAGATGTTTCAAACCTGAAGAAAGTAGTGCTAAATGTGCAGTAATATGTCGTAAAGGTTGCAAAATGTAAACAAAGATGTATTTTGACTTCCATACAAAATACTAATGCACTATAATTAAACCAATTGCCAACAGAGCTAAATATGCAAAATATTGTTTATGTATACGGCAATTAAGCATGTTTATGAAAACTGTAAAAAGATATCAAAAATAGAAAAGTTTTTGAGAAATAAAAATTATAAATAATAAATGATAGAATTTCTGAGGCATAATGAGCCTTTAATAGTTCATGCTGGTATAAAATGAAGTTAGTTGACATTCCAATTACTATTTTTCTGTGAAGTAACACTTATGTATAGATCAATAAAGTTATAAGCAGGGTGATAATGCATGTCAAATAAATAAAGATTTTTTTGAATATTAAATGAGGCAATTGAACATTTTTGTAAAGGTTTCTTTGAAAAGAAGATAACGATCTCCCGGAAGAGAATATGCGGTTCTTACGCACGTGTCTAATTGGCCGCTTACATCGGCGAATGGTCTTTAAGCAGACGACAACTTGTAAAGGAAGCTGAAAACTAAGTTATATATTGTAACAGGGCATCTTAATTATATATAATTATATCTAGTCTTTTAGGATCTGTGTGTCTACATTTACCTTAACATTTTATTTTATTTGCATAAAAGACTAATTTTACACACATATTTAACGCTTTAATTTTACAGGCTAACTTGGCATTTGCTGTGATATTCAGAAACTGTAGGCATCTTTTCCGGAATTTCTGACTAACTAGTACATCTATTTCTGGACGGCAGATGGGTGTTGAGCAATCACACGAAACTCACCCGTCATCGACCAAAGACCACATCGATGGTTGCAGGTTCGATATACTTATTAATGTTGATTGTCTCAGAATTGAACATTGTTATAAAGCAATATGAGTAAAAATTACATCACACAAAGCAATCTACAACTTCGTCTTGCCTTTGTTAGGAAGGATAGCATTCAATTATTGCGGTCGTAACTCATAAAAAGTAATGCCAACCTTTCAGATAACTTGTTGGTTTTGTTGACATATGAACTGTGTATGGTCCATTTTTTCCCTTTCAGAGTTTTAAAAACATATGATATGATATGTGTCTAAAAAGGAAATTTTTTTTTCATTTTTTGTAAATCATTACATTATTTTTTTATGTATTACAGGTACTGGGCGGACTTTGATAATGATTATTTTGCTAAAGGTACTTACCGCTATGCTTTTCGCGGTACTGTGCACGGGGAGGGACCCAGGGACGGCAGTCTGTGCGTAACAAAAGTCTTCAAGAAAAAATATGCCAAATATTTCGATAAATGGCGACCAGATTTAGCGGCAAGCTCGAAAGCTCAGAAATTTGCCGCAATTTTCTCATCAAACGTTTTGCCTCTTCTAAGAAACTACGTTACAACACAGGAGATAGAGTTTGTAGTTCCGTTAGTAGCCAAAATGGACACTCTATCGCATTTCAAAGTGCTAGGCCTGTTTCCGGTGAACGAGGACAAGACGTACGTGGAACCCTGTGAATATGTAGCTATTGAACCCTTTTTACATGGAGAATTTGAGAAATTCAATTCAAACGGAGGCTATGAGGATGAAACGGCCGCCGTTTTAAACGCGTTTAGTCACTGGACATGGTCCGTAAGTGGACATAAATTTCTCGTCTGCGACTTACAGGGTGTTCAAAATGGACGCAAATATGTACTCACTGACCCTTGTATACATTCAGTTGACGGTAGGTTCGGGATGACAGACCTCGGTGTGGTTGGTATGGAAACAGTATTGTCAAATCACGCGTGTAACGCAATTTGTCATAAACTTGGACTTGAAAATCCACTCAGTGGTGTTGACCTAGGCACGCGCAGGTCGCGTGCCACTCAGTACATCTTCCAACTCTCGGACACGGATCATTTCCGGGCAGCTGAAGCTCGGACACATTATTTTACCTTGGTAGATCCTATTGTGCAGTGAGTGTAGAACAGAATAAAACGTGCAATCAAATCATATCTACATGTATATGCTTGCGATTCTAACACATTTTCTGATGTAGGACTTATCATGAATGCTATTTTTGTTAGAGCTAAGAAATTGTTAAATTAATCTTGGAAGGGAAATCAAACTTTAATAAATCCCAGAAGATGGTGTGAAGTTTAGATTAAAATTAATGGTTTTATTTGCTTTCAAAGTACACTGTTCAAATATGTAGCAAGATTTATGGAATCAAAAGAAAATTCTTTTCTCTAAAAATGGAATTGAAATTATTCGGTAATTTATAGTATCAGTTTAATTTGTACCTATTTTCTGTCAATGATTTATTTTGATAATTTGATAAACATAAATATAACCATGAGAAACTAAAAAAAAAATAATACAAATTTACATTAAAAATGCAGCGTTCTTATTGGTTAACTGAAATGAATATCACTAAAAATGACAGCCAATCAAATTGTAGCACTGTGACAAGTCCAACGACATTACATAATGATGCATTCTAATTTGAGGAAAACATGTCAGACTCTCTTGGCATGTCACAGCGTATATGATCAACTATAAATTACAAAAATAATAGTTCAATTAATCAGAAATTATACTTCACTTTGATGAACAGCTGGGGACATTAAAACTTATTATCATTAATAACTCTATTGTCACTAATATCATTTTTAAAGTGGCATTTTCCCCAATTCACTTCCATTACTTGATGCATACAGTAGTATAAGTTACTAAATAAACTCATATATTTGCAGTTTTCTCATAAACTTTAGAAATTTATTAATTATAATTCAAAGAAGAGTCTTGTTTCAAGATTTATTTTGTTGGTTAGGTCAATTGTGCCAAATTGTGCCAAGAGGAATATATTTAGCCTTATTGGCAAGAGGAATTATTGTATTTATATCAAGGATGAATATTGCAAAACCTTGATATCAAGGGAATATTCTATCGATATCAAATTAAGTTTTTATAACATGATTTCAAGAGAAATTAATGTATTGATATCCAAGGGAAATATTTATAGCATTGATATCAAGGGAATATTCTATTTATATCAAAGAGAAAATATTGTATAGCCTTGATATCCAGTGGAAAATATTTTATACACTTGATATTAAGAGACTTTTGTATTAATATCAACAGGAATATTGTTTAGCATTGATATTAACAGGAATATTGTATATTTTTGTCATCATCAGGAAAAGTGAATTTATACCCCACATGAAGATATGGGGTACATTCTTTTTATCTTGTCATCCACCTCTATAGCAGACAATATTTTAACAAATATTTTATGTAAATAAGTCAGAGCCTTCATACCTTTTTTTTTCAAAATATACCTCTGGAATATGACTTTTACACCAAATGAACTCGACAGTCAACTTTAGTGACATCGACTCCTAAATGACCTCGATTCTTAATGACCTTGACCCCTTCAATTTTTTTAATGAAATTTTACAATAAATTTCAAATATTGTAACAAATATGGGACATGGGAACAGTCTTGCATGCTTTACGAGTAATTTTTATTTTCTAATGTAAAAAAATAACAAAAATTTAGCCAGTTCTTACACAAAAATATTCTTACATATTAACTGAATTTTTAGACAGATTAATAGTTTTTGGCATATCTTATTTGTAAATGCATTTTAATATTGTAGATCTCCTGTACAAAAAAACTAGTCCCTATTGCCATGTACATGTATGTTAGATAGAAAATATTACACAAGATATATGCACTACCTTTGTGTTATAATATACAAATATTATTATTATCATATTATTCTTTATATTGATAATTATGACAACAACAACAACAACAATAATAATAGCAACAACAACAACAACAACAATTATAATAATAAAAAAATAATGGTGATTACAATAACAATAATAATAATTTCAATATTAACAATAATAAAAAGAAAGTTACTATTTAAGTAACCCCAGAGTTCAGAAGCTGAAAAACATAAAAAAATTTATATCTTCCATAGATCAGCTGGGCATTTAAAACAGAAAGATTTGGAAAAGGAAATTAAGAAATATACTCAGAAATAAATTGAAAATTGTATTTTTGTGCTCACCCAATCTATAATCTGGTCTCGATCAAGGTTATAAAACTTTTTAAAACTTTTTCTGTGTTCTGTGTCAAATCTCAGGATTTTCATTGGTCAGTGAACAGTTTGTGACCAATCAAATGCCAGAGATCTGAGTTTGAATAAGATAATTTCTTTATAACTCATACATGTGAACTTTTTTTGATGATCAAGTAGGAGATTTTTCTTAAAAAAGAGGGAGATTTTAGAATTAGCAATAAACAAAGAAGAAAGTCTTGGCATCAGAAAGAGGGAGATTTCTTTAATTTGTGAAAATACCCCTTATTGTAAGAAAAATCTTTGAAAAATATGACTGCAGAAAGTGGGAGTCTCCCGCTTAAAGTGGGGGAGTTCACATGTATGATAACTTTTGAAACATTTTCATTATACAATATCTGCGTGGAAATATGTAAAGTTGATCATATTTTGGGATAAAAGTTTGAAAGTTTCAACTTTTCATACTCTAATCTGAAGTTTTATTTTACTTATGTGCTTTTTAAATATCAAATACCTTTACTTTACTCCAGTGATGTAGAAAATGTGATAAAAGTGTTAAGTTTAGATAATTTTAATTACATATCAATTAGCATTCATTACTGCTGTAAAATCATTCATTTTTTAGTGGATTAACTTTAGTACACCTCATACAAAAATTAAAACATACATTAAGATGGATGTAAGTTTTAGAAATAAATCACCATATCCGAACCAATCAGAATACATGTAGTTAGATTTTAAATTTATACTAATACATATACTTTTATTATATACCTCAAAGTTTTTACTTGATAATATGGTTATTTTTTGCTGAAGAACTATATATCTCCATACAGTTTTATTCTGTATTTGCTCTGAAGTTGTTACATCATGGATTTATATTACAAATAAATAATAATATGGTATGTAGCTTATTCAGAAAGGAAAAACTAATATATATATGAAAGGAAAAATACACATATGTGTGCTATTCTTGTGGATTTTATCACTTGTTGATTATTAGTTAATGTGTATGCAGTTGAATACACAATACAACTTATAAGAATAGCACACTCATGTCATTTATATTCACTGGTTCTGGTATATTTTGTATCCATCAAACTGTTAACCCTTTTGTTAAAACTTTCTCATGAAATTAAATGTCAGCTAAATTTTACAGGTTTTACGGTACGAATTTTGTTGTTAAATAAGAGGGATAATTTATTGTATTACTTATTAATATATACAATCACATAATATCATCCTACAGTATTGACTTTGGTTATTTTATATACATGTACTATATATTCATATACAATATATATTAGGTATTTTTGATTTAAAAATCATGTTATAAGTTTTTGAAACAATAAAAAATGTTAAACTGAGAAAGTTTGTTGTTTGTTACATTTTTCTTCTGAACTTTCATATCAAAAAATACTATGGTTGAATAAAATAATAAAGGTCGAGAAATATACAGTAAGTTATATACTGGTAGAATGAATGATACATATATACATAATAAGTGATATATTATGAGGTTTTATTACATGCTTTTCGGTGGTTTATAGAAATATATCAGTGATATAAAAACTGGTAATTCCAATGTTTGAAACAGTGAAATTACCACTTTGATAATTTCACTGTTTTGAATTAAAGCGCCGTAAATGACGTCACGTTGTATTATTATTTGGCGCGCTTTTCATTCAGTATTAGGTTTAATGTCTTTTTAAAATGTTTCTTTGCATATAATAAAAAGAAAATTTGTTTAGTTTAGTGTAAGATCGAAATATATTTCACCTTGTGAACACCAAAAGTTCATATTTCACTCGTGGCTGCGCCACTCGTGAAATATACTTTTTGGTGCTCACTCGGTGAAATATATTCCAATCTTACACTGAACTAAACAAATATCCTCTATATTATACAATTGATTTTTGAGTACAATACTGACTTCTATTGGACAAGTACACAGCTTTCGGACCTATATTGGACGAGGTGCTAGCGGAGTCTAATATAGGACTTGCAGCTGGGTACCAGCTGTGTTTTGTACTCTGGAAATGGAAACACAGCTAAATTGTCAGCTCAATAGGTAGTGTGTTGGACTGTATATCAGGCGACTCAGGTTTGATTCGGTGATTGATCATGAAATCCTTTCTACGGTCATTTGTACTGTTCCTCTGCTAGGGCATGTACAGAAGTTATCAGTTCCTTGCGAAAATGTCGGCAACTAGTACTGGTAAACGGCTTGACAGCTTACCCAAGAACAATGTGATGGCTGAACTGTGTTCTAGTACATTCAATGTGGCTTACTGCCATGATCAGGAGGGTAAACTTCCTACACCACCATTAACCATTATACCATACGGCTAGCGATCATTAGATTACTAGTCTGACGAGTGGTTAACGCGTCGGACTAGTAATCTAATGATCGCTAGCCGTATGGGTTCAATCCCCGTCAGGGGCAAGTCGTTGTTTCATTGAGCAAGAAACTTTACACTCATTGCTCAGTACTGGTTGGTTCCAGGAACGGATTCGAAAGTGTGTTTATAAGCTTATAGCTTCCTACACAATCGAACTAAAATAAATTCTGTATCAACCAACCATTATACCATATCCTAAAATAACTCTTTGAAGATAAAACAACATACAAATTGACGAATAAAGAAATATTTCTTTAACATAATCACATGTATCTGAAATTAATTTCTTTTTATCAAATTAGAATGTAAATGTGTTGACAATCTTTCACTATCTCATAAATTAAAATTTAATACTAACACATAAAGAAACAGCTATTTTTGAAATTGAACATCTGATTTGTGTGGATTTAAAGGTTCACAATTAAGTAGAAGAAATGTTCACTTATTTTAACTTAAATATTTTAAGATACCTCACTTCCTGATACAGTAATTGCATATATATTAACATAACAATACAAAAAAAAGTTATTTGTAACACTATCAATTACAAATAATAACTACACTGTTGTGTTAAATCAGCAAACACATGTAAATGAAAACAGATTTGTTACACCAATTTAGTGACTTTAATGATCCAAAAAATATCTGTTTACGGAAAAGAAAAACAGGACTAAATTTGATACTGCATTGCAGCTATCAATCTTACTGTAAAAATAACAGACTCAAATTTGTAAATTTAACATCTTTGGTGCTTTATATATGTTGTTTTTCTCATCAATATAAAAACATGAAACAGTACTACAGTGCCTCCTTTTTACTAAAGCCCCAACCCTGTACTAAAGTCTGACATTTGTACTAATGACCTCTGTACTACAGTCCCATTTCTGTACTATGTTTAATCTCTGTACTTAGCAACAATCCCTGTGATGAAACTGCACCTCTGTAATAAAGTCCCTACTCTGTTCTACAATCCAATCTCTGTATTAAGCTACTATCTCTGTAATAAAGCTCTGTCTCTGTTGTAAAGTCCCACCTCTGTACTTCACTCCAATCTCTGTAATAAAGCTCCACCTCATAATGTACTACAGTCCTACCTCTGTACAATGTTTAACCTCTGTACTTCACTCCAATTTCTGTAATAAAGCTCCACCTAATAATGTACTACAGTCCTACCTCTGTACAATGTTTAATCTCTGTACTAAGCATCAACTCTGTAATAAAGCTCTGCCTCTCTTCTACAATCCCATCTTTGCACTAACCTCTAATCTCTGTAATAAAGCAACACCTATGTTCTTAAGTCCCACCTTTGTACTCAATTCTTAATTTGTCCTGAAGTCACATCTGTCATAAAGTCAAATATCTGTTCTAAAATCCTAACCTGTGTACAAAAAGACCTAAGAATATTATCTTTTTTCAACAATCAGATTTTAAGATATTACTAGAAAGTTAAAATATGACTCCAATCTTGCCTTTTGCTAATGAAGACAAGTTCTTAAAGACTTAAATCCAACTTCTTTTGTTTTTGCCACTTTGCTTACATGTCAGACTGACATATTGGTAGTATTTGCCATTTTTTTCTCAACAATACGGGATCCTGTCAACAAAATTTCTAAAGACTTTTCAAGTTGACTGTTAAAATGGTGATTGACCAACAGTTGATATTGGAAAATGTTGATGATTAAATATAAATTTACCACAAATATAAAGACTGCCATGCTCTTTTTATAAAGTACACGTAACAGCCCAATTTACAATGGATATTTACAGAAATTTCATTGCGCCATGTGAAATATTTATTATTTACAAGAAGTAAATTATTAAATTGAAAGGAACTAGAACTGCCACTATCATGGCGTGAATACCCCCGCATACCACTTTGTCAGAATCAACAGTGGCCATTTAGAGCTCAAGGACAACCTCCCTGCCAAATCTGAGGTTACTAAGCCAGTGCATTGCTAAGTTATGTATTCTACATGCTTCAAATGTAAAAATGTCAAAATCAATACATTGCGGACAGGACATTCTTTAGCAATTGAGAAGAAAAGCTTTTTTTTTGTCAAGGTGACCTTGACCTTTGACCCAGTGACCTCAAAATCAATAGGGGTCACCTTATAGTCATGATCAACATCCATGCCAAATATGAAGACTGTGGGTCAAAGGAATCTTAAGTTAATGGGTGGACAAACTTTTTGAAGTCAAAGTCCCTATGACCTTGACCTTTGATCCAGTGATCTCAAAATCAAAAGGGGTCATCTACTAATCATGATCAACATCCATGCCAAATATGAAGACTGTGGGTCAAAGGAATCTAAAGTTATTGGGCAGACAAACTTTTTGATGTCCCTGTGACCTTGACCTTTGACCTGGTGACCTCAAAGTCAATAGGGGTCATCTACTAATCATGACTAACCTCCATGCCAAATATGAAGACTGTGGGTCAAAGGAATCTTAAGTTATTGGGCGGACAAGCTTTTTGAAGTCAAGGCCCCTGTGACCTTGACCTTTGACCTGGTGACCTCAAAGTCAATAGGGGTCATCTACTAATCATGACTAACCTCCATGCCAAATATGACGACTGTGGGTCAAAGGAATCATAAGTTATTGGGCGGACAAGCTTTTTGAAGTCAAAGTCCCTATGACCTTGACCTGGTGACCTCAAAGCCAATAGGGGTCATCTACTAATCATGACTAACCTCCATGCCAAATATGAAGACTGTGGGTCAAAGGAATCTAAAGTTATTGGGCAGACAAACTTTTTGATGTCCCTGTGACCTTGACCTTTGACCTGGTGACCTCAAAGTCAATAGGGGTCATCTACTAATCATGACTAACCTCCATGCCAAATATGAAGACTGTGGGTCAAAGGAATCTTAAGTTATTGGGCGGACAAGCTTTTGAAGTCAAGGCCCCTGTGACCTTGACCTTTGACCTCAAAATCAATAGGGGTCATCTACTAATCATGACTAACCTCCATGCCAAATATGAAGACTAAGGGTCAAAAGAATCGTAAGTTATTGGGCGGACAAGAAAAAACCGATGGACAGCCGGATGGCCGGACGGACAAGCTGATTCCAGTATACCCCCCTTACAACTTTGTTGTGCGGGGGTATAATTATGGCAAAATGAAAATTTATTTTGACTTTCACCTGTTCACTCACTATATACCCTTGTATGACTTTTAATCTACTAGGACAGTCTGGAGACGGTCAGAGTACTTTTTTCCAATCAGATCAAAAAAGAAAAAGAAGTTTAGCTTTAAACACAATCAATTTTCTGTTTTTAGAATAAAATTTCATCATATTTCATATATGAAATAGAAACAGAAATTAAAATATAACTATTACACCTGATGATTTCATGTTTTATTTTATTTCAGTGTTTTAATATAGTATTTGCATGGTTTTAAAAACAGAAACTAAAATGTATAGGGTTAAAAATATTACCTAGACTTATTATTTGCATCAAATTAAAAACATATATCAACATCCTTAAAAATCACTTTAAAGTGGCCTTCAGATTTTATTAAGGTTAAATATGTTATTTTTACATAAATTGTTTCATATCAAATCAAAAGAATCATGGTGGAAAATGAAATTTGACATTGATGAAATACATATACAATAAGGAAATCCCTCTATACCTTTAATTTACCAGTACACTCCCTATACTTAAATAAGTATAGCAGATGATTCATTTCCCAATCTTCTATTTTTTAGAAACGAAAGTCACTAGCTCTCGGGACATAGTTTTGAAAAAAAATCTAAGAGTGATATGATGCAATTTTCCAAGATAAAATTACTGAAATACCGACTTTGAAACAACACAAAATTTTTTTTTTTCCGACAAAAAATTGAAAAAAGTTGAAGGCCACTTTAAGTTACAAGAGCTGAATTTAAGTTAGAGTGCTCCATATCTCCAAGTTCCATGTTTGAAATGGAGCTTGACCTAACACTTAAAGGGACTCCACTGAGGTTGGGCTGGAAAGATTTATAAACCATTTGATGTAGGTCTGCACCAATTACATGTGTGCAAAATTGCAGATCATTCTGTAATTCATTTTTGCCAGAATAATCATTTTTATTGTGTAAAATGATAAAAAAAATGAAGTGTTGCAACGCTTTTCGCTCAAATTGTGCAAAGAATTGCACGAATATAGATATTCAGTTTACTCACGAGTATAATTTATTTCTTTTTCTTATTATCCTTTGCAGATTATTACATTTTAAAGGGACTTCCCTGAGGTTTTTTGACATGATGGGACTGAAATATTGTCCAGATAAATGTACCATTTGATGTAGGTTTAGACCACTAATCTTTGTGCAAAATTTCAGATCATTTGTGCACTTCGTTTTTCCAGAATAATTATTCAAACTGTAAAAAATGACCCAAAATAAAAAAAACGTTTAAACAATTATAACTCAAAACTGGCTCAGAAAAGCAAAAAAAATATGATTTTCAATTTATTTCAAAGTATATTTCTATCTGTGCATATGTTTCTGTTTAAAGTGCCCAAGCTCATTTATGTAAGAAATTCAAATGTTATGTTTTTAGGCATTTAAACAAAGTGGAGTCCCTTTAAGTGCTTAACTTGATCTATGTAAGAATTTCAAGTTTTATGTTTTTAGGCTTTTTCACCTCAGTGGAGCTCATTTAACATAATATTGAATTTTACGACATTGGTCCTATTTTATGTTTTATGAACCTGCACATATAATTGACAATGAAAATATCTTTTAACAAATAGGACATAACTATCTAAACTTTTCTAAGTTACCTCCCCTTTTCTAAATGACTTCCAATTTTACATTTTAATACAGAATTCGAAGAGAATTTCTCTAAAGAGCTTTAAGAATGAAGACAGAGGAAAACCCATGGCGAAAATACTAGTTGTCACCATTTTACAATTTTGTTTTAAAAAACATTAAAACCCCAAAAATAAATAAAAACCATTAATTCATAGTCAACAGTGCTTTAATCAAATAAAAGATTGTGATATAAACAGTATATGGGAAGACTAGATGTTTTACATAAAGTTCATCAAAAGTAGGCACTATAAAACGTATCACATGTTTGTACCAGACTCTAACAGTATGAGCTACACTCTATTAATACAGTATGTGTTTCATTTCAAATTCAAACAATGCTAGTCTGTTAAAAAAGGGCACAAGATCAAAAATATTGTTTTCATAATTTTGCCCCTTGTCATGATAAGCAAGTCTTCAAAGTTTTATGTTGATAACTTTTAAAATGTTTAAATAATGGGCTGCATTATAGTTTTTGCACCACGACCACAAGACTCCATAGAAATCATAATACCTTAACTTTTTCTTCAAAACAGACAAGATAACAATCTACTAAATGGTAATCAAGTCAGATTGAACACTCAACATGCTCGGACTGGAAGCGATTAGCCTATGTCACCAGTAAAGAGCCAGGTCAGCCTGCACATCTATGCATTCAGACCATGCTCTACACTGTTGGTAGAATATTTTTTGTATCTTAATAAAAAAAAATTCCCTTAAACATCAAAGGCATTGTTCAAAATTCAAAGCAGGACCAATCTATTATAAGAAATCCATAGTTTGAGGATTAGATAAGTCATAAAAAACTGTGTTATACAATAAACGTACAACGGTAATTGTATACGAAGTACACTTATCATATAGTCCATGTTTGGTATTCAAGTCAATACTATATATACCATATCCAATTACAGTAATAAACAAATTGTTGACATATAAGTTTCTATTGAACCTATCATCTGCTCAATTCGGATCCTGGTACAATATTGTCAGCTGTTACCTGAATTTTTCAACATTCCTGGTTCAGATATCACATCATTTACTTCTTTATCGTCATCATGTCCGACAGAGTTATTGGTTACTTTTATTGCATTACTATCACCTTTATCATTATTTTGTTCAACACAGTGAACACCGTTAATTCCTGAGGAAATTTCATCTGTATTTCTATTTTTAGATTTTGAGAATTCCTCATCTCCCTTCCCAGAATTCTTAGATTTGTGTCTATAAATAGTATCATGAGATATATGGAATTCCTCTCTCCAAACTTTGATGACATCATCATTTGGGCTGTCACTCTCAGGTTTTCTCCCATCATCCTCTCCTATAACAATCAGTCCAACAATGGCTGAAGCTTGCTCTGCTAACTGCTTGGATTTTTCCCTGAAAAACAAAAAGTAGAAAATAAATATACAGAACAACGGCAAGAGACCTTGCACATTCATTTTAGGATAGATCTAAATTCCAGAGATTAACAGATGTCCTTCATCATCTTTTTTAAATGAAAAGATGGAAGAACATGCTGGCTTATTATTTTTTTTTTTTTGTAATATTTTTTGTATGATCAACTTGACCAGGTCAAGATGATTTGACTGAGAAGGTGATACTTGTTTAGTTGCCTTTGAAGTCACACCTTCACTGAAGAGGTAATTTTGTGACTTTTCAGCTCAACTGCTAAAGGAAGACCTGGATTGCCCATCTGTTAATGTTAATTATTTCTGTTCATGCAAATTATTTCATGCAAGAGTAGAACCATCAAACCTTGTTCAAGACAGCTGCCTGGCCTACTCATAATAAAGACTCGCAACTTACTGAAGGATTCAAAACCCACAGCAGATATTTTTATAATTAAAGAATAATTTTGTGCATAATTTCAGACTGAAGGGGCTATCTTGGCTAAACCACTAATCTCTGACAAATTGCCAAATTGTCTGTAATCTGCCTGAATAACCCCTTCTTGTGCAAAAATTTAACATCCTTGGCAAATATGAACTGTCAGCAACGAGGGACAAAATAAATTGAAATGTTTCTCTTCAGTAAAGAAGGCAAAAAAAAACAACCCCACGAGTTCTATGTCTAGCGCAATAAAATATGATTAAAGTAATATTTATTATGTCAGTTATGACATCAAGCCAATAACAAACTCTGTAAACATAAGTGTGATATTTAAAGCTATTCATTTCCTGCAAGTATTTTAGAATTAAAACAATCAGGCCCTGTTTGATGAATAGCACAGTACATTATCACTTTTTGACATTTAGATGTTTGGTTGCGGTTATCTCGGTCTTTTGCGATTATGATCAAAACCTTTAACATCTGCCTCAAAAAACATTATATATCCTACCAATATACCATTCAAAGGTCTTGATTATTATTTCATTTGTCTAGCATGTGGACAATCAATCAATTTCACAACTTAAATTTTCAAGAAATTCAAACCCATCGCAATTACCACATAGAGGAGGTGAACTTTGACCCATCTAGTTCCATCACGCATTTGAAGCACCTATCGTCTGTTCTCTCCGTCTGCAAATATAGATATCAGTATATTAACCCTTCACCATACTGCGTTTGTGTAATAGACTTATCCTGCTTTGAATTTGGACCTGTCCATATGAGTAAATGTACTAAAAAATGTACAGACTGTTTGACTTCACAGAAATGCAGACTGGCTGAGCTCTATAATGCTGGCACAGGTCTCTTTTACTGCCGCTAACACAATGAGTTGAAATGTAACCAGAAAATCATTTCCACATGTAAAAATTTAATTGTTGTCACACACATTTTTAAGATCAATCACAACGAAAGTGACCTACACCATCAGCAAATCAAACCTGGGTGGTCTTGATTCACAGTCCCAACCGACACTTATTCTTAAATACAAACAATTATCTCATAAGGTGAGTGGTTGCCTAATAGTTAAAGGTCTGTCTTTCAACCTTGAGATTTTAGGTTTGAGTCAAAACTTCTGTCACCACCATCATATCTCATTAACACCAGTATAGGTAAGTTTTAGGAAGCTGATTGAAAATTAGATTTTAATTTTAGCTGCATGTATGTTACATGTACATGTACTTGAAACTTGCCTCATAACGGAGCTTACATTAAAAAGTTTATTCAAAAAATTATCTCCCTTCTATTTGAAAACCGATCTTTAGTATAATCATTAGTAAGAATTAAGAATCATGTTGCTCTTCATAAATTAACAATATGAAATTTCTAGGACAAAAGCAGTGGAGGTGGTCAACAAAGATCACAAAATTTTAAAATCTTAAGCAAAGGGAGGTAATCACGGAGGTCCGTTACTTCCAGACACTTACAGTTATATATTGAGGTAGATCAACTTTATTTCTCTTTGTCCATTCATAGAGCTTCAACTTTGGGCTTACACCAACAGGGTAATCTTTTCTGTAAGATAAATAAAACTTTTAGAATACCTCGAAGTTTTATGATAAAAATAACGTAATTTTCAATGGATAAAATGCGTACATACACTGTTTATAACTGTATTTCTTTGGTTGTTCTTTAAAATAGATAAAGATTTTGTATTTTCATATGCCCGTTATTACAACATCTAAACATATAGGTGAATAGCCTATTCTGTCACCTTAATGCAGGAACAGGTTAACCCCTTATATAATTTAATAGGAGACAACCTGTTAATGCAGTTTTTTTGCACTAAGTTTACGATTCATAAGGAAAAACATTCATAAGGAAAAACCGTTCCTATGGCTTTGTTCACAGAAATTATATAGAAGGAAAAAACATAAATGTGCTATTGCGATAGACTGTACCATATTCATTGATTGCATAATGTTTAAATCTCAACATGAAACATTCAACCAATTAGAAATAGCACACTCATGCAATAATTTTTTTTATAAATTTCATTATTTAAAGCTGCATGCCTCCAGATGAGCCAAAATATTTCAATAAAATCAAGTTTGAGAAAAATGTAGATCTATTAAGATTTTAAGAAAAGTAAAAAAGATTCAAGATTCAAGTAATAATTTAAATGTAATTAGTGATTAATGACTGATTTTTCAGTATTTATAACTATATTTCTACTGCATTATTGGCTATCTTGACATCTTTTTGGTAGTTTAAGTGGGTTGCCATCAATAATGTGTAAATTGTTTCCTTTTGGTTACTTCACAATATTTCACATTTAAATACATTTCAAAATTTTTATGAAAATTAGCATGAATCCTGAGGCATGCTGCTTTAAAACATTATACAAACTTAAATACCGGTATCAGCCAATAATAATCTATCTAAAAAATGTATAAACACTATCAATGTCTCACTTTATAAATCGTATAGGCATTTCTATGAGGCTTGTACCATCCTCTAACTTTCGTTTTTTGATGCCGAGATATCTGTCCACTTCCTCTTGTCTTTTCTTTCTTTCCATCCTCACTTTCTTCATGTACTCTGTCAGTCCCCATATCTCACTGGCAGAATGGGAAAAAAAAAACAATAAAACTTAAACTAATTACATATACACACTATATATATAAAATCACGCCAAATTTTTATTTATTTTTTTCATTGGATTTTTAGGGAAGCTGACGCTGTCAAGGTCATTTGGCAATTTTCAGACTTTACTGGTAGAAGAAGACCTCATGGGCAAAACCTTCTATTGGCTACCTTCATAAAAGAAAGATTCCAAAGTTTGTCACATTTTAAAGGCCAAGAGATAATATTTAAGGTCATATGACAACTTTCCTGTATCTAATATTGCAGGAAGACCTAAGTTTTCAATTTTTGTATTATTTAGGCAAATGCTGGATTGCCTGCATAGAATAATAATTATTATCCTTCCTGAAGCTAGGTGGATAGCATGTTTAAGCAAATAATTTCAATGCCAGGTGGGATAAAAGTCCACTGCAGTGTGATTCAAAACCCTTCCTAGTTGAGCATTGGGACAAAAGGTTGGATTACAAGGGAACTTAAACGCGATTCAGGGCTGTGAAATTACTCACAACTAATTGCAGTCAATATACATGTATAGTTAAAAATTTGACTGATATAATACAATTGTAAGCAATTTCCAAAGAGCACACTCAAAGAGAAACTTTCCACAATTACCATTTGATAGGTAAGGCTAGGTAAGATGAGGTGTGATGATGAGGTGAGGTTAAAGAGTGATGAGGCAAAGTGCTGGTAAAGTAAGTAAAGGAGAACAATAAGTAAAGTGTGATCAAAGTTACAAAACAATGTGTGCCATCAATCACATAATAATGCCAAATGATTTGAAATGAATTAAGAAGAAAATTAAGATACTGTCTTCAAATAGAAACAAAAATAAATTACCATATCTCCTCAATACATTTAGAATCTTGTGTATCGAGGCCTTCTTGCTGGTCCATATCTGCGTGCATCAACATCAATATACAATACTTGGTGTTTGGAAACCCGTTATCTGTTTCTATAGCCTGAAATAACAAGATGTGATCACAAAATGCAATACTTACAAGACAAACATAATACACTAATCATATAAAGCTTATGAAGATGATGTTTCTACAGTCCCCACTCTTGTTTTCAAACTGGTTGCATCTCAGATATAACGATATCCGGACATACCAAAATAAATTTGGCGGTTCCCTGAATATCATTTTAAGCGGAGTTTACTGAGTTTCCCAAAATAAATTTAATATGGGGGATAAATATCCTATCAACTAGTTAAAGGTATAGAACTATGCAGAAAGTGAAGAAAACAAATTTATCATATACATGGCCCTATTTCAGAATATATAATGTCACTGAATTAAACAAATTCCTCTTTGATTCAAATTTTTTGCACCCCTTGACCATTTTGTGGCGATATATATATTGAAAGTCTTAATTAACAGGATGTTTTGTTTTTGCTAAAGAAAGAAAACTTAAAATTTGGTCCACTTTTAATGCAGCATCAAGTTTCAAATAGTGGCATAAATATTGAAATATTTCTCCTGATATTATTTGTATAGCGCAAAGTTTTTAAACTAGATTTTCTCTGTGAACATACATCAAACATATACATTTGTTAATCTTAAAAATGTTAGGTAAATTGTTACATTTTTCATTAAAACATTAATTGGTATTATTACATTAATTGGTAAGCATAATACAAAAAAAAAGAGTTTGATTTCAAAACCCTCCACTCCACTAATTATGTTAAATGGACTTATACCATCTTTCAATTTGGACAAAACCATTCATCATTTTAAAGGAAAGTTTCAAAATATGTACTGACTGAATAGAATGATCATACGGCACACGCATGAATTTAGTCACTACGGTTCAATAAAAGACAAACTCAAAAATGTAACAAAAAGAATAGTGATCACACTGATGAACATTTCCAAATGTCGTTCTGACAGAGCGAAAAGTGATGAAAAGAAGGAAAATCTATTTTTAGACTCAGTGACCTTGACCCAGTTTATCATCTGACATCATACTCAAAGGGTGAGTTCGTTATGACGTACCAATGCACCAAATATCTAACTTATCAGTCAGGAAATGAAAATAAGAATTTACAAATGTGTCCAAAAGATGTATGTAAAGGACAAAGCCACTGACTATAAAATTACGCTCCAATGAAAAAGATCAAGGATCATACAAAAAAAAAAATCTTTTTTTTTTAATCAAACTTATCAACATACTTTTTTCAAATATTCTTTAACTACATCTTTGACAGGTAGCTTTCCCTCTTTTCTAAACACCGAAGTATTCCATTCTGCCGCCCTAGCTATCATTACAGACGTCGTACCACAGGACTGTCGGAACTTCTCTATATCATCGTAACATTGTATTTCTTTCGATCCCCCACTGTAGTAAAAATTATGATACATATTTCTACACAATTCATTAATTCAGTGGAAAAAGAAAATATTACCTATAGCTCCACCACTTGATTAAATATATGAAACCTTATTTTCACTTATTGTCAACAATTACTGTAGTGAAAATATAAATCTTAATTCTATTCAATCCATTACTGTAGTGAAAATATGGGAAATATTTAACTTTTTTTCCATTTAAGTCTGTGTTGTTTTGAAAATATGAAACTTAGTTTGCACAGAATTTAATTACGCTTTAAAAAAGTCATTTGTTTTTAGTAAATAATATATAGGCCTAAAGGGAAAACCATTGGGACTTTTATTTTACTTCAATACATCAAGAAAACCAGTTGATCTAAGTTGGACATGTAGAAGTTCTACTGTATTTACCAATTTCTCCACATGTTCTTAAGTCGAACTTACATTTTGTGCAGCCAATATGGCCCAAGACATTACACATACTTACTTGGCAATCACTGGTATATTTAAAATTTGTGCCAGTTTTTTAATGGTAGCATTTCTGTTTGTATGCCTCGGCCTCTCTTCTGTCAGTCTACCATGTATCCCAATAGCGGACACCCCTGTACTTTCTATCATCTTTACGAGGGAGATATTGTCCTCTAACTGCAATATTCATAATATGTCGATTCTGACCCAAAAAGTTGCCAGTTGCATGATAAATAACGATGTAAAATCTCAGTTTTGTAGGTTATTCTTGAAAGACAATAATATACACAATCTACATAATACAAGAAATGCAGATATTTTTAAAGTTTCAAATAAATTGAAAAAATATTGTATACAAATATTAAATATATTTGTGAAACATAACAGGAAAAGTTGCCAACTTCCTTATTAATATTTTCTAACTTTTTCAAATTTTGGACAATTCAAAAGGAAACAGAAATTATATATTAAATCCATGACATTTACATATTAATTTCATTATCAATTTTATCAAATTGTCAGTATTTGATGACATCTTATATCTTATAAACATTATTTGAGCCGTGTCATGACAAAACCAACATAATGGGTTTGCGACCAGCATGGATCCAGACCAGCCTGCGCATCTGCGCAGTCTGATCAGGATCCATGCTGTTCGCTGTCAGTTTCTCCACTTGTAATAGATTTGATAAGCGAACAGCATGGATCCTGATCAGACTGCGCGGATGCGCAGGCTGGTCTGGATCCATGCTGGTCACAAACCCATTATGTTGGTTTTGTCATGACACAGCTCATTTTATTACGTACATGTAGATCACAAATGCGTCATTCTAAGACAAGTTCTGAGTCACATGATTGATAACATGTGCTTTCTCTTGGAAACGTAAGAAAAACAAGTCGCTAAAACTACATAGCTTAATTATTATCAAATGGTAATACAAATGTATTTGTTACCCTAGGTAGTCAAAAGATGAAAAACATTCAATTAGATATTCCATTATTGAATGTGACATTTTGTTTTGACATTTTAAAAGTTTTGTTTTCGTAAATAAATGATGTAAGTTATGAGGTATGGTCAATGAGTCACATGTTGTTTTTGTTGTTGTTTTTTTTACTGTATAAGTGGTTATGGATGCAGAAATGTTGGCAAATTTAGCGAATTGATGAAAATTGCTAAATTTTTATCACTAGAGTCAATATCAACCAACCCGTCATTAAATGCTACACTTAACATGCTAGCTTATCTTTGTCTGCACTGGTTGCATGGGTAAAATAAGTTGTCGCAAGCAGGCTAAGGGTTAGTGTATGTAAGCTGCGATATTCTAAATACATGTATGTATTAACCATTAACTTTATCAACATGTGCTTTTGCCTTTTTAAATGATTCCAGCTATTGCCTAAAACATGTGTTTTTGTCTTCTTAATTGTGCTTTTGCCTCAAAACTTGTGCTTTTGCCTTCTTAAATGTGCTTTTGCCCTAAAACTTGTGTTTTTGCCTTATTAATTGTGCTTTTGCCTCAAAACTTGTCTTTTTGCCCTCATTAATGTTCTTTTGCCCTAAAACTTGTGTTTTTGCCTTCTTAATTGTGCTTTTGCCCTAAAACTTGTGTTTTTGCCTTCTTAAATGTGCTTTTGCCTTAAAACTTGTGTTTTTGCCTTCTTAAATGTGCTTTTGCCCTAAAACTTGTGTGTTTGCCTTCTTAAGGTATTAGCACCCTAATGCATTACCTCCGCATTGAAGAGTATTCAAATAGGCTAGAACTACTGTTAACTACATTGAAAATGAGGGCCATGGGTTCAATCCCCAGAAGGGTCAACTTTTTTTTTCTTTCTTTTTTTCTTTTAATATTATTTATGTATCTCTCATGTCCCATTTGGAAAGAAGAAAGTGTTTAATTTTGATTTTTTAATTTATATAGGTATTTATTGGCTAAATTATGCTAAATCTAGTAATAAATATAACACCTGATATTTTCAAAGTGTAATATAATCAAAACTAGACGGTAAAAGTATTTCATATTTTACAAGATCAACCAATATACTTTTTTGAAAATTTAGGGAAACTTTGAAAACAGGCACTCAGTTGGGTAAATTTTAAGAATTTTTTAAATTAGGCTCCCTAAGTAGAAAAATGGTCAGACACGTGGTAAAAATGGGTGGGGTAGGGTAACATTTTTATACAGATTTCATAAATTTTATGTAGAAACCATAATTTTGCTTATGTGGATTGTTAGCTGAATGGTACTATTTGTTTCTTACTAAAAATTAATGGGAAAACATTTTTCATTAGAAAGTTATTGCAGATTATTTAAAGGTTCCTCATTTCTAAAAAAGGGCCCTCATAACATCCTAGCTTGAGTTCAGAAAGTGGCCATAACTTAAAAAGGGCCCTCATAACATCCTAGCTTGAGTTCAGAAAAGTTGCCATAACTTGATTTCCGTACGGTAAACTTTGTTTAAATTTTGCATACAGGTGTACTTTAAGGTATACATCTGACCTATGATGTCAATTTTTCAGTTCCTTATAGTGCCCATTAGGGTCCTAATACCTTAATTGTGCTTTTGCCCTAAAACTCGTTTTTGCCTTCTTAACTGTGCTTTTGCCACAAAATGTGATTTTGCCTTCTTAAATGTGCTTTTGCCCTAAAACATATGTATATGCCTTCACAAACATGTTTTTACCCTAAAATGTGTATGTATTTGCCTTCTAAAAAGAGTTTATAACCTATAACCTCTTTCTTCCATGTCACTTTGTTGCTCTATTCCCTTACTTTATTTCACTGGGTGCTACACCAGTGTGTCTCATTCATCTAAATTGTGTTGTTATAGCGGCTGCGTTACTAAATGTTGATCTTTACCCTCAGACTTCAAAAAGCGACGATATTAACCCATTACTTCATATACACGCCTTTTAACGCCTTTTTCACCCCCCCCCCTTTTTTGTTGTCTCAAATGATGAAAAAATGCCTTATTTAGGCCCCAAACACTTGTTTTTGTTTGAGAAATGTTGTTAAAAAAATTGACCTCTTTTTCGCGCGGCCCCCCAACCAAAAGATACATCAGGGGGTTGCCAGAAGGGGGATGTGCCCCCTTCTGTTTTGGGGGGTTTGAAGGGGGGCGGAGTCCCCCTCATCGCCAAGAAAATTTTGGACTTGTGAGAGGCTGTAAATGACCCCAGATTGATCATAAGGTAACGTGTAACCAACGCTGAAAAGCATTTGACTCTATCTCAATCCATTGAGAAGTTGCAGCACTTTGAAATCAATTTTGATGGAAAAAATCAACGCAAAATAGTGATTTTTGGCAATTTTGAGATGTCCCCTCGTTGCCATGGTAACAGAAAATTTAAGTCTGAGCATGTTGTTGCAAGGACAATGGTCCAGTCAACATTTGTGCCAAGTTTGATTAGTGTTGAAGCAGTTTTTATAGTATTATAGCAATTTGAACTTGTAACTGGAGACTTTTCAATGAAAACAGCCATTTTTCACAAAATGCTCATGAAGCAATGGGTTAATGAAAAAAATAAAAAAATCTACAAAACAACAATTTTTCTTCAAATTTATATGACAGGCCATGTTTAAACATGAAAAAACACGATTTAGGGTAATTTCAAGTATTTTCATCATTTTCAGTTAACCCATTACTTCATATACACGCCTTTTAACGCCTTTTTCACCCCCCCCCCTTTTTTGTTGTCTCAAATGATGAAAAAATGCCTTATTTAGGCCCCAAACACTTGTTTTTGTTTGAGAAATGTTGTTAAAAAAATTGACCTCTTTTTCGGCGCGGCCCCCCAACCAAAAGATACATCAGAAGGTTGCCAGAAGGGGGATGTGCCCCCTTCTGTTTTGGGGGGTTTGAAGGGGGGCGGAGTCCCCCTCATCGCCAAGAAAATTTTGGACTTGTGAGAGGCTGTAAATGACCCCAGATTGATCATAAGGTAACGTGTAACCAACGCTGAAAAGCATTTGACTCTATCTCAATCCATGGAGAAGTTGCAGCACTTTGAAATCAATTTTGATGGAAAAAATCAACGCAAAATAGTGATTTTTGGCAATTTTGAGATGTCCCCTCGTTGCCATGGTAACAGAAAATTTAAGCCTGAGCATGTTGTTGCAAGGACAATGGTCCAGTCAACATTTGTGCCAAGTTTGATTAGTGTTGAAGCAGTTTTTATAGTATTATAGCAATTTGAACTTGTAACGGGAGACTTTTCAATGAAAACAGCCATTTTTCACAAAATGCTCATGAAGCAATGGGTTAATGAAAAAAATAAAAAAATCTACAAAACAACAATTTTTCTTCAAATTTATATGACAGGCCATGTTTAAACATGAAAAAACGCGATTTAGGGTAATTTCAAGTATTTTCATCATTTTCAGTTAACCCATTACTTCATATACACGCCTTTTAACGCCTTTTTCACCCCCCCCTTTTTGTTGTCTCAAATGATGAAAAAATGCCTTATTTAGGCCCCAAACACTTGTTTTTGTTTGAGAAATGTTGTTAAAAAAAGTGACCTCTTTTTCGGCGCGGCCCCCCAACCAAAAGATACATCAGGGGGTTGCCAGAAGGGGGATGTGCCCCCTTCTGTTTGGGGGGTTTGAAGGGGGGCGGAGTCCCCCTCATCGCCAAGAAAATTTTGGACTTGTGAGAGGCTGTAAATGACCCCAGATTGATCATAAGGTAACGTGTAACCAACGCTGAAAAGCATTTGACTCTATCTCAATCCATTGATAAGTTGCAGCACTTTGAAATCAATTTTGATGGAAAAAATCAACGCAAAATAGTGATTTTTGGCAATTTTGAGATGTCCCCTCGTTGCCATGGTAACAGAAAATTTAAGTCTGAGCATGTTGTTGCAAGGACAATGGTCCAGTCAACATTTGTGCCAAGTATTATAGCAATTTGAACTTGTAACGGGAGACTTTTCAATGAAAACAGCCATTTTTCACAAAATGCTCATGAAGCAATGGGTTAAGACTGTTTTTTCTATGGTGATATAGATTAAGCAAGTGTTAAGCATCTTTGATTCAAATTTTGCCATAAAAAATTATCAATATAACTCCTATAATTGAACCTTTTTCATGATAAACAATATATTATAGTATTATGATACATTACCTCTGGTAGCAGTCGGATTTTACATGTCACTGGTATTTTAACATTCTGTACCAAGGTGGTTAATATCTGAAACACAAGTATAATATAGTGATTTTAAATTTTCACTTTCCTAACTTTGTGTAATGGACTTATCCTGCCTTGATTTTGGAACCATCAATTGTAAGTGTGTAGTTTCCCTGTCAAACACTTTAAGTGTTAAACACTTTTGTCAAACAATTTTATTGTTCAACACTTTAAGGGTTAGGTGTATTTAAATAACATTTTTACTTATGTATCAAAAGACTTTTCTTCCTTCTGCCTTAAGCTTTAACAAAACCATAATAAATCAATTTTTATATCAGTCAACTAAATATTTTCATAAACATTTGCTAATTCTTCATTAAAGGGAGACAAAGGCAAAATTTTCATTTCTTCATTTTGAATTTTTCATTCATTTTTCTGTAAATTTCCTCAAAATTAATACACTAGGCAGTCACAGAAACAAAACATTTCTCTTTACAAAGAATAAAATGGTTGTTTCCTAGCTTGACCTACGTGGGTCAAAATTACACAATAGTTGACACAGTGAAACGATAAAGAACATGTCAAATGAATAACATAGGCTTGTTTCAATCATACAATATCCATAATATCTGTTATTGTAACTTCCAGGGTTTGTTCAAGTCACATGGCTTGTTTTAAAACTACTTGGTAATTCTGTCGGGGTCTTAATTTCGTTCAACATATATAGATATATTTATGCTCAGAACCCAAAATATAAAGAATTTATACAGACTTTTATGCTGGGACTTTAAAAATGTCATTTTAGCATGGTTTCAGTACACAAGATCATTTTTTATATTTTTGTCATAAATTTGCCTGAGTATCCCTTTGAAAATAAAAGTCAACTTCATTACACTAAGTTTTTACATACTTAGTTATTTTTAGCTCCACTATAAAATTCTTGCAACATTTATCTATCACTTCTAAATCTGCTACCTGGGACTAACCAATAGTTCTGTCATATAAAAAAGCATGTTTGTGAACCTAGTAAGACTTTGACCCACAATCCCTGGGTTGAGAGGCAAGCAATCAGATGTAAAGTTACATACCTCTTTAATTTTCTCTGGTTTCTTGAGTAATGCAGCCCCCATTCCACCCTGAAAAATATAGTTACATATACAATGCTTTACAGTTAAACTTACTTTACTCATTACTACACAGTCAAATGAATTAAATATCACACTCAAATGTAACATACTCATTAAGTACGCAATCAAAATGTAAATCACAGTCAAGTATTCAGAATGCTTAAGTCAAATAAATGAACTTGTCCTCCTTTCACTTTGGACAAAACAATTGATAATCTTTAGGTAAAATTTCAAAATACAGAAATGAATGTATTGAATGAATAGCCAACAATGCTGACCATGACCAGACAGCAAAGTTGTGCCGGCTGATTTTGGTATGTACTCGTCACATAGATAGAATCAGTAGCAAACACCACTGAAGGTTGACACCACCTAAAGGATGACACCACTAAAGGTTGACACCACTAAGAGTAAATGATAGACATTGATGCTTATACTGAATATAAAATACAGATAAAATTAAACCTTTATAGAAAACTCTTTAGGGCATCCCATATTTACATCAATAGCTGAAACATCATTCTCTCTGTAAACAACAACAATATTTAATATGTCAGCAAATGTTGATTTAATTTACAAACATTACTGAAAATATCATATGTTTTTAAAGTGTTTATGTAACATTTCTACAATTGTCAACAAAATAGGCCCCAAAAAAACACCAATTATTTTTACTTTTGCAGGACATATTATTAAAATCTATCAAATATCAAGTTTGTTTTTAAAAGATATAACAATATAAAAGTCATAATTTTAATTCAATTTCTAAAACTGATTGTCAGAAAAAGTAAAATGGTGGCTTGATTTCTAAAACTAATTGTCAGAAAAAGTAAAATGGTGGCTTAGTGGATTGGATATCTGCCTCCCAACCCAGGGATCTTCTGTTCGAGCCATACTGGGGCCATAATGATACTGCTGTGAAACCAGTACTGAGCTTATTTACAGAAAGGGGTCTTTATGAAGGTTCAAAAACTCATAAACTACAATTGTACTTAATTAAATGATTTTTAAACTTACACAGAGACTAAAGATCCATTAACAATGGTTTGAGTAAAATATCATCAATAAACACTTCAGACCTGGGTTCGAGGTTATATACAAATGCAAGTTTTCATCCTAATTTCATCAAATAACAAGCAATTATCATAGTATTGCAAGCAATCCATAAGTCCCCTACCGGTTAGAACCCCAGCAACATTTACCAGTGAATGAATGACATGAAAGAACTTAAATCTTTTGAGTTCTAAGTTTGTCTATTTCACAGTAATGTGTTAAGTTTCCCTGCCTAGTAAGGCAATTATGTTTATACAACCTTGTCATATTATTACGATGTTGGATTTTAAAGTAAATCCTATAAGGAATGAAGAAGTTGCAGTAAAAAATACCAATTTCTCGAAAAAAATCTAAGTTCAAGGGGGACATAATTCTGGAAATAGCCTTGCTAGAGTATTTAACCTTCTCAAAAATGTTGAGTGATAAAAAGAAACATATATATGAAGTTTGAAGTAGATACATTAGGAAATAAAGAAGTTATTTAAAAAGACAACTTTTTTTTTCATAAAATTCTAAGTTCAAGGGAGGTAATACTGATAATTTTTGTGCTAGAGTTGTAAACCTTGTCACATATGATGTGGTTGATGACCAGAAACTTATATTTAAAGTTTGAAGTAAACACCTTAAGAAATAAAGAACTTATAGTGAAAAAGCTGAAAAAATTAAATCAAAAATCTTGAAATCCAGGCTATTTGTTGCCATAGCAACCAGAATTTTCAACATAGGAAGAAAAGAAAAAGATGTGCATAATCTGCAGACTGCCATCTACCCATATTTTATGTTTCATAAAAATATTTTCAGTACCTTTTGCGTTATCACTGGATCAAGTTTATGTTTAAAATTTGCCATATTTTCAGTCTATTTATTGCCATAGCAACCAGAATTTTCAACATAAGAAGATAAGAAAAAAACGTGCATAATCTCCATACTGCCATTCATCAATATACCAAGTTTCATAAAAATATTTTTAGTACTTTATGCGTTATCGCGGGATCCAGTTTTGTGGACTGACAGACTGACAGACAGACAGACGGAGGGTAAACCTGAAGTCCCCTCCGGTTAAACCGGTAGGGGACTAAAAATCAGATTTAATTCATCAAAAGTTTTATGCAAATTACCAGCTTTTAATACAAACAAAATACCGTCCATGTTTTTCAGCCTGATGTTATCAATATAATCTGCTAAACAAATCAAGATTATTATCTGTTGAACTAGATCTTGGTAGATTCTTTGGACAATGGCATGTAACTTATCAAGAAATGTAATTTCTAATTATGTAAAATATAATGTAGCTATGGTTTTTCAAATTTTACAGATGACTTACATTTTCTTTGCTGCTCTCAGAGCCGTCTTGGCATCAGCCGTACCCTGAAATAAAACAACCAAGTATAATGTTGGTGGTGGTGTTGGTCGTTTTCACTCTGGATCATGGCAGTCAGCCACACTGAATTTACCAGAGCACAGTTCAGCCACCGCATCATTCCTGGCAGGCTGTCAAGCAGTTTACCAGTACCAGTTGCCTTCACTTTCACAAGAAACTGAAACTTCTGTACATGTAAGAGTAGAGGTACAGTGCAAATGACCGTAGAAAGGATTTCATGATCAATCACCATGAAAGTGACCTGCGCCATCCGGGAATCGAACCTGAGTCGCCCGATTCACAGTCCAATGCTCTACCTATTGAGCTAACCAGATGGCTATGATATCAAAGTACTTTATCATTTCCGTTAATGTGCTGGCAGTCATAATGACCTGTATTGAACTGCCTATGCCGCTAGCATATCGCCCTGTCTGACCAGGGCCTTTACATGACTTGGGTTTTAAATTTACAGAAACTGTTAAGGTCATGCTAGGCTCTATATTCTGTTGGTTGTTCAATTTTAAATCGTTGTAATTAACAGATTCTTTATACTGGAAGCACAACTGTACTTTCTCATTTGTAGGTAGTACTGAATAGTTTAAAGAAATGACTTTGATAGTGGTTTACTTAAAGGAAATCCACTGAGATTTTTTGACATGACTGGACTGGAAAGAATATTTTCCGCTCAATTTTTTCAGAATAATTATTCTCAAACCGGGCTAAGAATAGCACAAAAATTTCGATCTATTTCTGTGTATATTTCTTATTATTTTTGAGAAAATTTCTGTCTTTAGTGTCCCTGTTGACTTACGTTAAAAATACAAAATTTATGTTTTTAGACTTTTGGACCTCAGTGGAGTTCCTTTAAGCTTAAAGCTTGTTTTAACCACATCAAGATTTAATAAATAAATTTGTTTTAACTGATTTTGCTGTATTTAATAATGGTAATTTAAATAAATAATTACATGAGGATGGAAATAAATACACATTTATATTTTCTTTTAATAGCAAAATTTTAATTAATAATAAGCATAAACAAGAGAGTCATGATGGCCCTAATATTGCTCACTTGATTATTAAGGCTCTTAATTTAATATTGTTAGCAATGAATGAAAAGCAGATATAATGTCATACACTTAAACTGATATCTTAATGTTCATATCTGCACCTGAAATAGTGCAAATGTAATAAGGTTTTGCCTTCACCTGTGCTGTCACCTAGTTTTTGACCCCAGATGACCCATATTCGAATTAAAGCTAGAAATCATCAAAACTACCTTTCTGATAAATGACCAGGATATTTGGATCAAAACGGAAATCAAAACAGTAGCCTTTAGAGTGTTAACAAGATTTTTCCATATTTGGACAGTTTGACCTAGTTTTTAACCCCAGGTGACCCATATTCAAACTTGACATAAAAATCATCAAAACAATCTCTATGACCAATTTCCAGGATATCTAAACCAAAACAGTAGCCACTACTGTTAACAAGATTTTTCTATTTTTAGCTCCTGTAACCTAGTTTTTTTTCATTCGTGATGAACCATGTCCAAACTCATCCAAGCATTAAGTTGAACAAACATCCAGATCATGTTTGATGACAATTGAGGCCAAAATGTGACCACTAAAGTGTTAATGAATGTGGACGGATGATGGACATTTAACAATCCTAGAAGCTCGTTCTGAGCCAGCTCAGGGGAGCTAAAAACTCAAAAGTAAAAATAGAATTACATAAATCTACTTAAAATTGAACATAAATATTGATTATTTATTTTTACTTTTGACGTTTTCCCTTTAATTAAACCCATTTCACCAATAATAACAAAACTAATAGTATTAATAATGATAATAATAAAGACTTTTTCCAAACAGACAACACAGTTATGTATGCCAAGTCTTCACTACCCTCAAAATAAATTCCTACATTTTTAACTTCCACCCCTTTCCTTAAAATCTGCAAACCAAGTTGTCTACATATTTGTTAGGACCTGCAAACAATTTCATTTCTTAAGGGAGGTCCTTAACTTCATGTATAACCATTATTTACAACTATAACAATTTATATCTCCTAACATAACCTTCAATAACCCAAAGTAAAAAACTATCCTATAAAACTTTCACAATATCGATTGTTTGATAGAAATAAAATCTTACGAAACTTTAATCATAACAATTTTTAATGTGGCAAATATAAGGTACGTTTTTATCCAATATCCAAAACCAATAAATCAATATGTATTGAACTACCCGGAGATATAATACATAATTTATCAATATTAAACCCTAACTTTCCTACAATTAATGTAGAAAGGTAATGAGGAAATATAATAAAGTTTAATGACGTGATAAACTGAGGGAATTAAAATAAAAATAAAAAGAAGGAAAGAAGAAACAAGTGAATGTTAATCTATCATTATAAATTTTCAAGGTTTTGTTTAAACAAGAAAAAGGCGACCAAATAAAAATGTGAACGGATTATACCTAAAATTACCCAATCACGAACTGCATGATTTGAGAAATTTGAAAAAAAAACAAGTAAAAGAAGGAGAGAAAGTAAAAGAAAGGGATAAAGGAAAGGAAATTTAGTGCAGAAAAGAGGCATTACATGCTGATAAAAGAAAGGACGTAATTCAATAGACAGTTTCACTAGTGCAATGTATTGATAGTTTTTAGTAAAGATTCATATGAACACTGGCTGCATAATGTGATTAATTATTGAGCAATCACACGTGACAATACTGAATCACAGAGGTATTCCACTTACACATGTGACGGGGAAATCTGCGTCAAAAGATATAATTACAATTACCATTGTCTTAAATTGTGAAAGATTAATTAATGCCAGACATTGTTGGTTTTTTTTCAGCACTCAATATCGGCCAGTCTGAAAATTTGGTTCGAAAGATGCACATATCTCTTCTGCTGCTAAAGAGATTAACATTTAGATAAATTGAAATTTTTCATAGTATAATTTATTAAAATATCAACACAATTACTATGGTTATTTCCTTTTACTGGATACTAAAATCACAGACATTTTACATTTAACTGTAAACAGCTTTTCTCTTCTTCATAAAATCATAAAAAATTTACTTGTCTTTTTTCATATGTAAGATAATTTTTTTTTGAAGATTCTTCTTATTCATTCCAAATCAGATAATTTTATTAAAAAATTCAACAATTTTTTATTTTACAGAAACATAAGTGTGAAATAATTAAACTACTCTGGACTGACACTTATTTCAAGATTTCAACAAGTTGTGAAAGAATGGAGGAAATAAAGAAACTGTTTACTGGAACCTGGCTTCACAAACAAGATGACCTTTTACCTAACTTCTTCAACGCAGTTGGTAAGATTATTTTTATAATATTTATATATATACATATCGCTAATTAACTACAATTATCACAAGTGAAGAAAGAAAATCTGTATTGTATAGGAGTGTGATTCACGATAAAGTTGTTGACGTAATGCCATTACATTATGGGACTGAGGATGGTCAATGTTAAAGGGACTCGAGCACTGTTTAACATGATCGGACTGGAAAGAATTTTCCAAGATTGTGTTACATTTGATGTAGGTCTTAACCAGTAACTTGTGTGCAACATTTCAGATCATTTACTCGCTCCTGTTTCTAGAATGATCATTCTAACTATGAAAAAAAAGACCCAAAATTAAAAATGCTTTTCACAAAAATTGGGCTAAGAATAGCACAAAAATATGATTTTAAATTTATAATTCCTAACTTTATGGCATATTTTCTGTTTTAAGTGCCCCAGCTGCTCATTTGTTAGAAATTCAAATTTTATGTGTTTTTTTAGGCATTTGGACCTCAGTGGAGTTCCTTTAAAGGACTTAGGTATCTCAATACACTTCTTGTATTTGGTTCCCATAAATTTTATGAAAATACATCAGACTTGGCACTTCAGTGCTGCATGATGCCATCTTGGCCTAGAGGTCTGAGTTCTGTCTCAAATATCTGGATTTTCATTGGTCAGTGTACATTCTGTGACAGTTTCTGACCAATCAAATACTTGAGATTTGAGCTTAGAGAATTTCTTTATAACCTCAGAGCCTGGTCTTATAAAATCCACTCATGGCAAAGTCATGTTGAACATCAAGATTCTTGCTAATAACCCTGTTTTCAATAAAACTGTATAATACCTGTTACCATGGTAATGATTATGTGATATAATTATTAGACAAGATGTGCTAATTTGAACAATTTACCAACAAGCAGATATAAAAAAAGTATGAGCCTTATGTACATGTATAACTGTATCTATTTTTTAAAACTTATTCTTTATTACAAAATTTAATATATACATGTTTGTAACACAATGTCATTCCTTCTGTAAACTTTGTTTAACTTTTTCTTTTCCCTATTTAAATTGAGTGAAACTAAAAAAAAAGGATTGGAACACCACACTAAATACCGTATTCTGGTATATTCCAGACAAGACACTTGAATGTTTAAATGCTAAAATCTTGCCTTTTCACCCGCTAAAATGCATTTTGAGATGTCTTATTCATCTTTCAAATCAATTTATGTACGAAAATGAATGAAAAAATGTACAAATCCATGAAAAAAGTGATATTTGTCTACTTAGTGATGATGATATCTGTACAGTAATTGTCTAGATGTACTGCTCCAACACTGTATCGAGTTCAATACATATAAATTCATAAAAAAATGATTATTTTCATAATATTCTATGAAATGCACTCTATTACAAGTATATACATAAAGTATCATAGCAATTGCATTAATTATGCAGTTATTGTATTGTTCCAGCAGTAATAGATCATAAAATACCAAATATTGATCTCAATACTTTAACAAAGATCTTAGTGAGTCACACACAAGCAGTCCCTGACAAAAGCTTATCGTCTGTGTGTGAGTTTTTGTCCTGCACTCTAGATTCTTGACAATTTCCTAAAAGTAAATGAAAAATTCTGGACTAAACCAATACTTTTTTTTTTTGAGGAAAATTTTTATAATAAGTACAGTAAAAAGTACACAATAGAGGTCAGTGCAGACCATAACCGGTCTGCACAGATGGTCTGCTCTGGTCTCATGGGTAGAATCAGTGGCTAATAGCAGACAAAGGGTTAAAAGTTCATTCCAAAAGACTGTTGACGCTTTTAAATGGAGTAGCGCGGTTATCAAATACATGATCCTTGGATTGCCTGCTAGAGTCACCAGGAAGCATTAAATGCTCAAGAGTTTTGATGTTGATTAACCTAAAGGAGGGAAATAAAGCAGAAGATATGAAAAACAAAGGAAAATTTCACTTTTTTCCTTTTCTTTCCATAGGGGCGTCTGATGTAGAGAAAGAATACATGCTGACCAGTACACCGAAGCTCGTATTTTCTGTGGAAGGGGACTTTATCAAGATGGAGAACCTGCCACATCCTGGTACCCGGCCAGAGGAGAATGCAAAATGTGAATTCAAATTAAATGAGGAGTTTATGTTTGAACCCAAAGGAGTTGTATTTAAAGTAAGTTGGGTTTTTTTATATGCTAAATATACCTAGTTGATGATGATGATGGTGACTTGGAAGCTCTTGATATTTTATTTGAAAATCTGTAAATTAATGTACATTTGTATACGTTTGTATATGACTGTAAATGAATGTGTATTTGTAAAACTAAATCAATTAATAAATATGAATATTGTGGAGAAATATCTAATCTGACCTTGAAAGTCAAGGTCATTTAGGGTTCAAGGCCATGTATATTTTTTATGTAAATTCAGATTACAGTGGAATGGAAAGATGGTAAAATGATTCATCATATGAAACCTGTAGACAGCCATATTTGTCCTCATACAATAGAGCATTATATCAATGACCGAGGACAACTTATACAGGTACGACTCTAAATTAACTCTACGCCATCTTTACCCTCACCCTGCTGAGACACACTGAGACAGGAAGTGATAAGCTTTGACTCCACTATAGAGCCAGGCAAGCCGACATAATTATCTGCGTAGTCCGACCAGGCTCTATACTGTTGGTAGCTCTTTTTTGAACTTTTGATTTTGAATTCCCTTAAACTTTGACTGGATATCCTATTTCAAATCGGGGCAAATTCATAACAAAAATTCAGCAGGGTAAATATAATACAAGTGTGACTATAGTTCTTCAAATCAGTATTCATGAAAATGAATTATCCTATCATAGTTGTACCCATCCTGTTATGTGTGTTTTGAACAGTTAAGATTCAAGGCATTTATAAATTCAGTGTGTGCTATACCATCACTGTTTAGGTCATATATGACAATTTTCATGCTAATAATGATACTAATGAAGCATAAGCAGAGGAGTGCCACCAACTATTATAAAGTTAGATATATAACTGCTAAGTCTTACTGGCATCAATTTTTTCCAAAATTTAAACTCACAACAATGAAGAGCGTGTAATCAAAACTCATCAACTTAACAAATCAGCAACAAAGACACCTCACTACTTATATCCGGAAGCCATCAGTACTGTATAAGGCCAAACTGTATTTTCATGCAATCTGATAAAGATCATCACTGTTTGCTATGTACCTGTAATTTTATTATCGAAATCCCTCTAACTAACAATGAACACTTCCTAATTCGAGATCTTGACAAGTCAATTATTTAGCTAGGTGAGGGATAATGATGAAGTTCTTCACTGTTTGCTGTGTAATTTAAGTATATGTATATTCATTATCAAAATCCCTCTAATTAAAATGAACAGATCCAAATTGAGATCAGGACAAGTCTATTATTTATTTAACTAGGTGGGGGATAATAATGAAGTTCTTCACTGTTTGCTGTTTAATTTAAGTAAATTTATTATCGAAATCCCTCTAATTAACAATGAACAGTTCCAAATTGATATCAGGACAAGTCTATTATTTAACTAGGTGGGGGATAATGATGGTTTATGTTTTATTTACAGGAATATAAGTTAATAGATGACTACTGTAAGGAGGTGACAGGAATGAGGACATTCTGTAAGGAAGAATTGTGAATCAACCACCTCATCACTATGGATACAACAATAATGTGTTTTGAAATAATTAATAAATAATTTTTGAAAATATACAAATAATATCGCAGTTTGTCTGGAAATTGTGCCAGTTTCCGAAAGCAAAATTACCTATTTTTTCCCAAAACCAATACAATATTTACAAATGACTACAAAAATGTGTTGTAAATTTCTCTTAGTTTTTTTTTTTATGAATTTTTCCTGCTTTCCTTATTTCACAACAACAAAAAAATTATCTTGATTTGACATACATGCAACTGCATACTCTGAGAAGAAAACAATGTGTGAATAATGCCTCTTTATGGTTTTATGACATAACAGGAATGGGAATATTTTTTTTTAGATTCTTATACCATGTGATGCAGATCTATGCCGATAACATGTGATCATTTGTTCACTCCATTTTTCCAAAATAACCATTTTTAGTGCGCAAAATGACCTAAAATTTAAATGATATTTACTCATATCAGGATAAAAATTGCACTTATGATCAATTTTCAATGTTATTATTTAATTCTGATTATATTTCTTCAATATCTTCTCTATATTATTCCCTTTTAAGTGCCATGGTTGATCTATGTAAGAATTTCAAATTTTATGTTTTAAGGGAAGTTCCTTTAAATGGCTAGTCGTATTAATTTTGACATTTTCAGACCAATCTTAACAACTGAATTATCTTGTGTAAACAATGTGTTTTATTTTTACTCTTTTCTAGTTTTATCCATCTTAATTATGTGACAAACTCAGCCAGTTATACTGATTTGTTGTTCTCATTTTTTTATTTTTTGTTGTTGTTTTCTCAATGTATATGTATATTGTTGCTATTTCTTTTAATCATACACTGTATTATGCATGTATTTCCCTTGTGTATAACTGTATATAAATAAAGAAACCATAAAACCCCTTAAAAAACAAGTTACTTTTTTTCTTTTTAACTTTTAGGCTGAAGCCATTAATTATATTTTCAATAAAAACTTATTTTACTTAACAACTTTAATATGTAGCTATTTCCAAAATTATTTCCGATGAACATAAAGAATAACCGATCATCAAGACTATTTCTACATGAAGTACAATTCATTTTACCAAATGAATAATTATTGAAAAAAATAATTTGGGTGGTACCTAGCATACCAACACCTTTTATATTTATCCAGCAAAACCAGTTCTGTTTTGGATTGAGTTTTTAATTTGTTTTTTTTGTGGTTTTTTTTGGTTTCGTTTTAAGTAGCACCAAGACCATAAAGGTCATATGGCAACTTTCCAGCTTTTACGGTGGAGGAAGACCTGAGGCGCCCCTAAGTGCATTATTTAAGGCACATACAGGCACTTGAGAAAAACCACCGACGTTCTTTCAGCAAGCTGGATAACGGCCTCACAAGAAAGAATCAAAAGTCCCTAAGTCAGACTGACACAATTAAGGGTTAAATGACAAATTTCCAGCTTTACAGGGGGAGGAAGACCCCTGATGACCCTTGGAGTAGTATTTCACATCGAGCAATGCAACCAAGTAAAACACCCAACCATTATGTTAGCTAGTCTCTGTACATGAAAGAATCAAAATTCCATGGCAAGAATCAAAAGCCCTACTAGAACTAATTTGATGCCAGGGACTTAGACCTCTAAGCTAAGGACGCCATTTGTCCAGCAGTTACAGGGACATTTGCCGAGATAATTAAAATGCATGACATAGTTGGATAACTTCATATAATAAGTTTATTCATTAACTTGTACACTGTCTTGCATACATAACGGCGACTGCATATTATAGACTGCCACAGTTGCGAAAAATGCCACTCACCAGAATATGACTAGTAATAAATTCAAATTGAAATTTTAATTAAAACTTTTAATCAAATTACATTTGCTTATTAAATAAATTCTTTTCTGTAATTATAGCTATTAACCTAACTAGGAGTCACTTAATTTACGCAAACATATTTCAAATTTTTAGAATTTCAAACAAGAGCTGTCGGTAGGATAAAATGCTCCACTACTCTCAGAACAAGAGCCTAGATAATGTAGAATTTTCTTATTTTAAAAAGAACCATTATTCTGTCAAAATCCATGCTAGAGTCATGGGCCTTGGACAGTGACTGCCTAAGCATTGCTATATGCAAAATAAGTATGCTCTGAACTTTTCTGGTAGTTAAGATTGAAATGTGTTTTCCTATGTATTATAAGTCTATATATATATACACCAGGTGATTTAGAAGATGTTGTTTAATAAAATTTTGGATAACAACTTATATTGCAGACAAACTGCCATCACAAAAGCTCATCTCTGACCTCTGAGCACCACTGAGCACTTTGAACTCAGGTGTCAGGTGAGCTAAAAATACAAAATTTGATACAAAAATCTTATAACAATAACAAGTTGTCTACTCACCATCTGAAAGACAATCTTCCCTCTCTCATCAGGATGTGTACGAAAGACAAGCGTTGTGTCTGACAGCACATAGTCCACAGTTCCTAGTATGCCTGTAATATATATGTACTGATTAAAATCAGTAACATCTTTGTGTAATCTAGTTTACTGATCATTCATTTTGAAAGATTTTAAGTCAGAACAAAACTGTCAAGGTCATATGGTGACTTTGCAGCTTTACTGATGGTGGTAAGACCCCATATCTCAATTTGTGCATTATTTCAGACACAAGCAAGCTGCTAAAGTAGAACTACTGTTCTTCTATACAATAGAAGGATATCTTCCTAACCTGAAAGAATTTAAAGTCCATGAAGGGACTGGAACTGACAGTGTAAGGGTTAAGTGATTTTTAAGTCAGTGAACTAAAGCAGGGGGACACACAGGCGATATCTGGTTAGTTATTTATGCAAGTTTGATTAACATACATCATGCAGTAAGGCATTCATATATATTTTTGGGGAAAGCATATCATAACTGTGCCAAGGGGGGGATGGGGTTGTGGAGCAGTTGTTGATATTTCCTGCCTCTCAAGGTTCGAGCCTTACTGAAGCAATGTTTCATTGACATAAGTACTGGTCTGTTCCAGAAAGGTTAAACTTTTATTACAATCAAGTTATAATAAATATTTTTAACATAACCTAACCATATAAAAAAAATACTAATGGTGGCGCCTCTCTAAAAATCAAGCTTATTTGTTTGACACTCTTCATTACCTTTTTAATACTATTCAGTATTATCAGCTATACATATTTTTGGTTTTAAAGCAGCACCATTTCCAATTCATGCTTATTTTCATGGAATACATATATTTAAGTGAACAAATACAGTTATTTAAGCTAGCAGTAGGCAAACCATAAAAGCAGACAAAATATGAAAAACAGACCTAACTGTAAACACACTGTGATAAAAGTTATTCACTCTTTTAAACTGATATATGCATAGAAAAAACTGATTACAAATTTCTTTATTTCCCTTTTTTAATATTTTTCAAAATTTTCTTCTTTTTTAAACTTTATTCTATTCTTTTTTAAACTTTATTCTATCATTTGAAGACATCCACTGTAAGTACATAAGTACATTACTGAAATGTATAGTTTCAAATGATAATAAACTGCATGCTTAGAACATGGAGAATTATATTTTTAAAACATTTCATACAAAATTTTATCATTTATAATTAATGCAAATTATCATTTTAATTGAGCACTGATAATGTCAGTTTATATCTACATGTACTTACTGTTTTCAATCCTTTTAGCGGCAAGTATTTTGTGGTCAATTATTTCCTAGAAACAACAAAAAAAGATTCTACATTTCTAACTATAAACAAATGTAATGAGAAAAACAGTTAATATAATTTATTAATAATTAGTTTTAAATACCATTCAAAAAAGCATTACCTAGTACAGTCCAACCTTTACAAAGCAACACCCTCTGGGATACAAATATTTTGGTTGTTGTAGAGAGGTATTGCTCTAGTGAGGTACATTTTTTTGTGAAGTCTTACTTTCAAAAAAAATGGCAGTGTTACTGTAAGGAGGTAATTGATGTACCAGGGACCACTCTACAGAGGTTACACTGTATTTCATTATGTTAAAGAAAACATAATCATGTATATGTATAATATGCTGTTCTTTTTATGCTAGTACTATTGAGTCATACTAATTAGTAAGAAAGAACTTGAATCTAAATTCATCTGTTAATAAGGGGCAGTACATGAACTGTTTTCACACTTGGTTCAAATAAGTTAAATGGTTGCAAACTTGATAAAATGGCAACCATGTCAGGTGTGCTTGATTGTCTTAAAGAGACGGGCAGTTAATTCCTGTATCATTTTGTAGATTTGAGCATTATACACAAGCAATAATGCAATATCTATGACATACTTGCTTTTATTCAACTTTACAGATTCTGATTTAATAAGTTTATAATAATTTTAAGTTAAAATTGCAGGTTTAATCTGGTCATGATCATTTCAATATTAATAAGCACTGTTTTTTCTACTTATTTGTTTGTATCTTCACAATTAATTTGATGCAAAACTATATCCAGGTGTTACATGAATGCCACAGCTGGTATGATTACCCACGTTTCTAGGAATAGTCCAGCTGTACTGTTACAGGATGCTATCAGGGCAAGAAGAGTTCAATACCTGAACAAATGTGCAAAGAAAGCTGTGACTTACTGCTGTGATTGATCATGTCATAATTCATGTCATTATTCCAATGCATGCCAATGTACTGGTATGTCATAATATTGTCACCTTAGTGCAATAATGGGTTAACTTCTATGAAATTTAATAGGAGTTAACCTATTCTTGCAACAAGGTGATGATATATACTATAATGTATGTCATAGTTCAAATTTATGTCATAATTTTTTGTCATATCATAATTCATATCATAGGAATGTATCAAAATTCATTTCCTCAAAACACAAGTTTTCCCTTAACCTGCTGGAACTGAAAGTGATTAGCCTTTGTCACTAGTATAGAGCCAGGCCAGCTACATAGTAGCAATCTCTGCAGACTGACCAAGCTTAATACTGACAAGGCTAACTTACTTTACAATTTCATCTTAATATACCCAAACTTGATAATGGACAATTCCAAAAATGAGAATGGTTAAGCTAGACACATTTGAATATACGAGGAACAAAATAAACCATGTCAAACATACAATAATATTATTATATAAACCATATCTTACCTCACTATACACAATATCAGCACCATACTGTAAAGCTAACAATCTTGTTGGTAGGGTACCTATCCTCACCATAGGTGCCAGCACAATTTTATTGCAGTAGTCCATCTTAGACACCCTTAAATGAACAGTATAAAACTTAGAATAATCATGGTATATATGTTATATCAAAAGTTGTCCTGGAATGCAAGTGACAATATTATCATATACATGTACATTGAACCTTACCCGTCAGATCAGTATTGGGTCTGCAATTCTACCACCTGTCATGACAAGTAGATTTGCTTGAAATATGAGTGAATTGTTATGCAAGGTTGTCCTGCAGAACAGTAAGGTTTGTGCCCATACTAGGATTTCTAATCTTCACTTTTTTAGGTACTCTTTAGACCTTGTTACTTGCAGCAAACAATGAACAGAAAATAGTATAATTTTGATTATTGAACAAAAGAAACAAAATTTAGTAAAAAAGGCAAATTTTTTCTTACTCATTATTATTTCTGTAATTACACATTTCATTATGCATGTCATTTTTGCTTGTTTAAATCATTTGTTTTCTGTAAATACATAGTGTTCCACTGTCGAATGATTAATCTGACGAGTCCATTTGTTAATTGCATCAGTAAAGCATTGTATGGTCTATTTCAACATGATAGTGCGTAACAACTGATATCGATTATGACTTGTTTATTATAAAAATGAAGAAAGTGAGCATTAGTGAACAACCATGGGTTCTTTATTGTCAAAGAATTTTGAGTGTACTTTGACACCATGCATTTATTGGTTATGACAATCAACCTCTAGCAAGTCTGCATCATGTACAGTATGTACATGAGTCACAGGGTTATTAGTCCAACTAATTGTACTGCACAATGAGATATTGTGCTATTTTCGTGTCTGGGCAATATGTCGCCTCTAAAAGAGAGATTCTGACCCAGTATGAAAATAACTCAGAATCTAGCTTTGGCATGTCAATATATTTTGACTACAGGGTCATATGTCATCATAATTTTCATATATACCTAACCATTATCATATCCTATATGATGTAATGCATGTCCAATAATATATTCTTCCTTGACCATCCAATTTGTATCTCACATTTACCTCAATAGCCTCATTATCATTCTTCATGCATCATACACTAACTATAGTATTAACTAAACTATGGTGACAGGCCTCAATTTTCCGCTCGTAATTTAGATTGAAATAAAGTTGTTTAAATTTGTACGTGTAGACATATCTTCTGTCTTTGTGTTTCATTACTTTATAAATTTGCTGTATCTTGTCTCTGTGTGTTTAACACTTCTAAACACTAAAGAGAACTTACAAAACCCTTCTTCAAATGTAGAAGGTAACAAATTGGTGACCAGTGTGACTTTTGAGTTTTGGGGACGAATCTGTGGTAATAATTGGGAATGGAAATGGAAAGCGTAGTGAGCAGGGAATGAAGAAGAGGTTTAGGTATAAGCTGTGTGTGGTAAAAGGATGCTACAATAAGATCAGAAATATACGTCGTCATGTTTACGAGCAGCACTTGCCTGTGGAGCTTCAAGTTCAATATATCACTAAAGGGACCTTTGCAGAGCGTAGGAGGGCTGATCTGGTGTATTTGGCCAGGAGACTGGTCGGTACAGATCAGCTAGAAACTCTGTTCAACAGCGTGGTTAGGGAAAATGCTGTTCATCATGAGGCTGAAGTGATGGCAGGTGACGTGAGTTGGCTCCATCGGATATGTGAGATGGACGGACTGCCAAGGGTGGATCGATTTGTACTGCATCCTATCAATAGCCAGGCCTTATTGTACCATTGGAGAGTTTTAGCAGGTCTGATCTCAAAACTGACCGAAGAAGAGGGTCAGATGTTCCAGGATGGAAGGGCGAGGTTGTTGGTTACACGGTCGGAGGCAAGGGATAGGAGCAGGACAGAAAGGCCCGTGGACAGGCGTGGAGCTGATCATACACAAGGTAGACAAGCAGTGTCTGGTCATCGAGAGCAGACAGGTCAAGCAGTCAGGCAAGTTGATCAGCAGGATCACATAGATCAGCCAGTCGTGGCTCCACCGTCAGCTGACAATACACAAGATAGACCAGCAACTGCTGGTCTGGTCAGTCAAACTTGCATAGCAGCCTTTGATTCCCATTTCCATCTGGATCGATGTTCAAGGAGGGTGGGGCGTGAGATGTCACTTCCAGATTTGCTGGCATTGGACGTGGGGGCACAACCAACATCAGGAATTGTGTGCGGTGGAGGGGTGTCGGTTCACTGCGACCCAAAATATCTTCCAGTGAGAATTCCACGGGAGAATTCAGTCGTGCTAGCCGTGGGAGTGCATCCGTCGCACGCTAATGAGTATTCAACTCATGTCTACAATACTCTCAAAGAGTTACTGAGGGATCCGGTGGTACGTGCTCTAGGGGAGATTGGCCTTGACTTTTCATTACCGCCCGATTCTTGGGATCTGCAGGAAAGGGTTTTTACAGATTTGTTGGGTTTAGCCATGAATTGTCGACCGATTGTCCTTCACGTAAGAGGGCGCACTCATGAGGACGGCGGGGAAGTTTATCACCGAGCGTTACAGATTTTAAAGGCAAATGTATCCCCAGTGCAGCGAATTCATCTGCATTGCTTCACAGGGACCGTTGAGGAGGTTATGAGTTGGAGCAGCACCTTCCAGCACTGTTACTTTGGTATCACCAACCAGGTTGCTCGTTTCAACCGGTACCAGCAAGCTGCTCTCCGACGAATCCCTTTAAATCGGCTCTTGGTCGAGACAGATTCACCCTATTTCGAGCCAGTTGGAGCTCGTATGAATACCCCAGCTTTCATTGGTGACACAGTGCGATCTATTTCAGGACTCTTGGGGGTAGAGATTGGTCAGCTGGTGCAGCATACCAACTCTAACATGTTGCAACTCTATGAGTGGTAAAGGAATTTAGGATTTCAGCTGGTCCAACTTGCACCAGCATTACCAATGTCCTTTTCAATTTTAAATTCTACATATTTATAATGTTATGAAAGGTGTAAAATATCAGATACACTGATAATATGGTCCATGGATGTCAGGAAGTTCATGTGCTATATAAAATCTAGGCACAGAGTGTTATATGGTCCCTAAATGTGTAACATATCAGGTACACTGATAGCTTGGTCACCAGACGTCATAGCTTGGTCACCAGACGTCATGAAGTTCGTTGGTACTGAACTGTGATAGTAAACTCATTTTGGTCAATGTCCTTTTTAAGACGGGGAGGAATGTGGTAATAATTGGGTACGATTATTATTGGGTACGGACTGGAGGGCGGATATCCGGGAATGAGCATGCGCAGAAGGCAGATCCTGTTACTTCCCCGAAGCTAGAAAATTCTATTCTATCACCCGATAGCTAATCTGGTGAAATCCTGCTGATAAGCATCAGTTGTGGGCACAGATTTGACTGTGGATGATTGCGAAGAACACTCATATCACATTCGACTCGGTAAGTTTACAACAAATCAAAGACATTTGCAAGACTCTTGACAACACTGGACTTCTACAGGCAGCAAATAAACGCCATATGACCCTGTGACACATGTTTAACAATTCATTTATCAGTTTAATGATTTATCATCAGTCACAACTCACATTTTTGCCTACGAGTATTACTTTGATTCTGAGAACTGTACTAAGCTATTATACACTTATATTTCAAAAGATACATGTAAAACTTTTTTTCAAGCTCCTATACTTAGACTCTGTGACTTAAACTTATCGTAACTTACGACGTAAGTCAAAGCTGGACTCCTGTTTATGATCTTATTTATAATTTTAGCAGTTAGTGTTGCCATAGAAGGTTTGGTACGCTGAAATTAATTTCAAAAATCTGTAATGATCGGATTAAAATTGCTTTAAATTCTCCTTCGAGTTAATACGACCTGAAAATTACCACTGCTACAGTCTTCCAATATTAATAAACTACCAACATGAAGAAATCTCCTCACCAATTACTGTATCTCAGACCAAATAAAATTGAACGATAATGTACGAGTATTCCAAATTACTACTTCTCTAAACCCCGTACTGTATATCGGTACATATACCGCATAAACACAATAATTCAGAGTGGACAGTTTGACCCATTTGACAGACTGATTTTTCTTAGTTCAAACTGTCTGAAAAGGAATTCACTACAAAAAAAAGTTGGACTAGGCTGAGTAAAATTATCAAATACTACCTCTTGCGTTTTTTTTCAAACATGAGTATAATAAAAATTTGTGAAAATTACCTTAATATCAATGCAATGTAGAAATTCACAAGATTTCACACAGAAACTATTATCCGATCAAAAGCTATTCTATAATTAGAGATTTAGAAGTCTTTCATGCTGGCCTTCAATTGAGATCTCCTTTTATTTACCATGTTTCATAGGGGTGGAAACTTCCTGTAAAATATCTTGTAAATATTATAACCGGAAATTTTCCTTGATCACAAAGGGCCATATTTCTAACAAAATCCATGCTAGAGTTATGGGTTTTGGATATGATTCTCAAAGACAAGTATTTAGTTTTGTGTGAATATCTTCAGCAGTTTTGGAGATTCATTTAGCATGTACAATTTTAGCCAGTTATTTTACTTAATTCACAAACAGTTATTATTTACTTATTAAAATCTGGACATCAGTTACGGCCCCTTGTTAGTAACCTCTAATTACAATTTCAAAGACATGTGTTAAGTGTCAAGGAAATACTTATATTGGTTGGTGAGATAGGGAGTTGCAGATGAAGTTGCATGCAAAACTTTAACCAGGAATTTTCAAAGTTCAGGAATGAGTTCAAAAAGGGCAATGGTTCAGTCAAAATCGAAATCAGTTATGTTTCGTGAAGTTGACCTAAAGGTAATACCCCCAAAACATTTGTGAAGTATGGACCTTTCCAGTGTTTACAGTTTTATGTAAATTGGCTCACTTGTTATCCAATTGCTACACTGAGATAATACATAGTCACTGGTTGACCTGGTTTGCACAAAATAACACATGGTTATGTTTGTGATACTGTTTGTGAGCACTTGACCAGCAATGAATGGAAAAAGTGTGGCTAAATGATCCGCTACGAAAAACCGGAAAGGTCCATTCAATGAATACCTTCCATACTTCTTGAACACAAAGTTACATTGACCAGGAAGTATCTTTGTTCACAAATGTCGAAATTTCATTGTTCACAAATGTCTATCGTTCAGTGAAAATCATGCTAGAGTGAGGGGCCCTTGATAGTGGTCTCTTATTATTACCTCAAATATATGTTTTAAGATTCAAGAAAATAACTGGTTGATGAGATATGATGTTACACCTGATGTAACTTGCTAAACTTGAACCAAAGTGTTATTAACACACCAAAGAGTTTATTTCCTCTGTTCTTTGAATAGTCAAGTTAAGTCATTCTAACAATGGCTACCATGTACTTTAATGGTTAATTGATATGGTACAATTTCTTAAAACTTTAACTAAAGCTTTGTGCTATTATGCCAACACTCAGATACATAGGGGAATCCAAATTTTAAATTGAAAAAAAGTATTTGTAAATTAACTAGGCTTGATTGGTTTCCTACTTTATTTGTATAAAAGGGACTTGCAATGCTTTATCAATTGATAGTTTTAATAAAATCAAGTAATCATCAGAATACATTCTCCTCCGTTTGCATGGATGGTCAAACAGACAAAGCTGTAAATTGGAAGTCGACTATTAATAGTTTGATAAGCACTTGAAACGTTATTAAAGTCTTGTAAAACGAAAATAAAGTCACAAGAGACTTCACTAATACACACGGGGAAACATGCCTTTAATTCTTTCACAAATGGAGACCAAGACAGACCTATATTTATCAGTTTATAAGAGATTAATTGTAGTTCATGCAGGAAACTATAAAGTTATAGAAACACTCTTATTCATTCCTGGAATCATCCAGTACCAAGGAAATAAGGGTCAAATGTCTTGCGCTCAAGGAAACAAAGACTGGCTCCTGATGGGGTTCAAACTCAAACCTATGCAGCCAGCAATCTTGAAATTACAAGTCTGATGCGTTAAACACTTGGCGATGCTGCCATTTATTCTGCATGTTATATTAAATGGTAAGAAATAAGGATAAACACTTAAGATAATGGTAAATATGATTTATTCATTTTTTTGCGAAAGCAGACTACTACATTTACCTTGAAAATAGTCTAAAATTATGCGTACCAAAAAAAAATTGGTACAAATAAAACATTATATAATCATATCATCAGTAACTATGTATATAAATGCAATTGAGGCTACTGAACATTTTAAAGTAACTTTACAAATAACATGTTAGACTCGAAATCATGTATATATAACAAGTAATAATGTACATTTATATAATAGTAAAATTTAACATATAAAGAGAACATATAAATTTTATGATTAATAAAATTTTCTTATAAATGCTTACAATGGCTGGATTTTTTTTGTGTTGCGGACAAAAAAAATTACAAAAAGGAAAAAAATTACAAAAAGGAAAAAAAACCAGAAAAAATGAAATTATGCTTCATTTGGATTTTTCTTTTTTTGGTTAACCCTTTACTTGCTGAATATCCAGATTTACTGAATCTGTTTTCAAGTTTTGTTTTGAAACGTTCCATTCTTAATTTTAAAGATGTAACAAAAATTTGAACAGTATAGAGCCTGGTCAGATTAAAATCAACTTTTAGGGCTGACCTGTCTCTATATATGCTGGCCTGGCTCTATACTGTTGGCAAAAACTTTGTGTAAGGGTTAAGTATATGATGTATATATAGATGAAAAGAAATTAAACAGCAGACATTAAGCAAACAACACATTTTTTTATGCACATGGCATAATCATTCAAGTTTTTACACATGGCATAACTACATATGTGTAGATTTTTTTTTTAACATATAGCATAATCACTAGACCAGACAAAAACAACTATGTTGTCACCAGACTATATATGTATGTTTTTTTTCACCTCTCGAAACGATAAGTGAAAAATCATTTAATTAAACACACATTTTTTTTATTCTAATAATGTCTTTTTTTCTTTGGAAAATTGAATACAACACAAAAGGACAATGACCACTTGAACAACATATAATTCTGTTATCCAGTAAACAAATAAAATCATTACATTTCAAGTCAGTCACATTTAATTTTTGGAATAGTCAATTACAGCTGTTGAACAAAATATCAAATAACATCATGGTCACTTAAGACAAGTTTCAGCTACATGAGAAAAATGAATAATAACATTCACAAACAAATAAATTTTCTTTACTGTTTGTATATAAGTAAGAGATCATTAAGTTTTTCATACATCACAAAAATAGTGCACTGAGACAATTACACAGTTTTATCAAAATTTTTATTTTTTTATTTTTAAGAAAATACTTCTGCAAGACTTTTAATTATTATTTCCTTGAAAAGAACAAATACCAATAATTAAGATGGAGCCAACATAATGAGGAGAATATTTCAAATTACCTGTTTGGCATAGAATTACTGGTTAATATAATAGTTATATCCGTAAAACTTTCCATTTATCAATGCATTAACATACAATATACATCAAATTTTTTTGATAATCTATTTTCATAATTTCAATTACACAATACAATAATGTTGAAATGTAAGCACATATTTGTTTTTTATTATAAAATCTACTCTACAGGTAAGTTAACATAGCTCATTTACAATATTTCCAGGTTTCTGCGTAACTTTGTCGCAACCTGTACTTTTAGCACATTGAGATGCAACAATGCTGCGCTGAAAACTCAAAATTACTTTCATTTCAGCTAAACTATTTGCTAAAACAGCTAAACCTTGCTAAAAAATCGTCACAAAAATATAGCATTTATTCCGCACTAGCTTAGCAGTAGCATATCTCACAAAATATTTATTCTACTGGAAGACCGCGTATAGCTAAATCAATTGGCAATTCTTTGGTCTATGTGATACAAATTATACCGGTATAATATAAAAATTTGTCAAGATTTCTGTATTTTCACTCCATTCACGAGAAATCTAAAAAAGTGAATATTTTGCATATTCTCATTGTCTAAGAGGAAAGAAAAATGGAAACAAATGCCGTTTATTAAAATTCATTTCCCCAACTAAAAAAAATATACATCTCAAAATTAAAATTCGGATATATGAAGCTATATTCTAATGGATTTCTCATTAATGTACAAAACATTCCGACTAATGCGAGACTTCAGATAATATTCGCATATTTTTATTTTTCCCCGACATTCTTCAAACAATTGAAATTGAAATTAGTCTGTGTTTTGTTTCTGCACAGTTTTTTAATTAGATATAATTATTATGCATGTTAGACAATATTACATACTCCGCTGTAACATAATATTCATCGTGACGGTAAAATCTCTTTACGTCTTACAAGAACTAATTATATTCAAAGAAATTGCAAAGAATTTCAATAAAACTCATTAATGAAAACAATTTATATGTAAATTTAGTCATTTTCTTTCTTAAATAGGAACCAAATCTTCCATTTCGATGTTTTTTTACTCCTTAGACGCCTTCGGAAATTTAATTTACTATAGCAATGCTTATTACTAATTTCAATCATCACTTTTAGCTCCAGACAAATAATGACTGATTTAAATGAAGACAAAAAAAAAAAACCTTCTGTCTCAGAAACTTCAGAATAGTTTCAACTATCAACGAGTAAAATGTCATTTTAAAGTTTTTTTTAAAAAATAAAAAAAGTGAAAAAAAAAAAATTTCCCCCCCCCCCCCCCCAAGAAAATAGACATAAAGCACATACTGTACATAAATTTTTTGTCATTGGCAACTATCAAAACTGTCCTTATTTTATTCAGAATTTTTTTTACACATGTGACCATAGACTTATTTTTCAACATTGTTTTCCATTTGAAAACAACATAGGGGTCAATAACTTGATTCTTTTGCGACTTGCAACAAAACAAACATTCAGTTATTTTGTTTTGAAGATCTACTTAAAGCAAAAGCCATGTTTTCTTTTAAAAAGTTTATTTTTGGGGTAATATTAGCACATATATGTACAATACCAAGGAATGTTTGTGGTTGAATACTGAATGATCACTAAAATTGTATTATATATAAAACAAATAACATAATGTTGTCTTAATATATATTCTACACTAAATGCAAGGTTGGTACAAATTTAACCGACCCTCGTCACATGAAAAGGTCATCCCTCAAATAAAATTCTCGTGAAACCTTTTCATCTGACGCAGTTCAAATTTGTTCAGGAATCTTTATACATGTACTATATGAAAAGGTCGTTACAAAGTTAACCGACCTACTTCAGACACAAAGGTCTCCCGCAAAATAAGATTTCTGCGGCACTTTTTCATCTGACAGAGATCAAATTTGTAAACTCTTTTCTTTTGTCTAAAACAAATTTTTGAACAAGAATATGTCTTCATGAACGTAAAGGACTAGAGCAAAGAAAGAACATATTCTAAAAATAAATCATAAAATGTATTTCAGAGAGAAAAAAAATGAACAGAAACTAGTATAAAGCACCATTTGAAATGAAAGAGTGAAATTAAACTAAATCTTTTAGAAAAAACACGTAAAAACACAGAAAGAAAAGTTACAAATCTTAAACAACTAAATCAAAGAATTTTTTTATGTTAATAAATAAAAAGTTTTCCTATTTTTTCCTTCCAGGTATGTCCAAAAACTAACCCCACCCCATCCATCTCACAACACATATTATCACATGTTGCTTCTTTTTTTCCTCTTGAAATTTTTGTTTATTCATCATGAAATAAAAGAAGGGGATTTTTTACAGACTTACTCAAAAGTATTAGCTTTCATGGTAATAACGTTTCATAAATCATTTCAAAAAAAAGAAATAAAATATATACATATATAAAAGCAATTGTTTTGTCTGTTAATGTTTTTTCAATTAATAGCTATAAAGAACTCTTTGAGGCTATCTAAAACAATATATATAAAACTAATTTCTTATATTGTCACTTGAACCAACATTTGTCATTTTCATGAAATCAAAAAAAAAGAAATTTGAGAGGAAATGAAACAGGAGAGATTACGGGTCAATACCAAGTTACCCTCGGCAACAATGACCTTAAAGACAACGTAACTGATGAGTTATTCAAATGAAAAAAAAATACTGGGTACTAAATCCATGTATCTTCTTACCATCACATAAATGTTGAAATTTATTAGAAGTAAAAATATGTAAATTCAGTTTAAACTTCAATAACATCTGCTTAAAACCTGTTGTACTGTGATAAACCAAACACAACCTTTTTACCAAGTGATTTTCATCACAAAATTTGTGTAAAAATAAACTGTATATAAGTGTGGACAACTCGATAGGTAAAAAATAAATAAAAAACATAATCTGCAATTTTTTCTATTTATTTATAAAATAAATCAATATTTGACAGGAAGTAAAACTATGCTTTCTTAATTCAACTACAAAAAAGTTTTGAGTAAGACTCAATGCTATATGTAAGTACTTATGCTTTTATAAATATAATACATGTAATTTCTATTAGGCTGTTCACAATTATTAAACATACACTATTTCAAAATTGAAAATCACACATTTTCAATGTCACAGAATTGATAAAATGAGGTATTTGAACAATTTTTTGGATTTCTTTCCACAACTTTTTTGGTCGGGAATTGGCACAAAACAAATACTTGCACCATATTTAATAGATCTAGAATCTGTAATATTTAGTTAAAAGAAATCATTAAGAAAAAAAAAACAACCATTGAAATAAAGTAGGAATATTAAAGCCTTTTGAAAAAAAAAACATCAACAGTTCTAAAAGTTTATATAAATCAACCATAATGAATACAAATATCAAAGAATTGTCAAAAAGTGACAGTGTACAACATGTGAAAATAATGCCAAATTTTCTTTACAGATCCCTGTGTAACGTTTACAAAAAAGTTCACTAACAAAAAAAAATAAGGGGGGAAAAAAACAATGTACCAAATTTAGTTAAACTAATGTCAAAAATTGCAATGATCACATACCAAATTACATTTGGTAAATTCAAGCGTAACAAAAATAAATCTATCTAGAACTATATACATATGTGTAATTGAATGCTGTGTAAGTGTAATTGGTCTAACAAATGCCAAAAACAGAAATGCTAAAAATAGAAATGCTAAAAATAGATGAAAGTTACATGATGTCATTGCACTAAAATAAGCGTCTATTTCATCAACTTCCTTCCGTCACTCACACTTGTTTGCTGACAGGTGAAAAATACTTTTAAGAACAATGTACATCACATAACGTTGAAATGCTTTGGAAAAAAAACAAAAATGTAGTATTTGTACATTTCAGCACAATGTCCATCGTTCAGTCACCCTGAACATGACGTATGTCCAATAACAGTAACAGTTATAATGCTATATATAGTTATATATGAAAAATGAATAACAAATTAATTTTACATGAAACAAAACTGTCAGAACAATATATACATATTATCAACTTGTACAATAGCTCCTTTTTTTAATTTCTTTATCTAAAATTTGTAGAAAAAGAAAAAAAAAACACAATCAAATGAAAGAAAAATAAACATGTGATATTTATCATTTTTATAAACAAAATGCTTGGAATTCCATACTTTAAAAGGTTTGGAATTTCGATATTTTCTTTTTACGAACACAAATTAAACATCATATGGAAATCGACTCTATATTTATATGAAATATACATCTTAGTTAGTAAAGATTACATAAAATGTTTGTACCTATCTGATATAAACATTATCAATTACTATAGCTATAGCACTTATTACAAATAAAAAAAAAAAATTACTCGACAATTTAACATAAAATATTTTTAACATATTCATCCCTTTATATGCAGTCATCAATGAAAGATAAACCTCCCCTTTGTTTTCTTTTCTTTTTTCGTTACAAGAACAAAAAAAAATTCTTTAAATACTGAATATCATAGTTTTTACAGCATATATAATTTGCTGTCAATTTCGCTGTATGGATTTCAATAGTTTCAGCAAATTAGTATGTATAAAAAAATTTACATACATTTTGTATACTTTTTCTTGCACATACATATTATATTTTCATATAATCTTCACACATTTTGTCTACCCTTTTTCACACTAACAGCTATGTGTGATACAATATTTTGGACCACTAATATTCACTACAGTTATGGTCCTCATGCTATGGGTTTATGTATAATGACATTACATTTAACATTATATACTTATATACAAATAAACAGTATCTGTTCGAAGAACATTTATAAATGAAGCAAAAATTTAACACCTCCCATTTTTTAAATTATAGTCACATCTGCCTTTATTTTCATTTTCTGATCATTCATTTTCTTTACGACTGTTCTCAGTCACTGATGCTCTTTCCGAATCCAACGAGCTACTGCTTTGCCGAGGGGAATAAGTTGATGTCTTTACAGTTTGGCCACCCAATTGCCGCTGTTGTTGATACACTGCCAGTTTCGTTTTGTGTGACTCGCTGTCACAATGCGATTTAAACTCCTGAACTGTAGACATTTTGTCGGAACAGAGTTTACACTCGTACTGTATTTGTTCTAACTTTAATGTAATATTTACGCTCTCGGGAATCTTCCCTCCAGGAAAGCACATTAACCTCTGATGGGCCACGCATGCTTCCTTAGCAGGGTAGACCATCTGACATTTTTTACAAATATAACCAACATCAACAGTTGCCTCCCTTACACAGTTATAATCTGACCCACTGACGAGGGATTTCAAGCTGGAGATAGATTTACAGTCTTGTGTATACTGACCAATCGTGGCTTTCGGATCCATGAGTTTTGAACTCACGTCCTTGATGGCTTGCTGAGGGATTTGTAGTAGAGGAAGTGGAGTTCCGTAGGTCATGGGGTCATAGCCAAGAAGATGCTCTGTTCCTAAAATAGAAATGAATATTTTGAACACTCTAAATAAATAAGGAACAATACAGTCAAAACAATTCAAATAAATGTTAAAAAATAATTCTATATCATCTTAAAAAAGAATGTAAAGAGCAAAGAAATTCATAACTCAAATTAAAAATAAACAAAAAAACTTGATTATGTGTATTTAAAAAATTACATTATGATTTTGGTATATTTATTTTCAAAGAAGGATTTTAACTTATCTCCAACCAAATTGTTAGATATTAAGTGAAGATAAAAATCAAAATGGCTAAATGTATAATCTACAATGTTTTATCTTAAACAAAACACTTAGCATCCAAATAAAGCCATAAAATCTGAAGATTTGTTGAGTATTTTAATCAACATGCTTTGGCAGTCACAACTGACCTGGCATAAATCCGGGTTGTCCTAGAGGGGGCATGCCCGGTAGAAGCCCAGGAAGACCTGGGTACATGTAGGGCAACATTCCTGGGTCCATGCCCGGTAAGAGACCACCAAATGGGCCAAATTGACCCTCAGATGACCCTGACCCACCTTTGCTACTCTCTTTTCTTGAAGAGCCTACAGAAAATGGGAGGTAATTAGTGTTAGAAAGAGAACAAACACTGAGAAGGAATTTCATTACCTCAGTATGAAGACAGCTGTTATTGAATATAGAAACAATTACAGAAGTCTCCTGTATAGGTGATGATCTCATTACTGTGGTAGCGTTTCAAATAAATGGGCATAATTTTAATCTTTGAACTATTAATTTTAAAAGAACACAAGTTTAATTTCTCTACTTTTTACCATTAGATGATGGACTTTTTCTATATATATTTTTTTCTTGTTGTAATTTAAGTCACACTGACACACTATTCAAGTCATATGACAACTTCTCAGCTTTACTAGTGCAGAATGGCTCCAGAAGTCCCTTTGTGCATTTATTATTTGAGGCACAAGTGGAGCACCTTACCAGAACCATCAACCTCCAATAAGGAAGCTGGATAGATGAGATTATTCGAATGCCAAATATTTGAAAAGCTACCACAGGTTAAAGTATTAGAAAAGGAAGTCTCAAACTACATCAAATTGTTTCTGGTCTAACGTTCTTAGATGTCTAAGATAATAAAAAATTTCATAATAATCTCGTTTCCATTATTCAAACTTCTTTTTTTTTGTATAATCTATATTATAAAGTTAGAAACAAAGAAATATAAGCTGAAAGACCAGAAACAATTTGTCGCAAAAAATGTGTTAAAATATTATCACACTTAGTGATCTTGATGAAAAATAGATGTAAATAGTCCCCGATTGCCATGGCAACTTCTGTTAATGAGTCTATATTACTTTCAGACGTAATTAATTAGCTAGACATACGTAAAACATAGGCACCATTGTCACTACAAAAATGTGTTTATTTCAGAAATTTAAGTCGTAATAAAATAACAGACTGTCCTATTTTTTTCCACTAAAACATAACAATAGTTAAAACTTTTAATATTTAAGTTCCAATTAAAAAAAAAATAAAAAAAATATAAAAGAAAAATATTAGAGAAATTATTTTTGATATCTATGTAAGAAAAGTCTAATGAAATATATAAACTACGCAGAACTTGCTCTTCCCACACATTTCCCCCCCTTGTATTTCTGAACAATTTTTTTTGAAAACAAAAAAATATTAGAACTGTTAATCAAAACTGCACCAACCACCAATCAAAGAGTACAATATCAAAACAAGGTCATGTAACCAAAATGAAACCTACCCTCTGATTTGCTGTCACCCTCTTTCCTCTCCTTTCCTGAAGAGCTGTCTTTTTGAAGACTGTGTAACAATTCTGGTGGCAACAATCCCATACCTGGGGACAAAAAAACAACAAGTTTGTATAGAAAATTATCGTTATAAATTTTCATTAAATCATAATAATAATAAACAAAAACAAGCAAGTACTTAAAGAGCCTAGAGATACTGAAAAACAAAGTAATTTTCAGGATTCATCCCACTCAGCAATTTATTTCACATAATTAGTTATATACATATGTCCTACTAGGTAAAAATCTAACGCCCTTCCCAGGAAGATTGCCTAATTTAAATAATTGCTCATTTCAGTATGAAAACAAGATACTTCGGTTACCGTCAAATCATATACAGTTTCCACTGCAAGGCTACAATTATAAAGAATTACCTATAAATAATTACACTTATTAAAATACATTACCCTTTTTTTAAAATAATGTAAACCATAATTTAAATTGAAACACAAGAGCTTACTTAGAAATTTAAGACTTTTGAACAAATTTTATCTAAATTATTTTCACGAATTTATTTAAACAGACAATTAAAATAATAGCGAATTTGTATTTAATAAAATTAATAATTTCAGCAAAAGAAACCTTTAACACCAACAAAACAGTGCTGCAAATTAACAGTGATTAACAAAACCTGAAGTACATATAATTTAGAACATTGCCTGATTGAAGATTTAAACTCACCTGTCATAGCACTAGGTGGCAGGCCAAGCGGGAGCCCCATTGACTGAAGCTGAGCCATCTGACTCTGGTGGTTTGCCTCCTCCATCAGCTTACGCATGTGATCCACATCATTGGCTTGCTGTGACCGCAAAAGACCAGAAACACCTGCCATCGACGCCGCTGTTGTGGACATCTCGCGTTCCGCATCTGTCTGAGATTGGATAAACTCACGAACTTTGTCTATATGTTTCTTGGTAAAGATGTGGTCTTGGATTGTATACTTATGTGAATACTTGAAGTTACAAAGCGTACACTCTTCTGGAGGCTTGGGAAAGTCTAACTCGGATGCCGGGTATTTCATGTTAAGTTTTGCCTTCTTTTCTTTAGCTCTTGCATTTTGAAACCATACCTGCACAACCCTTTTCTGCAGACCAATAACTCTTCCTAACATCTCACATTCAGCCATTGTCGGTGTTTTGTAATCAATAAATATGTTTTTCATGATTCTGACCTGCAGACTAGTCATTTGAGTCCTATATCGTTTGTTACCTCCGCTACCCATTGATGATGTATGTCCTGGTGAGGCTGGGTTACTGCTCATGTTCGATGATTCTTCCTCAAGATCTGGAGTATGCATGGCACTATCACGCTTAAACCTGTTCATCATGTAGGCCTGGTCAACTGCGGATCCAAGAACACTATGAACTGAACCATGACCACTGTTCTGGCGACTTCTTTCGCCCTGTCCACCACTGCTACTTTGCCCACTACTAAAACTAGACTGTGAAGTGGGTCCATCTTTATGTTTCTCCTCGGAATGCGTCGTTACTTTCAGTGGTTTACTGAGGTCAAGAGGTGCATCATCTTCCATGCTGGAAACTTGTGTTTCCGTCTTCATCGGAGTTGAGGTAAATTCATGTGGAAAGTTACTTGGCTTGTGAGAAGCATGACTTGTAGAGCTTAGCTCATTTATATACTTCTTAAATGAATCTTCATAAAACTGTTTCATTGACATCTGAATTGGGTCAGCCATTGGTGGGAAACCTGGTATTCCCCCAAGACTTGCCGGTGGCATGTATGGTAGTAGGCCTTGCATTGCTGGTGGAGCAAGAAGTTTGTTGTAGTCTGGTGATGGAGGCATGAGATTTGAAGAGGATGGTCCAGGACTTTCTATTGCTGCATCAGGAATTGCGTCAATATTTATCTCGCCTTTTGCCATTTCATCTGGATGTTTGGTAGCCAAATGAGATTCTAATGCTGATTTAGCTCGGAATAATGCTCTGCAGACTGGACACCTTTTGTGAATTAACTGCTGATGTGCTCTATACTGACCCTTACGCTCACGCGCCCTTGTGTTCTGAAACCACACTTGAACCACTCGTTTCTTTAAACCCACATCCTTTGAGATGGCTTCAAGCTGTTTACGACTTGGATTACAATCCACTTGATACTTCTGGTAAAGATAATCAAGTTGTTCTGGTAGAATGGTAGTGCGTAGTCTCTTGTCTCGAGGCTGATCTTGGTCATCATCTTCTTCCTCATACTTTCTCTTGTTTGGAGACTGATCAGGTAAATTGTGGTGCTGAGAGTTTGCCATGCTTTGGAGCATACCAAATGCACCTCCTGTTGGCATATTCATGAACATACCCGAGGCTAAGTTATGGATACTTTGATGTTCTCTATACTGGTCAAAATGATTGAAAGACTGGTCACATTTTTCACACTGATACTTTTTACCCTCACTGCTCCCTGAACTGTTGACCTCTTTCATTGAGCGTCCAAGATTTGAACATTCTGATTCAGAATCTGAGAATGCTGTGTTGTCAAGAGAAGTAACATTTGACATGGAATCACTATCATCTGAGAGAAAATGTGAATCTTGCTTTTCAGCCTCAGTAAAACAGCTTCTCTTTTGATGGCGTATCAGATCATAGTAACGCTGGAAGACTGCTTGGCATTTCTTACATTGGTAGTTTAATCCTGTTGTTCGCGCATATGGTGAATTGCCAGACATGTCTTTCATATTGTCTGCAGGCTGGTTCTCATATATTTTTCTGGCCTTCTGACGAGCATTCTGGAACCACACTACAATGACTCTTGGGCTCAGTCCGAGCATTTTTGACAAGTGTTCAAGTTCATCATCTTTGGGGTATGCATTCTGTTCAAAATACTCCTGAAGACATTTAATCTGATAGTCAGTAAATCGTGTTCTATTAGCCCGTCTGCCTGTCGACCCACTTCCAGGTGGGGAATAGTTGTGGCTGTCATAATGTGTCAGAGAGTTTGGCGTAGTAGATGTAGGTGGGTAATTTTGTGAAGTGGGTGTGCTCATACCTGGGAGATTGGAAACAAAGTTTTGCATGAAGCTATTACTGCCACCTGGTGATGTCAAAAGTGGTGACATTGTTGTTGGAGGTACGGGTGTGGATGTGGCTGACAATGCAGATGGAGTCTCACTTCTTGTCGGTAAGGGTGTCTGAATAGTAGGAAGCTTAGGCTCCCTGTACTTTTCATCAGATGTTGGTTTTGGCTTAATTTCTGGTACCTGAGATCTTACTGGAGTTGTATGAGGAATAAAGTCCTTAGGAGCTTGACTTTTTGTGGCTGATGCAACCGCTTCTTTGTGCAACTCTTCAAATTTTTCTACAGCTTCCTTTTTAATTTCAGACTCCAGTTTAGGAGCAGGACTTGGGCTTTTTGACAATGGTGGGCTACTGTCTTCAATGATTGTCAGTTTTCCTGTCTTTTCATATTCTTCTAGGTCCAGAGTAGTTGATGGTGGGTTATTGAAATTATATGGTGAGTCCTTGTTTCTTTGTCGTTCTTTGAACAATGTATTTCTAAACCAGTGTTTAATCACCTTCATAGGCAGTCCTGTCTGCTCAGACATTGCTTGAATTTGTTCTTCTGCTGGAGAGTTATTGATATCAAAGTAACCCCTCAATACCTTCAACTGCTCATCGTTGATACGAGTTCTTGCTCTCTTTTGATTGGCCATTGAAGCTTGTTCTAGCTGACGTTTCTGTGAAGCAGCTAAATTACCTGATGATAAACCAGGATCCATACCAGGCATTGATGGTGGAGGTTTCATATCTAAGCCTGGCGGTGGCATCATCATTGGCATGAGTGATGGCTGTGTGTTCATTAACAGTGGCATTGGCATAGGCATCATACCCATACTGAACATGTTCATCATTTGCAACATGTCCAGCTGCATCTGTGCTGGTGGTGGAGGAGGAGGTGGTGGCATCTCAGATTTGATTGGTTTCTCTTCTGCAACCTGTGAATTAGGTGTGGAGACTGGCAAAGGAGTTGGCAATTCAGTAACAGGTAACTCTTTGGGCATCTTCTTCTCAAAATCAGTTTTAAATTGGTCTCCAATTTCTTCTACAATCTCCAAGGGAACAATTTCCTTATGGACTTCTTCTTCATGGGCTTTCAATACCCATACACTAGAAAACTGTTTACTGCAATGATTACATTGGCTCTTATTCATTTCTGGCAAATCAACACGCTTGGGTTCCTCTTTTACAACTACTTTTTCATCTAAAGACTCTACATTTGAGGGTTTTTCATCTGGATTATCATTACTGTTTTTATCTGCAGATTCTTCAGCCTTTGGATTGTCTATGCCGTTTTCTTTTTCTTTTACCTCTTCTTCCTTTTCTTTCTTAACTCTTCTTTGGTTGAATTCATTGAACTGCATTACACATTCAAATCCAAAGTTTTCCAGGAGATTTCTCTGAACAGCTGTTTTGATACGACCAACAAATCTGGATTTATTGCCAGATGCTGGACTTGGAATAGGTGAACTGCAACTTCCTGAGCACAAAGCCTGATGCTGTAAGTAGGAATCTTGATTTGCAAAAACAGCTGAGCATCTCTGGCATACATGGATATTTCCTGATATTCCCTGGGACTGAGCAGAAGCTGTTGCCATTGCAACAGCTGCACTAATTGCAGCTGAGGATTCTTTTGCTGAATTTCCACCATTCTGTGATTGAGTTGATACTGACTGAGGAGAGATCTTTTCCAGAGATTTACTTGATGATAGCTTACTGTCTGATGAGGATGTTGCTGATAATGAAGCAGATGATGATGACTTTTCTTTGGACCCAGACTGAGAATAATGACTAGAGGTAATGCTGGGTAGAGATGTCGGGAACACTTGATTTTGTAGAGATAGAGGTAACAATGGAGGCAGTCCAGTTGCTAGCAATGGCAGTCCTGGCATTGATGGTAAACCAGGGAATCCTGGGAAACTTGTCAGGCCTGGAAGTCCCTGGAACAGAAGAGACTGCTGTGACAATGGAGGCATAGATGTCTTCAAAAAATCATTCAAAAACTTCTGTTGCTGAGCTTGGAGTGATTTATCGATGGGTTCCTCAATCAGAGGTCGGGAAAGGTCAACTTCCCCTGTCATGGCTAATTCGTGTAGTTTGGATGCTCTAGTTTGATGAGCAACAGATCTAATATGAATGTCCAGTGTAGATCCCTGACTGTACGAGACTTTACATATATTACACCTGTAAGGTCTTTGACTTTCATCATCCGGCGATGACTCCCTGGATTTCTTTGCAGACAACTTTTCTGGTATCCCTGAAGCAGATGATGTAGCAGATGGTGATGGTGATGACAAGGTAGTAGCTGGTGAATGAGTAGACTGTGTCAGTGGAGTTGAGGTCTGAGGAGAAATATTTCCAGTTGTCATTGGTAACAGACCATCTGCTCCCTGCTGTTTTACTTTGTGAAGATGAGAAACTGAGTTATAATGAACCAATAAGATGTTCTTTTGAGTAAAAGACTCTTTACAAATCTCACATTTGTATGGACGATTTGGGTCCAAGAACTTTTCCATTGGGTAATTTAACTTGAAGCCTTTCTTATGCATCGGCGTTTTATTATGTGCAGTCAGATAGATTTGCTTTGTGAAAGCTACACGGCAACGATGACATTTATACTTCCGGTTGGGATCTTCGTATGAGTTTTCTTCAAAAGCTTTACTGTTGATATGGTCCTCAAAAAACTGTTGCTCTTTAGAGTTGAGATCATTCTCACCAAGTTCATCAAAGTTAATACCTTTTTCCAAACCATTCTCCATGGAAACAGGAGTAGAAGCTGGCGAATTATCATCAGAGTCAATCCCACCATTCTCTGACAAGTCCAGGAGATTCTTTCCATCGAGTTCGGAATGTGAACTTATATCTGTATGTTTGAAGTTTTCTTTTGGCAAATCTGACAGGCTGAATACTTTGGCAAGTTTAGGGTCACCCATGAACGTAGCAAAGGCCAGTGTATTTGCGTAAATCTCCGCTCGGTACTGTTCTATTTCACTGTCCCCAAGGTCATGAGCAGTTTCCACATGTTTACTGAGCAATGCAATTGACTGGAAAGATTTTGTGCACAGGTTGCAGGTAACTGCAGACTTTAAAATGTGCATTTGAGCGTGAAAATGAAGCTTTGACTGAGATTTGAAGGCTAATGTACATATTTGGCACTGAAATTTATACTCCGATTTATCAGATGATGTCATAGGTATAGCTTTCGCATGGATTTCGCGGAAATGCATTTGTAATGCTTGAGCAGTTTTGAAATACTGGTTACAGCCTTTCTTCCAACAGAGGTAGCCGGGACCACGTGGCGTCTGCTTCAATTCAAGATGGCCGAGCTCATTTTGGTGGGAATAAAGCTGGTCAATGTTTGTGAATGTTTTGGAACACGTCTGACAGCGGAACTGTTCATCGCCATCTTTATCGTTCTGTGCAGCCATGTCTATTGCTGAAAATAATAAATACATTTTTTGTTTGTACTGTAGAAAATGATAGCATTACATTAAAATTGATTCAATATAACAACCTATGTTAGTGCCTTGAAATGAGTTTCACTAAATTAATAAAGACGCTATTTATCAAATTTTATTGCTAATAAATGATCATGCAATTTCATTTCCAATTAACCAATCGCTCACTCAAAATCTAGAAATTATAGACATGGCTGGAATTAATGTCATTTTACTATTTTCTGTCAATATTCTAACAAGAAAATCTAACTGTGGATCTTGATGCTATTAAATTTCTTAAGATTTCAATCTAACAGATTTCTGCCCTTCTATTTTCAGTTATACTCAAATTAAATTTGTCATGTGAAAATATTTGTGGTACTCTTGATCAATTACCAAATAAAATTTAAGACAAACTATCTTTAGTTTTTTAGCCGAAATTGAAAATCATATTTGTGTCTTTTATTCCATGACTATTAGACATTGAATCATGACTATTAAAAATTGTATCATTTTATATATCAAAAGTTTGGATTAAGAAAGGATATAGTATAATATTTTCACAAGGAACCGAATTAAAAAATCTTACCATCTTCAGCAGCTAATTTGGCTGACTCCAGCTCCAGGTATTCTAGATTCACCTCGCACATCTTTGCGAGACCGATGTTTCCTGTCGGAAGTGGCGTTTCCCTGAATGTTGTAGGTGGCATTTTGGATTTCGGTTCTTCTACGAGGGCAAGTAATTTGTTAAGTCCCTCCGAATTTACATTATGTACGGCTGTGAGGTGTTTTTGTATTTTGGATTTCTCGGAGAACGGTTCCTGGCAGAGAGGACACGCACTGCTTGTGTGGTTGTTTGAATGTGCAGATGACACATGCGATTTTAGGTGCATTTCATTGGTAGAGGTGTACGTGCAATATGGACATTCGTGTAACTTGTCCTGGTTTTTAGCATCACCTGAAAATAAAAGCAAAATGTTTCGTTCATAATCTAAAAGACATTTTAAGTTAATTAATCTTTTTGATTAGAAATATCTTGTATCTAAATACATCCATCATGATGAACTGCCGCCAGAAAAATCTGTCTCCAAGCTAGGAGAAAATTAAAGACTAAAATATATATTTTATTTACCTGAAACATTGGAAATTTCAAAACGCTTTCTAATAATTTATCAACAGCAAGAATGAACAGAAATCACATCACTCATTTTCACATTTGTTTTATTAATAATCCATCTTTTTATTCCGACTTAAAAATTAAAAAAAAAATCTTTAAAAAATAATAAAATAAAATATAAAACAATCGTAATAAAAACCATTAGAAAAAATAATAAAAAAATCCATTCACTTTTTATTTTGTATATAAATTCCATACTGAAGTAGACATACACGCTGTCTATATGATAGTCTGTAACTAATTTACTGTATGAAGTGAACTCCTAATTCTAAATAACAATTAAATGTTAAATTTTCAAATTCTGTAAATGAAATGCCAGCAGAGAGACCACATGAGTTTGACATGTTTGTAATAAACATTCAGTCACTGAGTGATAATTAATATGACATTTGGCATTTCTGTTCAACAATCCAATCTAATTATTGTTTTACAAACTAACTCTCCAATCTGCTGACAATGTATAATGGATTTTCCCACCATTGTCTTTGGAATAGTCCATTCTAAGTTTAAAGGGATTTCAAAATCTAAATACAAAAATTGAGCTACCAACAGTATAGAGCCTGGTCAGACTGCATGCATGTTGTATAGGCAAATCACTTGAGGATTCAGTGGATTAAGGGAGATAGCATTCCCATAATACTTATGTATTTATAAAATCTATACAACTTGAAAAAAAATAAATAAATAAAAAAAAAATTATGTAGCATAAATACATTCTTTTAAAAAATCACGCTACCTAACTAAATCTTTGTTTTTCTTTACATTAAATACCCTTTGAAGTAATCCTTTTTTAATAAATAAACTACTTAATTAAAAAAAACTTCCTTTTCTCAAAGTATTGTTTTCAAACAATACTGAATCAAATGTGTATAAAGATATAAGTTTCTGATAATACTTGGAATCACAAAAAAACAAAACTTTTAACTTGATAATGGGAAGGTTTTAGTACAATTTATCAGTATCAAAATATGAAATACTCAACAACATTAACAACAAGATATTCTTGCTAAATTGAAATCCATCACTACCGTGTTATTCATAATCTAGGTACAATGTAATGTATATCCTATAATAAATGCCCCCTCCATTTGAAAGAAAATTAAGTTACTAAGACAATAGCAGTTTATTATATAATATCAAAAAGTTGAGCACATAAAATTTCAACTCGGCTTAAGCTTTCAGTATGATAGATATTCTTAAAAAAATAACAACAGAATACATTCCTTTTTTTTGGATAATATTTAACATTTACATGTACTTCTGGAGAATGTAATAGGGCCCCTAAGGGATCATTTCTAAGAGAATGAACGGTAACTTCAAACTTACAAAACACTTGTTTAAATATTCAGAAAGTCATTGTTACTAATTTATACAGGCATAATAATTAATGTATAATAACATGTATCCTTTTTTTCTTTTTTTTCTCTCCATCCTATCTGATTATTACATAACATCATTTCAAGCACCCAGAAATCAAAGGTTTATTTAATACAAGATCAAACATTTTTTACCCAAAATCAAGGCTTACTTCAATTTACATTGATAATTTTTTCATCTGATTCTGAGGGGTTTTTTGGACACCAAATTTGCACAGGTGCTTGATTCAGTTTCAATTAAAATGATGTAGCTACTTGAAATATGAGAACACATATTTCTGCCATTAATTTTTTTAATAAATTTTAAAACCAGGGTATTAACAATATTGTTCTTGGCAAGAATTGCTTGTTGGTTTGTTTTTTGCAGAAATTTTTATTTTATGGAGAAAACATACTTAATTTGGACAGAGAAATTGACAGCTTTTAACAAGCTATGAACATACAAATCACTTCTGACATTTAACTGACTTTTCCTGCTAATTACAAAGACATTTACTTGGGCAGTTTATCAATTCATATGGTGAGTTTTTTTGCATAAGACATAAAAGATATTAACATCAAAATTCATATTTTTCTTCACATAGCTTTGTTTTTACATATATGTGAGATAATGTTACATGTTCACTTTATTATCATTTGCACACCCTTTTTTTATATCCCTCATTTTAAAATCCTGTAACTTTTCCACCTTACGCAATCCTAATCCCAGCTCTCTGACACGACCTGCCCCCTACCAAATTGCAAACTTGAATTTAAAGTTTTAACACTTTTACCCCCCTCTAAATCACTCACACCCTCTCATGGCCCGCCCCTCTCACTTCTCTACCTCTCATTATCTGTACAAATGATATCTTGTCAACTTTTAACATTCAGATTTCTTGAAAACTTTACCTTAAGATCTCAAAGACTATTACGATTCATTTAATATTCTCTATATTGTTAATGTCTAACTTTAACATACACCAGAGCAACATTCCTTTTTTTTCCATGTGCAACAATCTAATAATTTCTTCTACTTACATGAGACATCTATTAATCCTGAGCTTACAACACAAGTCTCTTAATTAACATTTTCCTCCTTTGTTTGTCATTTAATATATGACCGTAATTCCGACATTCTCGGAATATATTGCCAACAATAGATCAGGTGAAACTGTAGAATAAATTTTCACACAAATCTATTCTAAATTAATTAGCAAAACACGAGTTCAAAAGAATCCTAATACCCACTTTTAAGCCATTTTTGTTTAAACCAGATTCCTATCGAACATAAACACTTTACACTTTAGAACCAACGAGGATATAAAACAGAAGACCAGACTTCCAACATGGCCACTCACTTGGAATTCTAAACACAGCTAATTGCCGTACAGTCTATGATCTCTGCTAATTAATTACTAACCTATACATAGATCAACAAAGCATCAGCAAGTGTTCTAGGAACACAAAAAATCATCCAATATCATTAACAATGTTTTTTTTCCCCCTCTTTAACATTCATGAAAATTTAATGTCATTTCTGACTCTTTCTCTCACAGCCATATATTCTTCTATTACAACTATTGTCAAGCGTATAAAAAGCGGAGCTTTAAACTTCCCTGTACTCCGATTAAACAGTGTCACAATATCTCTTTTTTTCCCCTTTAACATCAACAGCGACTTACGGTTTTTTTTCTTCGATAATATTTATTACACGTCCTCAGCCATGTTTCACTTAGTGCTCCAAAATAATCACTTCTGTTTCGAATTCCTAAAGCAACATTTTAATGTTGTATGACAATTATTTTCTCAAAAACCATGAATCCACACTTCCCTAATTGCTGAATTCATTAATAATGCTCCCATAAACAATCTAGTATTTTTGTAATCCTATTTTCGCCTAAGACCTATACACTTGTAATGGCCGACTGCCAAGAAACAATTATATACTCTCCCAGAAAAATCAATTAATGGAGGAACCGAGGTAATTATCTGCCATTATTATGGAGGCATTATAATGCTGATTTAGTTTTTATTGCAATGTTTATATAAAATTATCTTTATGAATACTTATGCGAAAGCAGCACAAGTGTATTTGTGTATTTTCGTAGATTCTTGAAACTTTGAGATTTTAAGATTTTAACGAAATATTTTAAGATAAGCACGAAAGCACCAGGCTTAATGATAGCGAAGCAAAGAGTTTCAAGACATTTATCTGCATTGTTCATTACGATAAGAAATATCTAGCTATAACTTATCGGTACCCATCCAAGTCGTTTTTCGCAATTAATTTACTTGATACTCAAAATTTTGGATGAGTCTCTTATAATTTGAAGCACGAGATGCGAGATAAAGTTTAATGAAGTTTTCATATGCATTCCATGCAGTCTACAGCTTCACAATTGCCAGTTTATGTTCATCTTTATGGGCCGTTATCATAAATCTGTCCCTCCCCACCCCATATATGTATACCTGCAACCCCACAAAACATAATTAATTGACTAAGACAGGTGCTTAATTTAAAAGCGGTATAAATCTATTAAAAGCAGAAATTTTTAATCCATAATCTGCTGTATTAGGAAAGCTTAGAATTTAGAACAATGCATTCAACATGTAAAGAATTTCAATTTGAAAATACAAAAATTGAGCTACCAACATTATAAGGCGTGGTCAGCCTGCACGGACAGTCTGACTCGGACGGCCTAGCTCGATACTGCTGGAAAATGCTAATCACTAATTGTTATAGCAGGTTACGGGATAACATTAAGGAATCTTGTCATGAAAAGATATTTAAACATTTACGAGAATGATTTTCATCCAAATTGCTTTTGTTCAAAATTTTGCCAGATGTATCGCTTAAACAAGTATATACTGAGTTTTAAACATTAAAAAATGTGGGTATTTTTTTAAAATATTCATACAAGTCAATTAAACTTAGTTTAGTTTTGTCATCTTGCACTTCATTACTTTTTAAAAACTCTGGTTCATCGACACTTTTAATTTTTTTTTCATTTTTGTGGAAAACATATACATCATAAAATTTCTAATCGGTAATAAGTACAGTCATCAAGTTCGTTTTATACATTGGTAAAAATATATCTCCATACAAACACTGGCGAAATGGTTTATTAAACATTGAGTGGGGAAATTCTGACATCTCCAAAAGCTAGTTTTTGATTAATCACTATAATTAACAAACAGTGCGATGGTTAAGTAATCAAAATTCCTCCGCTTTTTTGTGCATTATTTTACCCTAGCATGATTTCACAAACATGCTAACTGACTCGCGTGTAATTACATACCCTTACAAAAAAGAAGACATACCCTGGTTATATAGTTAAGGTGGCTGCATACCATTTGATATTGACAAACAAAAAAGAAATGATACATCACACTGGTAAATATAACACAGTTAATCTTACACACAAAATAAATATTTGTCTTGAGCAGGGTAAGTTTAATATATGAATTATAAATAAAATATAAAGCTTGGGCAATATCATTTTTAAACAAAAAATTAATTAACATTGACCATATTTTCTGTTTTGTGTCAGTGAGTCTTCTAATACCTTAACTTTTGTAGACCCCCCCCCCCAAAAAAAAAAATTACATGAAATGAAATGAATAACTGATATGTTAACATAATTCTTTTTCAAGTACATGTAATATAGGTCACAGATGAAAATATAATTATAATGAATGTTGTATGTAATTTTTTTAATGTTATACCATTAATTGAAGTTAATTCAGTAACAATTTATCATTACAAAGTCGAGGTTAATTAATCAGCTAATGTTAATTACTACATAATTTACATATGAACAAAATACAGCCGATCAAAATTTTTAAAAAATATACTTCAACGTGAATCTTTCATCATTTCTAATAACAAAATAGGGCCCTGAGTTTGAAGTCAGTCCCAAAACCAGAAGACCCAAGTTTGAATATGAACACTTAACTTCCATTTAACCTAAAGATTGTTATTGAAAATAAAGTGGAATATATTCCTCTTTGGACTCATTAATTATCAGTGCAAGAAAAACATATATTTTCATATATCTACCAGGTTACAAAGCAAGAGACGGAGGAAAAAAAAACTCTCTTCCTGAGTGAATGATATACCAGTCAAATTGCTTAACCTGTGAAGAATTTTTCCCTCCTTATCCCTTTTATCAACATTAGCAGCCCTGAATTAATTATTTCCAGGGTAACAGAATTCTGCAAATTGTAGATAAACCTCTCATATAAACTTAAAATCCGAGATAAAAAAATTGTTAATAAATACATATCTCTGACATGAATCAGGCCGGCAATATTACATGATTCCACAATTAACAGCTATTTTTATCACAGCATTTTCAGGTAGCGAACTTTTTAAGAAAGTCTCCAATCAGATAAAACTAAGTTTCCCTATTCCATGCTGATAGACTGATAGTAAACATATCGCCTTTTCCTAGTTTTGATTGTAAAGAAAACAAAATTATCAGGTGTAAAGATATTGATTGTTTGTATATTTCTTTTACAATTCATCTAATTTTTAATTTTAATCATATCGTAGCAAATTTTATAGATGAAAACTAAGTTTGACCAAGTGCTCTAATGAATATCATATAGTAAGACAGACAAAACTGATCAGATAAGATCCTGTTTTTCAATTCCCCGTAACAAATAACCTACATTACGCAGCCATGTATATTATTACACCAAAAATAAGACTTTCTTGTTAAAATGTATAAATCAAATGTGATTTGCTGGAGAAGAATATAAACTGAAGTCTTATCTTCCATTAAACACATATATTCTACTGTCTTATATAAGCAGAAACTGTCAATGTTGTCTGCTTTTACTTGTCGTCTGCTCCAAAAATGTCTTCTGCTTTTGGAAGACCATCCTATTTTCCGGATAAACATTTTAAGTTCTTATATTTTGTACACTTTCCAAGTTCATTAGTGCTAGTGGGAATTCTGGGTAAAAGTTTGTGATTACACGCTTAGTTTTCATTTTAAATTTTTCAGATGCAATGGAAAAGCTGAATTGCTGACAATTCTAAATTTAATCTGTAATTTTCATTTAAATGGCACAAGAAGCATTGATAACTGTAATTATATCATTTACAAACAAACCTTTGATTAAGAAAGAAAGCCTTCAAATGCCAGCATGGCATATTAATAAAATTTTCAACAGAATTGGCCAAAACAATCTGCCACCAGTCCTAGGCTTAAATTTGATAAGGAATGTTACAAAAATAAGGTTCATTAAAACACTTTTGCACTTTTTCCCTTATTTACACTATATAATTGAGATACATTGTCAAAAGTCACCAAACTGATGCATCCAAGAAAGTAGCCAGTTGTACATCATATACAAGGAAGTCATAAAATACAAGAAAACACAATAATTTCCCCGACCATCAACTTCCAAAATATATTATTTGTATATAAAAGTATGACACATTCCAGAAAATATTCTCTGATTCAATAATATGCAAATTGCTTGCCCTATTCTTCAATATTATGCAATAATGGATCTGAAGTTTCCTTAAGATTTCTCTGGGGTATTCTTACAAAAATACTCTCTGATCAAAGTATGGTAAGAAAAACCCTCTAAGCAAAAGTTTACATATTTCCCCTTTACAAATGAAAGCTGTTAATATGTGAAACACAGTCAAATGGGACTATCCTCATTAAAAGTTGCAAGTTTATAAAAAAAATGGGAAGTTTTAAATAAATTGAAAAAGAATTAAACATTTGCAAATAGTGAAGAAATGGGGGTTTTTTTAACTAAAAAAAGAAGTCTTAATCTCAGAGCAAACGCGCCAAAGACCAAAAGTGACAATTTTCAGTAGTCCTATATGCATCAAGTAAATGGCTGAATGGTGCAAACCAAATCACTTGCCCTTAACCCACAACCTTCTGAATTTCTTAAATGGACTTGTCCAGCTTCTATTTTTGGAATTGTCCAAAATTTAAATTTTTCAATTGTATAAATTTAGGGGGTATGAAGATGAAAATTTCATGTTAGTCAGTCAACAGTGTAGAGCATGGTCAGATTGCATGGATGTGCAGACTTGCCCGGCTGCAAGGCAGTTAATATAAAAAAACAATGCTGTGATCTAAACTTGTATAGATAGAATAGAATGATGAAAAAGGCATTTTCCTTTTGTGTGTAAAAAAAACCAGAACATTTTAATGTTACCTTTTTGCGAGAGGTCTTCCGCAGTCTGTTTTATCGTATTATTGTTGTTATTGATGGCATGTGACGGGGAAAGAGGTGTGGTCACACGTTCACGAGAGTCGCTTGGTTCCTGATCAGTCAAACTTCCATCTTCATCACCTAAACCATCTGAAAATAGAAAAATATTACACATGAAAATCATGCAAAATTAAACTTTGAAGTTACTTATTGTTTTCTGTAACATACAAGTTGTTTTCCTATCACACTATATCTAAATTTAGTATATATATATACATATATACCAAAATGTACAGTAACATCAGTTACTTCCCTTTATCTTTAGTCAGAATCATCTATTTTCATCAGTTACCCCCCTTTATCTAATCTCTAACACATGCTTTCATAATTTTGCATGCAGTTTTTGCAAATCACACTGGAGTACATTCAAACTTCAACAAGATATTAAATGTTATCAAATTGGCGAAATTCATTTAAAGCAAGTGAAAAACAAAACTTTATTACACCCCCTCACCCTTCTCAAAATGAAGAAACGATCAGACATTTATTACATGACAGTAAAATCTTAATGCTATGTAATCCTTAAGACAAGAGAATAAATGTTTATAATCTCACATACATTATAAGACTTCTGTTAACATAGAGCAAAAAAGACCTCACACATTTAAAAACATATCGGGTGAATCTAACAATCACCAGTTGCTGAGAAATAGCACATGCTTAGAAGAAAATACTAATCACATAACTTGATTCATCATCGCAAAAAAAGATAATCGAGTGGTAAAGAAGAAAAAAATTTTACTACAAGAAGATTATACATGTGAAAATTATCCTGTTCAAAGCTTTTAGAACAATTCCTTTGTTACATACACACAAATTATTGACAATAATATTCCATTTTTCCAAGAAAAATATCCTCCGGAAAAAAAAACATAAATTGAATCAAATCCAAGGGAAAAAATCTAATTAAGTTCCTACTATGTCACAAGCTTTAAGTACAGAGTAATTTTTCTCAAAGACAAAAAAGTAACACATACTCTGCGTGAAGTTAAACAATCTATTGATAATGTTTTTCTTTTTTCCTTTTCTTCGTCAAAAAAATTAAAATCTCAACCACAATTAACTACAATAAAATCCACACTAGTACTGTCGGTGGTGAAAAACAATTGAAAATGCTGGTAGTTATTTTGTTGTTGTTGTTTTTCGGTTTATTTTAGCTCGGCGCCGGAAATTCCATATGTCCGAGATCTCAGCGTCCATGCCGGTCCACTCTAGTAGTCTCATCGGGGACGTCTTTTTCATGCCGATCTTCCTAAGTCCTGTTCTTCGTTCGGTGGAGGAAAGACAATACCGGAAAAGCATCAAGTTCCGTGACGGCTGCAAACAGGCGGTTGACATAAAACGGCTCTTGTTAGCGCCACCCTCCAGAGTTAGTCACGACAGGTCAACCAATCCCCTCTGGTACTTAAGATGATTTGACCTTGACCTGCCGTGTGCCTTCTCCGCGACGTGCACGCCTCTGGAGGGATTTGGAGAAGGCTGGTAGTTATCACCATGAAGGTCGGTTTTAATCCTCTCTACATGACATGCGACAGAAAAGTCTTCAGAAAATCACTTATTCTACTTCTACATTAATTAATCCACAAATCAGTGGCATACACAAACAATGAGAATCACAAGTTTCTACAAACAAAACTGACTTCACATACATAACAAAGTCTTCTGTTTTTCACACGACCCAGCCAGGTTTGAAATAAGGTTAATCAGGAATGCTGTAATGGCAACAGTTTCTCTACAAACCGTTAATGTGTTTATAATTATAAACAATGCATTGCTATTACAGTTTGCACACTATTTCCCTGACAGCTTTTGTGTTTTAACAAATAGGCAATTTTTGTGAGCAGAAAACATTAAAATTAAATCAAAATAGTTGATCAATAACTTGCCATTTGTAATAAAGCTTTTGCCTTATCACTGTATTAATTTCTTTACATTGAAACAGTAGTGAAATATTTTTTTATATTTACAATGCTTAAGTCTTTTCATTTATTTCTTTTACAAATCAAATTTTTGAAAAAATATTTAGATTTACAATTTGGTCTGTCAATCAATGATACGGTATCTTTTTGCTTATCTTCATTTATAATAGTTCCTTTAAATTTTAATCATCTTATAAGAGTTACTTCCCCTGCACCACTTCATGACTTAACAAAATGATTAAACAATTTTTGCATAATTTACCTTCAATGTTTTGTGACAGACAAACAATATCATATAAGTTCCCGATACGATACTGGAGTCGACCAGCATCTAATTTTGGTATCATCCTTATCTCCTTGAATATACTACCTTTTCTCGCCTTTTTTGAAAACTTATCCATAATTTTTTTATTTCATTTCTTTTCCTCAATTTTTTTCTATTTTTTTATTTTCTCAATCACAATGTTTTTCCTTTCCTAATCTTTCAACAAGTGGTCTCCAATATGACATATGTTTTGAGTAAATCTCAGTCAAAAGTGTGCACCAGCAATTATTTTTACACCCCATTGAACGCAATCATAGAGGAGACTTAGAAAAAATGCAAATTGCCATTTATCCACTCCAAGTCAATATATAATAATTTACAGGTCATTCGGGTGACTACCATTGTAAATGAAAGGTTTTCGGAAAAACTAAACAATAGTTAGCTGAACACGCTAATTATTATTGATTTTAATTAGATCATGTGACAGGCGCCCGAATGATGTCAGGAGTGAATTAACTCAAGTTAATTTTTCCTGTGTATCGCTAGATTTATAATTAGACTAGTTAACTTAAATAATGAGAATCGAGGAATTTCATCTACAGGATTAAGCTGTGGCTACTTGTTGTTTTTTTTTTCTTCGTGGGATAATTGGGGGAGTTATAATTGGTAGTCAGAGGACATTTTTTGACATGTGAAAATTTACAAAAATATTTATGACACCTTCTGTGTATAAGTTAAAGTTAGTCCTTTACAAAACATTTGGGTATTTTTGTTTTTAAGTCGCCTCATTACTGACTCAGTCTAGCTTTTAATAGAGACTGTCAAACAGTGCTGCATAAGTCCACATATTTAAATTCAAACATACATGAACATATATGAGATTAATTAAACACAGTAAAGCTATTGAAGAGAGGCATGGATTACTAGTTCGTTATAACTGTAGGCACAAAGAATGGGGTAACTGGCTCCTGTTCTTTTACACTGAATTAGAGACTCAAACTTGCAGCAAAAACCACTCCCAGCAAACCCAAAAGTATTGAAATTAGCAAATTTGTTGTCTATTTTTTGAAAAAGTATACAAATGTCAAAATTTTCATTTGATATAAATATTCTGTTTGGAACTTATTACTTCTCTTTTACCCGTATGCGGTTATATCTATATGAAATTACGCCGCAAACCTGCATTTCACCGTTCCTTTAAATATACTGAAAAACAACTGCTCTACATGTTTATAATATGTATATATCTATATATTTATACTTTAAGAGAATATTATAAGCTCTCCCAGGACGAACTGACAAATACATCAAATATCTCTCCTAATTCACTTATTTCTGATGAATCGACCAAAAACTGTCAAGTTTTCTTCATATTTCATTCCGGTTTTGACAAATGTAAGTTTCTATCAATTTTAACACTTATATATTGATTAAAATCGGTCACAGACCAAAAGCGGCTTTTTTTCTCCGGCATTCTCTCCATATTGCATCTATATTTCTGCCATAAAACGTCACATCATTTCTTTGTTTTTATTTTCAGATGAACTTGTTTTAATGCAGAAGAAAGATTTTGGTGACGCCCATGGGAATACAAGCCAGACTAATAAATGAATGGAATTATTCCTGTGTAACAACAGTGTTACATATTGAGCCTCCATTTTTCTGGGGAAATATAGATGTAACGTCAATTTAGTTCTATCCTACAGAAAATAAATGAACAATACGAAAAAAAAAAGCGCTTTCAAAAGAGATTACAAACTGCTAGATTAATAAGTATAAACCTATAGATTTTAATTCTTTTTCTGTTTTTTTTTTAAAAATGCATGCACATTTAATATACATGTATATAATATATTAACTAAAGCAACAAAAGGAAACAACCAAACACTCCTTTTTTAGAAATCTTTCCTTATGGGTATCAATTTATAAACAAATGCAAACACATAATTATTTTTCACTTATTAATGAAGTTTGAAAGATAATAGGTCTGTATTATAATAGGGTCTTCAATTTTGTATTATAAAACATACATCAACACAATACAAGAACTTAGAGTGCATGAGAACTGAGAACTAAATGGTTGACTACATCAGGAGTGCATCCACAAGGACAGGATACTTAAAGTTTGAATGCCAGTGGACTGAGTACAATGGGGGCAAGAGAGCTATAAGTACTTAGTACATGAAGGTTGACAGCATGAGGGCAAGAGAGCTGTAAGTACTTAGTACATGAGGGTTGACAGCATGAGGGCAAGAGAGCTATAAGTACTCAGTACATGAGGGGCTAGAGAGTTACATGAAGGTTGACTGCATGAGGGCAAGAGAGCTATAAGTACTTAGTAAATGAGGGTTGACTGCATAAGGGCAAGAGAGCTACATGTACTTAGTACATGAGGGTTGATTGGAATAAGTGCAAGTTGATTGCATGATGGCCGAGAGCAAGAATTAAGAACATGAGGGTTAACTGCATGAGGGCAAGAGAGCTATAAGTACTTAGTACATGAGAGTTGACTGCATGAGGGCAAGAGAGCTACATGTACTTAGTACATGAGGGTTGATTGGAATAAGTGCAAGTTGATTGCATGATGGCCGAGAGCAAGAATTAAGAACATGAGGGTTCACTGCATGAGGAATAAATTAATGCAAGTTGATTGCATAAGGACTAAGAGCAAAAGAGATTAGTACATAAGGGTTGCTTGCATGAGGGTTGTGTGTAACAAGGCAGAGTTCATTAAAATCAATTGAGTACAAGACAGAGTACATAAGAATATTGAGTACAAGAGAGCTGAGCGTAAGTCGGTTGAATCCTCAGCAATGTTGTTTAACATCTCTTATGAAATATAATTATGGTAGTACAGTTATGTAACTTTATAGAAAAATACTTATTTTTAGCTTTTTTCCTATGATAGGACAGAAATATAAGCAAAAAATATATGCCAAAGCAGTATTTGGGGAATGTCTTTGTCTTTCCCAAATCAAAACGAAAATTAAGGTTAGCCTACATTATTTTCATAATTTCAATCATTGTCAAACATAATTTGCATACTGGAATAGATAGATAATACATAATACAAAAACAAGTCATTTACTTAGACAAAACATCCCAATTTGGGTGCAATTATATTCAAAATGGTGTCTCGTATTTCGCAAGATGACGTGCTCAGCAAATCAAGTCTATGAAACAAAAGACATATTTTACCAATTTTCTTTCAAGTCACAGGGATAATTTACTATTGTCTTTTATAATTATAATGATTTTTTTCCCATAATTACTTTAAGACATATACTACACTTTTAACTATCGACAATCCTTGTATTTTACAGCAATTAAAACCTATTTCTCGACTGAAAACAATGCTGTCAATTTTGAATCATTAAAGATCTGAATAAGAAAGAAATGTACAGCCAGAACAGTATCAGGTTCCGTAAATAGTTCCACAATTATAACAACCATAACTAGCTATAAATAAGCTAAAAATCTTCCTATAATTATGAATAAACAGACTGTACAAGTTTTTTGTCTTAACACATGCATGTCTGTGTGCAAAAAAATCATTTGGAACATGCAGCATTTGTTACAGCAAAAAAACAACAACCCCAAACCATTATGCTGTAATTAATATTGTATAAAAATATGCGAATCTTTCTAATTTAACTAACCAAATATCTTAAAGGGACTTGACCATCTTTTTATCTGGACAAATCTATTCATAGGTAAAACTTTAACTGAATAGTGAACAGTGCAGGCCGTGATCAAAGGGCATGGGTGACAAACAAGTAAATAATACAATAAAAATATATAATACATAAAATAAGAAGACTGGTCACCTCGCAGAAGTCATCATAAAGATGTAAGGAAATCATCATATGATATATATGTCGTCAGAAAATGGTAAAAGAAAAAACATAAATTTTTACAATGGCACAATGTAGGTTGCATTATAGCTCATTAATTTTATTATTGTCAAAATATGTTTTTATATAATCATCAAAGGGTTTGATGTGGCATAGACTTCCATTAAACTTTAACACGACAGTTATTTTATTTCAAGATTATAACATTGATAATTTTATAAATTTTATAGAAGAAAATGAAATGAAGAAAAACAGCAAAAATTTTCTTGCAAGCATTCTTCACTAATGTTATTTCTTGACAACGTAATGGGGTAATATTGTGCCTTAAAAACAATAACTTAATGATGCAGAGTGTTGCTAAGCTTTCAGGAAATAAAGCACAATCAATAATAATTAATATAGCCAGACGACGGGGGGAAAAAAACAACACAACATGTTACTAAACCAATCAAATAAATAGACTGTCTCACAATTAGCCACCAGTGAAAGAAAATTAACTTGTATAAAAATCAATATTACAAAATCATAAGAAAACCCATGCTTTATTCATAATGCCTTGTTAAGGTCCCATGATACTAAATATTGGCAGTTGACTCAGCATCTTAAGTTTTTGCTGAAAGATTTAGTGGTGTAATATCAGGTCAACAAATATTCAGGTTTTTTGTCCACAAAACATCTAAAATACAACTGAAAATATTTCAATGTTGATTTACATTAAAAACTAGAAATGTGTCCATAGGACACGGGTGCCCCCACCGCGCCACTGTTCTGTCAATCTTTTTACTAAGTCAAGGGAAATAACTCTACAAATACTGGATAAATCCACAAGCGAAACCCCAGGTGCAAATCTAAATATGCTGAGCAATCTGCCCGTAAGGTTTAATGAATATGTCAAATCCTTTTTGAGTAACTTGCAACACAAGTTGAAAATTGCAAAAATTTTCTAAGTGAAGGGCAATAGCTCTAAAAATACTAAATAAATCCAGACGAAAATACCTGGTGCACAACTGCACATGCTGATCAACATTCCTATAAAGTTTCATGACTCTAGGTCAAATACTTTTTGAGTTACGTGCAACACATGTTGAAAATTGCAAAATTTTACTAAGTAAAGGGCAATAACTCTAAAAATACAAAAAACATCCAGACGAAAATACCCAGGTGCACAACTACACATGCTGATCAACATTCCTGTAAAGTTTCATGACTCTAAGTCAAATACTTTTTGAGTTACGTGCCACACAAGTTGAAAATTGCAAAATTTTACTAAGTCAAGGGCAATAACTCTGAAAATACTAATAATATCCACACAAAATACCCAGGTGCACAACTACACATGCTGATCAACATTCCTGTAAAGTTTCATGACTCTAGGTCAAATACTTTTTGAGTTACATGCGACACAAGTTGAAAATTGCAAAATTTTACTAAGTCAAGGGTAATAACTCTGAAAATACTAAAAATATCAACACAAAAATACCCAGGTGCACAACTACATATGCTGATCAACATTCCGGTTAAGTTTCATGACTCTAGATCAAATACTTTTTGAGTTACATGCGACACAAGTTGAAAATTGCAAAATTTTACTAAGTCAAGGGCAATAACTCTGAAAATACTAAAAATATCCAGACGAAAATACCCAGGTGCACAACTTCACATGCTGATCAACATTCCTGTAAAGTTTCATGACTCTAGGTCAAATACTTTTTGAGTTACGTGCGACACAAAAGTGAACGGACGGACGGACGGACGGAAGGACGGACGGAAGGACGGACGGACGGACAGACGGACGGACAAGGGTAAATCTAAATGCCCGCCACTAACGTGGGGGCACAATAATGATGCTAATGAAACATTAAGGTCCTTGTGTACCAATGTTGAACACTTTTACAAAAATTCTTGCAATAGCATTCACAAGTTTTCATTCATTTTTAAACTACAATATCTTAAACAGTGTAATAGGTACTTTAAGGTTACCGGTAAAATATACTAATTCTAAAATTTCATTTTTTTAAAAATATCTATAAACATAATACTTAAATTTCAACAAAAATCTACTATATATGAAAAAAAACAAAACACACCAATATATGAAATATAATCATTGAAATACAATAAAGCAATCCAAGGTTGCTGATTTTTTTTTCCTATTGAAGATCATTCTCGAACTGTTACAATAATAAAATTTCCAATTATTGTTTTATGATTATTCTAGGTTCCATAAACTGCTTCTATAAAACGATCAAGTTTCGACGCTGGCTGCTAAAGTGATGTCTGTCGTATGTAGGCGTAACTCATGTACAATTGTTTTACGGAGTAATTGAGAAATAAGTAAAATTCGTTCCGATTTTTACTTCCATTTTCTGAATAATGTTGAATTTCCATATTGATTGATTCATCGGTCACGACCATGTTTCTTCATAAGACACCAGTACTAGTTGGTTCCAGGAAGTGGACTTGAAAGTGATAAATATAAGTTGAAAGAACTTGTTTCGCAATCAAGCTTAACTAAATATGTTTAAAGCAATCATTTTGCAAGGAAATTATAAGAATTAACCCTTAACCAGTCTGCACAGTCTGATCAGGATCCATGCTGTTCGCTTCCAAACCCTATAACAAGTAGAGAAACTGATAGCGAACAGCATGGATCCTGATTAGACTGCGCGGATGCGCAGGCTGGTCTGGATCCATGCTGGTCGCAAACTCATTATGTTGGTTTTGTCATGACGCGGCTCATATATTTAACAGCAGACTTCAAGTTTCTTCATATCCATTGTGGTTCATTATGTATCATCATAAGTTTTACTCTTAACATCTTTATTACAAAAGAGCATCAAATAGTTCTAACTTGGTCATGACTTTACATCTATTTTACATGAGAGCACTAATTAGTTGCATCTTTACATCTATTTTACATATTAAGAGTACTAATTCGGTACAGCTTACATCTATTTTACATAAGAATAATAATTTGGTACATCATGTTTACATCTATTTTACATGAGGTACTAACTTGGTGGACCTTTACATCTATTTTACATGAGAGCACTAATTTGTTGCATCTTTACATCTATTTCACATTAGAGCACTAATATGGTACATTTTTACATCTATTTATACAAGAGAGCACTATCTTGAAGTATTTTTACATCTATTATGACCATTGTCTTTTGCAACAGAATTTTTACTCATATTTAACCAAACAGCAAATTGGTTTTTATCATTTTCCAAACAAGTAGGGGAAATCTGAGATTTATACATTAATTTCACTCATAAAACATTGCGTCTAACTCATATATATTGCCTTTGACTTTTAGCTTAAGGAATCTTTCCATCAATTTTGAGTAAGCTAATAATAATGAATATTGAGTATTGTTCTGCTGGAACTGGATCTATTTAAAAGACAGTTATATACATCAAAGTAATTCGAGTTTTCTGTATTTCACGCAATCCTCCAAAGATTTCGCCATCGGAGACAAAAAAGGGGGAGAGTATTTTTTTTTCAATTTATTTGATGTATTTGTCCTTATTATGTTTCAAAGGGAAAGTCTTGTAATGAGAAGTTTACATTGCCATATAAACATATAAACGAAGTGTGTTTGTTCTTTCTCGCTATTGAACAACGTTTTATTAGGAGTCGATATTTAATTAACTATTATAATGAAGAATGTAATTTTGAGAAAATAATAGGCAAACTTTTGACAGGAAGACTTATGTCTTCCAATTACTGAACATAATTAACTTCACTCGTCTTATATACCAATGTTATGTGTAGCCATCAGTCTTCTTTTTCTTTTCCGGCAATAACCGTAAGATGAATTTTGTTCACTGTTAGGAAGTAACTTTATTGTCTACAAGTCTATAATATTAAAATAAAAGCCATTTGTTATGATGAAGAGTTCCATTCAACAGCATCAGTTGTTCTGACATAATTAAAGTTGTTTCTGGTATACAAATACAGATGTAATAATGGTAACAAAAGTCTCTGTACATGTCCATATGCAGCAGACGCCAATTATGAAAATGCAAAATTATTTGTTGAATTTTAAGAAATCTGTGTATTTAAATTGGATAATTTATTACGTCACGACAAAACCAACATAATGGGTTTGCCACCAGCATGGATCCAGACCAGCCTGCGCATCCCCGCAGTCTGATCAGGATCCATGCTGTTCGCTTACCAACTCTATTACAAGTAGAGAAACTGATAGCGAACATCATGGATCCTGATCAGACTGCGCAGACTGGTCTGGATCCATGCTGGTCGCAAAACCATTATGTTGGTTTTGTCGTGACACGGCTCATATCAATTTGATATTGATCCTACGTCCTGATAAGTTAAATGCGATAGGCGAGTAAGTTATTTATCTTCAAAATAATATATATACATATTTGTCGGAATACGCACAAATAAAACATTACGCATGAGATAATATTCCTGCGTAACTGAAAGCATTATCTGTAACGTACAGAATGTAAATTGTAATTATAACAAAATAATGTAATAATTTCTACGGAAATCCCAAATTGTACCCCTTGTTCATTTTTTTTTTATACTAACATTTTTTAGAGAGATATTATAAACCATATGGATTCACTATCTCTAATTATTATCAGCCATTAACGACTTATCTGATTTTATGCCGAGTATTTCAATAATTTTTTATTGTAGTTTACGAGAATAGAGGGTAGCACAACATCCATTCCCCATACAATGCATCTACTGCTAATAAATGTCACTTAATTGAGGATATGTACAGATATGTACGGTGGTAGACATATCAACCAGTTTCTAACTTGATTTTCTTTGTTAGGTTATGGCCTGAACAAAAAGGTGAAAGGTTACCTTTAAATTTTACATTTCTTTTTTTTTTCTTTTTTGCTGCAGGTTGTATACTGTGTCAAGTGACAGCTTATCACCTGCAATCTATACAACAATATGTGAGTGATTTATCAAGTATCTTTCATAAAAAAAAAATAAAAAATAGAAAAAAATTGTTATTTCAATACTTAGTTATCTTTTCTCTTCTTTTTGTATCCATATCTATTCAGTGTTTTCAGATATGAGAATGACCTCAATGGTATGTGTACAGAAAATATTCAGATGCAGCCTATCCGATTTTAATCTAATCCTATGAAAGCTCATCAAATTAACACTTTGGGCTCAGGTGAGCTAAAATCTTAGCATTTTAGACAAAATATCTTTAATATATTTTTTTTTAGAAATTTAGCCATTAAATTGAACTGAGTCATCTGCAAAACAACAACATAACAAACAATGAAACTTAGAATTTCAAATCATAACAATGCAACTTAATTTAAAAAAAATGATGAAATTTAATTAACTTTTTACATTAAGATGTAAATAATCTTTATTTCCAGCAGTTAAAGAAAAATGTGTGCATAAAGAATATAACATTATGAAAAATGAAGCTTTTGTCAAGGTAATTTAATTCTGAAGAAGATTTTTTTCCCTTAACCAATGGTGGATATGGCAATATACTGGCATCATGTTGGCTTAACCAATGGTGGATATGGCAATATACTGGCATCATGGTGGCTTAATTAATGGTGGATATGGCAATATACTGGCATCATGTTGGCTTAACAAATGGTGGATATGGCAATATACTGGCATCATGTTGGCTTAATCAATGGTAGATATGGCAATATTCTCGCATGTTGGCTTAATCAATGGTGGATATGGCAATATACTGGCATCATGTTGGCTTAACCAATGGTGGATATGGCAATATACTGGCATCATGTTGGCTTAACCAATGGTGGATATGGCAATATACTGGCATCATGTTGGCTTAACCAATGGTGGATATGGCAATATACTGGCAATTCATGTTGGCTTAACAATGTGGATATGGGCAATATACTGGCATCATGTTGGCTTAACCAATGGTGGATATGGTAATATACTGGCATCATGTTGGCTTAACCAATGGTGGATATGGTAATATACTGGCATCATGTTGGCTTAACCAATGGTGGATATGGTAATATACTGGCATCATGTTGGCTTAACCAATGGTAGACATGGCAATATACTGGCATCATCTTGGCTTAACCAATGGTGGATATGGTAATATACTCGCCATCTTGGCTTAACCAATGGTGGATATGGTAATATACTGGCATCATGTTGGCTTAACCAATGGTGGATATGGTAATATACTGGCATCATGTTGGCTTAACCAATGGTAAGATATGGCAATATACTGGCATCATGTGGCTTCACCAATGGTGGATATGGCAATATACTGGCATCATGTTGGCTTCACCAATGGTGGATATGGCAATATACTGGCATCATGTTTGGCTTCACCAATGGTGGATATGGCAATATACTGGCATCATGTTGGCTTAACCAATGGTGGATATGGCAATATACTGGCATCATGTTGGCTTAACCAATGGTGGATATGGCAATATACTGGCATCATGTTGGCTTAACCAATGGTGGATATGGTAATATACTCGCCATCTTGGCAAACCTGTAACCATTCATTGCAATATAAACAACTTATAAGCTATAGCGTATGGTTGACACAGAAACATTTCCTTAAGCAGCAATATCTGCTAATAACGTTGCAATGATGAAGACCTTTTCTTTTAACAACCCTAAAAACCTATTTGAGTGAACAAATGTCAATTCCGAAGACATCCATTAAATTGCATTAAATGGCATTTAAATTTCTTTATCTAAATGAATTAATAGCCTTAGATTTTAATTTGTCTACGAGTCCTTTTACAAGCTTATGAGATATGGTTTCATTTTCCTCATTAAAATGTTCCATATTACCATCATACATATCAACTAGCTAATTAAAGCACTTTTTTCACCATATTTTTCCATACTGCTTACAGATATTTATGGAAACAAGTATAATGATCGGTGCTCTACCCCTTATTCATTACTAATATAAAAAAAATCCTCACAAATAAAAACTGCATCATCCACTTTGAAAAACAGCTATGCAGACTCACACATTTTTAATGTCGTAGAAATTTTTTTTCTCTTTCATACAATTAAAAAAAAAATGAAGAAAAATTGAAAATATGGAAGTCCACAGACAATCTCTATAAGATCAGACAAAGAGAGCATTGTCAAGGAAGTCAAGTGAGAAAATTTACCGTTTTGTTTGTTAATAAGATTTTCATAATGAACATATGTGAACTAATATCGCTTCATTTAAATTTACCAGGTAAAAGAGTTTTAAGATAAAATGGGATCTGACAATCTAAATGCAATTTCAATTAGATGATACAAACTCAATTTCATTTCTTATTTTCAAATGAGAAAATTTAATGAACAAGGTAAATTAAAAGATTTCCCACAAAAAAAAAAATCCACGGCAATCCTCAGTTATAGGTATTAAAGAGTATAAAAGACATGCCTTCTGTTATACAATAAATGTTATTTATACATCAATTTATACTTAAATATTCAATTAAATGGAGATATTCTTTGTCAGAATAACTTTCATTAAACTTTCAGGAATCTGTTGTTCATCATCACCATTATTGTTGTTGTCATCATCATTACCATCATTTTCATCATAATCAACTTCTTCATTGCTATCATCATCATTGTCATCATTATTGACATCATCATTGACATCATTATTGACATCATCATTGTCATCATTAGCATCATTGTTGACATTATCATTACCATCATCATCATCACCACTGTTGTCATCACTTTGAAATCATCATCACTCTGATGTCATCATCATATTCATCGCCACTTTAAATACCAATCACAGCCCAATGATTTGTTCAGAATGTCTTAATGTAATTTTTTCTAGTTTTCTTCAAAAACTATTATTCCTTCTCAAAAATTACTGTTTTTTATACAGTTAAGTAGCAGGTAAAGCAGTACTTAAAATAATATTTAAGGTTATATGTCTTAATAAATAGTCCAAATTCATGTAAATTAATAACATTAATTTAAAATTGAAATAATTACACCAATATATCCAATTTAAGTTAAACATAGAATATTAAACAATAAAATATCATAAAATTGCTGAAGGAAACAGATTTTGAATGATTTAATTTAAATGATTTTACAATTTTTCAGTAATTTTATTATTGTAATGAACTGTCTTCTTTCCTTTTATCTACAAGCTTCACAGCGGAAAGACCAAGAGTCCATTAATTACTTTCCAAAACATATGTAAAATTTAGAACTATCCTTTGAAATTTGACATGATATCCTTTTTTTTTTCAAATGACTGTAAAAGCATACTTTACCACAGACATCATTTAGCACAGTTAACACAGTACCACAAAGTTTGTGCCAGGATTAAATGTCAAAAATCTTTGTTTTGAAAAAAGAATTATACTAAAAAAAATTGTTTTAGTGAAATAAAACATTCAATTTTAGCATCAAATGATAACATCATGAAGTATTTAAATTCAGTATTAGTATACTGTTATACAATTCAAATTTAACATGGAATAAGACAATATAGCAATTCAAATTTAGCATCATCAGATTTACCTTATATATTATCAAGGTAAAACAACCATATTTCATAGATTATATTATTTTGGGCCAGAGGTCATTTGAAATTGAATTGTAAAAATATTCTATTTAAAGGAACTCGGCTGAGGTCTACAGTCATAAAATTTAAATGAGCCGTATCACGACAAAACCAACATAATGGGTTTGCGACCAGCATGGATCCAGACCAGCCTGCGCATCCGCGCAGTCTGATCAGGATCCATGCTGTTCGCTATCATTTTCTCTACTTGTTAAAGGTTGGTAAGCGAACAGCATGGATCCTGATCAGACTGCGCGGATGCGCAGGCTGGTCTGGATCCATGCTGGTCGCAAACCCATTATGTTGGTTTTGTCGTGACACGGCTCAAATTATGTATATTGATCAGCACGTCACTTGAAACAGAAAAATATGATAATTAAGGAAAATACACAGTTGAAAATTGTTGTTTGTGCCATTCATAGCCCAATTTGTGTGCAATGCTTTTCAGTTTTGCATCATTTTTCACAATTAGAATAATTATTCTAGAAAAATGGAGTGAGCAACCGATCGATCTAAAAAAATTATTTTCAGTCTTGTTATGTCAAAAAACTGTAGTTGAGTCCCTTTAAAGCATCAAATATCAGAACTATTATATATAACATTCAAAATAGCATCACTGATTTTAACCAACCAATTTTTTTTTATAAATCTCATAACATATTTTTATTCTGTTCTTACCTCTAAAATTTTATCCCACTTTGACAAATACACACATACACAATTCACCATTCAATATAATTGAGCATAATTAAGTATAAAATCATAAATGATTACAAACTTTTTAAAATAAACAAATAGTCAAAATTTAATAGTCAAGACGACAGCCCTCAGAGTATAACTGTAAATAGTGACGTATCTTCAATTTCGTTCATTTATATTCAATTCACTACTACAGTTACTCCTTTTATTAGCGACTTACTGTTAAATCGTCATAACAATTATCTTGATGACGAAAAATCTTAAAACATGTAATTTCTGTTAACTACTCGGAACTAAAAACAGGAAATAAGACTTTGACAGAAAACCTATAAATATAGTTAAAATCTCACCTGTGCTGATCATGTTAATGAAGGGATGATTAATGTATACATATATATATAAATCCACACACTCCCAACTTTTTCTAAATTAGGAACAATACCATTTTTTTTGTATCTATAATGCTAATGACCGGATAAGGAATCATTAACACTGTATTCATATTAAACGTAATTAATTCGTCACAAAACTTTTGATCGTTAAAACACAGAAATTCAATCCATCCTATTCTCATACTTGCTACCACATTTTTTTATTATTCTAAAATAAACACAAAGAATAAAAAACACACACAAGAATTCAACAGCACTTGTTCTGCTGTTCTGATTTAATCTGTAATTTTCTAATGTATAATCCATGCAATTAGCACTAGCGAAAATAGTCTAATTTACCTAAAAGCCTTAGAACATTGTCCAAATGTTCTAATCTCTTCCAAAACCTTTTATCATACAATATGACATTTCAATAAGCCCTATAAACAACAGGCAGACCAATTAAGCCTCTAATTTATTCAATCCAAAATTACACAATTATAATAGAGAATAATCCCTTTCTTCCACTTTAATCCTTCTTTTGTTTACTCTTGTAATATTAATTCACCTGGTATTTCACTTTTCACTGACTTCCAATGTTTTTATTAAACATTTAAAAAAATTTACCTCAATAAAATCCCCCCCCCCCCATTTTTTTTTTTTTTTTTGGCGTTTCAGAAACAAAAGAAGATAAAGATGAGATGTATCATAGAGTGACACAAAACTTCAAAATTTGGAAGGATGGTGGTTCTATTATAAATTTTAATAAGAACAAAAAATAACTCAAATAATCTCTTGTATTGCCATTTGAAAATAACTTTCAAATAACTTTAATGCTAATAAATATTATCACATATGGTCAGTTTTAAAGCAGTTCTTTCTCTGTAAGTTAAACTCTCTAATGGAATAATGCAAGCTAAAGATCTTCGATTAAGTAAACAAATTTACTTTTCCCATTTTATTTAAAAAACAAAAGATCAAAGTTAACCAGATTATCAGAATACTTCTAGATATTGAAATCTAAAATTAAGTCTTAGTAACTGGAAGTTGAAAACAGAAATACATGTTTATTAGCTATATTTAAAGAGTTAAACCCATGTTACAATGTCATGTACATAAAATTTAGACATGTATATACAAGATGTTGTATCATTTTTCCATCTTCTTTGAAAGGGGGCATAAAAAAGACAATATCAGTCCTATATAGCAAATACATGGTAATATTACAAGTTCAAAAAATAAAATTTCCTGAATTTACCATTTTTAAACAAAAAATTTTTTTGTACAGAATAGATTTAAGAAGAAACCAGGGCTGTCAAAGGTCTCAAACCTATGATTCCAGGGTTCAAAGACAAACACCTTGACCACTAAACCTGATTTTTGTTCAGAATGTCTTTTGTCCATATTTCCCAACCTGATTTTTTAGAAATAATCCTGAAAAACTGTTTCCTTTCTAAACTGGCTATATCATTGATAAAATACAAAAATATTTAGCAGTTACCCTTTACCTGAAAAAGATTTTGCCCTATTTTGACTTTTTAACAGTCTTTTTTAAGTGAGAGTGAAGTCCATATATATATAAATAAAATCAACAGACAGCCTGGTCAGAATGCACAGATGTGCAAAAGGCTCATCTCTTTTGGTTCCATCACCAGGCAAGCTGTTTTACAAAAAATATAATCAAACAAAACATACCTTCATTTAAATTTTTTCTCAGGATGTTACAAATAAATACTCCTATTTTTTTGTTTACCATAATTTACATTATGCAATAAAATTTAATCTGCAAAAAATCTAATTATTCAAGGTGTTGAGTAAAATGATATAATCGCCTTATTATTTTTGTTTATCTTAACATCACGTAAAGTCATATAATTTCGTCAGGTACACCTGAATGTTTTAATCATCCTCCACAAAATTGCAAATAAAAAGATGATACTTAAAAATTTTTCGTCATTTTTTTTTTTTAATGATCAATCATACAATCACAGCTTTGAAAAAAATTTTAAGCACATTTTCAACGCTCATTTCAATATGATCGTATAATATAAACATAGCTACGTACTAGGTAGTTTATTTTCGCAACAACTCCTAATGTTCCTTCCTATTACACTTGATCGCTTCAGCTTCATCAATTTTTCATTTATTCACTTTTTTTCCATCTCCGCTATAGATATCCTAAGTTGACACAAAAACTGATGCAAACAAGTAATGATTCAACTTGAATTTGAGATCAGTCCGTTTACACATAAAATAATTATATAATCAAAGTTTACCTCTAAACCAGTTTCTGTCCAGTGTCAACATTGTTTCTTTTCTACTGAACCATTCATGGACACCACAAACAAAAACTTAATCACAATTTTTCTTTAATCAATTGTTAAGGCTATAATAGCCTCGGGTGGATTTTGGCTAAAGACTATTGTTTTGCAGTAATTCTTACATTTGAATGAATTTGTAAATTATGCCCCAGGGAAATATTACCAGTTAAGTATCATGCAAATTTATTTGCCAATTTTGTAATTAAATGTGTAGAATAAATACCAGGTAGACCCTTCACACCTTCACTGGTTTCCTGTCTTTTGTTTCCGTGCCTTTTGATTGGTCGCTTAATCTTTAAAGCTTTTGACAGTTTTTTGGATTTTTTGGCGACTTGCTGAGAGCCGCTATTGTTCAAGGGAAACAATGGCCAGAGACTTGTGGAGAATTTCTTACATAAACTCGCAGCTTATTTGTACATCATAATTACACTGATGTTTGTAACAAATGACTATGCGGGAAATTTTGGCAAACATAAATCAGGTTTTAGTAATAAGTCACAATTACCTCAAACTCAAGAACCTTACTCTGTTTTTTACATGCAATTATACATGCATGATGACGCAAATTAATTATTACAAAAAGCATAATGATACAGGTACAGAAAATTCAAGTTTTGGTGCACAATCGTTGTAACTGAACGGAAGCAAAGAGCAAGATGTCCTAATAATGCAATGCCCTTTCAAAATGCTTAATAAACACATTACAAATAGGCTATTTAAAAAAACACAATATGCCCAATCACAAAATGGTCCTAATTAAATGTGCATTAATTAATTGACAAACCTGACATAGCATCCTAATCAAGAATTATTGTGTAATATTAAAATATAACATGTTATACATAAAGGAAGTTGCATGACATTGATGCATATTTAATTAACTTAATTTGCAACAAAACATATGTACCATTTTTGTTTAAATTTTTCTCCTTCTACAACTTGCCTTGAAAAATCACTGAGATTTCTTTTCTTGCTCTTTTAATATAGTTGCATAATGAAATCCTTAACTATGTTTGGATGCATATTGCTATATCCACGAAATCCTTAACTATGTTTGGATGCATATTGCTATATCTTCAGAAATTATAATTATCTACATGGATGTTGACAGTGTATATTGACTGGGGATATACATTTACATACTATTTTGCAAGTTTATCCCCTTCAACGAACCTCCATGTAACCTAAAATGATATTATTTTGTTATTTTATTAGATTCTGTAATGAGTAACAGTGAACGCATTGAAACGGAACACATATTATCTTAACAATTCAGATGATACCCGGGTGTCAAAATTGTAATTACCACAAAAACTAGGATGAATATCATAAAAGTCTGATTGCCATTAGAATCATGGTAAAATTTTCCTTAAATGCATTTTATTGCTTTTTATTGCCGATGAATCTTGATGAATCTTCCCCCGTAAAGAATGCAACTTTATCTGATTAAAAACTGTGACAAGAGAAGAAAATGACTATTGTTTCCGTCCAACAATAGTTCCAACGGCCGTGCACTGATATTGCCCCTTTCAAAAGGAATGATGTCATTTTCATAAAAAGAAAAAGAACAAAAAAACAAAACAAAAAACATGTTCAGCGCAAAAATCACACTTTGGCTTCTGCAGGGGCGTCTGCATGGATGATTCAATACTGAAAATCTGTTGACATAAAATTTACTTATTCAGTGACAATCTTAATCAGTTTCTATTGTAATATTAAATGTCCGCTACTGAAAAAGAACCCACTTTCTTAACAGGTGCACAGAATCCAGTCTAAATTAATATAAAAAAAGTAATTTGGAAAACCAGTCAGAATATGTTAATGATGTCAATAATTTTCGTGATGCAGCAATTTTCCCTCATTAAGATCAAAATAATGAGAGGTATTAACAAAAGAATGTGACCCTCAGATTCAAGTTTCCATACCCTTCGTTTTCTCCTACAAAACAGAAGATGTATGCAAATTAAGCTTTTACGTACATCTCCGTAGGTCTAATTACGTTTATTTATAAAATCAGACAAAAAAAGCATTCATCCGGGTGCATGAAGTAATGAAAGTATTCCGCAAATTATACAAATAATATGATACAACTTAATTACAATATGAAAACTGAAAGAAAATATGATATAGGCGATTAGATTTGAAAAAATCTCTTTCTTTCGCAACGAAGGTAATTGCCATTAACTAGCTTAAAAGTCATTTGATTCAAACATTTACTTGACGTATAACAAATCTTTTGTGTCTTACAACTTTATAATAAACAAGAATACTTAACTAACAATCATTTACCCCTTAAATTACATCTCTGTCCTTGGCGTCTCTTAAAACATTAAAATAATTACAGCTATATATGACAAGAGGTGGCATGTTCTATACTGTACAATGAACACAGCAATATCTTGGAGACAAGTTCACCTTGTGTTTTAACGTTTGATCAAATCAATAGTCGGGACTTTTTTCTTATGCTCACCCATATCGTTCATTCCAGTGGCAAGGGTAAAGTAACCAAGTACACACACACATTTTCGTTCACAACAAGTTCCTTTTTCCTGATAATCATTACAAAAACCATGCATGTCTTAATTCATAATTTGACAAAACTTTGGTAACATTGTGGACAACACATCCTGGGAATGGTAAGTCTGATATTGTATTCTTCAGTGCTGAAACAGTTACAGATTTTTAGAGATATGTTAGACCATGTGCTTTAAGTAACAGTGACTTGGCCATGCCACTTGTATATAGTACCAGGCCATGCAAGACATCTGTGCGGTATCTTGGCAGCTCTGCATCCCTGTGGTCTCAAGGTAGTAGTCTCAAGGAAGCAGTCATCTGTGTGGTCTCTTAAGCCAGCATATCTGTGCGGTCTCTAGGTAGGATCCGTGTGGTTTCACCAGACTTGTTACATATTGTTTGAAATGCTGTTACAGCATTTTGTTACTGAACCCCTATAACTCATAATGGAAAGTTCCTAATTCAAAGGAGGACAAGTCCATCACAGTAATTGAGCAAGATTTAAAAGTTCCAAGTTTTGTCCTTGAATTATTCTCAAAAATTCTATATATTTTCTTTCGTGGAAACAAGAAGCCAAAATACTGTTCCAGTTGCTACATTAAATCAGAAAGATAGACATTTAAATATCTGACATTTTGTTTTATTATTAATCATTCTAAAACGCGGGTAAACATCAGTTCAGATGTACATCATTTTATGACTAATTACAAATTTAACGAACAGATTTTGACTCTTTCAAGGCATGTTTTTAAATAACTTATTAAAACAGAAACCATTAAAGTTAAAATACCAGTAGAAAAGGGTTATATTTGACCAGCTGCCCCTTTTTCTTCAACAGTGACCTTTTCTTTACCTGTTAAAAAATCATCGCCTTAATTTTCAAGTTTTTGTATAAACAGAGGGAAAACGGCCCTAATGAGGCACATTTTAAATCGTAAGCCAGTCTTTTTAAGTACAATGATAGGTGGTTGTAATCAAGTTTAATTGAATTCTCGCTAAACAAACAGCCTTGATATCCACTTCAATTTATAAGTATATGCCAAATTTTGTGTCTATACCTTGGTATTCGAGATGTAAGATAAAGGCCTATTAAATATAAAAATCAACCTGGGTAAAAGTCTAAATGAATAGGGAGGCTTAAATTACAAAATTTGCTATTGTCCCTGATTACCCGAGCTTGTCCAATAATTTATATGTGGGACGCAAATGTAATCCAGTGTTTGTTTTACCCGGGGCTGTCTAGGATAGTTTGACAGGTCAGCCTAATTATCCAAAAACCAAATCTACCTTAACTTTCAACAAAAGATCTTAAATTTTAAGAAAAACGTTAATTTCGCCATTTAAACCATGCTAATTTCATCGTTTAAACTTCGAGGACATGATTACTTTTTAAAAAGAAGCCACAAAGAGACAGTGAAAAGAATGCAGGCTAAAAATAACCACTGCACTTCTTCATCAACAAGTTTATCTAGTTTAAATAATCTTTATTCTGCTGCAGTGCTCTCCCTTGGCAAAGCTCTTCCTTCTGAAAACCACATTTTCTCTATTGAAAATAAAAATGGAGGCAGGATTTGAATTTGCCATGTGGCTCAGTTACAAACATATAGTGATAAATGAACAAAAAATTTTTCAAGGGAGCAAATTTTCTGTTATCTTTTTTGCATTTACACTTTATGACAACATGGCAAATAATATTTTTTTCATAAGGTTAATATTTAAAGAATTTTGCAAAAGGTCTTTATTAAATAATTTATTAACTACAAAGACTTTACTTATAAACCATCAATTTTCTTTATAAAGAACTTTGTATTCATTAAGAGAACTATTATGTTTGAGTAACTAAGGGTATAAATAAATATAACCATTGTCCTGTTTATTGTTTAAATATTTCACGAATCTATATGTTTAAATAGGAGAATTAAAACATTCACTAAAAAGGTTGAAATCATTATAGATAAAAGGGCTTGTGTAATCAGCCAAGTATCTAAACCCCGTTTGTTAAGATATATTTGTTAAAACAACAAGTGTATACACGACTTTAATTTTCACCCATGCTATTGATTTTGAGATCACTTAAGACATTGATAAAATTAAGGAAAATCTCTTATACATACATATAACATTTTAATTTATTGATCAACTTTTATGAAAGGGGGGAATGTAAGGGGGTAGAAATGATATAAATTATCTCTGATTAAAAAGCCAAGTGTTTATAAATTCTATAGATACATTTCATTAAACTGGTATTGAATAAAATCCTATTGATTTTTATCTTGTGTCACCCTTGATTTACATCAATAAAGATTTTATCAAAAGTTGAAAAGGAATCTTTTTTCTTTCAATTAAGGATTTTATACACAAACTGATTTTGAAGAAAAAAAAAATAAATAAATGAAAAAAAAAAATCAAAAAAAAAAATTTGAAAACTATGATTTTTTAAAAGAAAAAAACACATCAAATCAACATGTCTTTATATGATATAAAATATTCATGAACTCAAAAAAAATTAAAGCAGCATGCCTCCAGATTCATTCTTAAATTTATCATGAAAATTTTGAAAATGTATATTTTTAAATTAAAATATTGTTAAGTGAAGAAGCATTACAATCCGCGAAATAATCAACTAAAGGTCAAAATATGCAGAAATAGCCTTTTCTACATTAATGCAATGAAAATATGGTGATACTAATAATATCGCAGCATCAGTCTTTAGCGCACAACATAACATATAAATTATAACTTGAGTCTTGAATCTTTTTATGTTTCTTAAAATCTTAGTACATTTTATGTAAGTTTGATTATCTTGAAATACTTTGGCTCATCTTGAGGCATGTGGCTTTAAGTTTAATAACGGACCTAAGGACCTTCTATTAAATGAATCAACTGACAAATATACCTAACCTTAGAAAACTATCGAAATAAAACACACTTATAGTGTTAACAAAACAAACAAAACCAATAGGATTTTTTTTAAAGACATGTCAATTCATATCAGTAAAATATATATTATCAAACAATATTTTTCAAACTTAATTAATCTTTTTTTTTTCTTATTGATATCCTTCAAATCATATTTTTGGGACGTTTTTTCTTGTATTGAAAACTAAACAAATGTACTGAAAATAAAAGGCAAACAAAGATGATAAAATTTACCTTTATCATATTTTTTTTCCTTACATTTCATTACAATAATGTCTTTTTTAAATATTTGAAATCTACACCATTAAATGAGTCAAAATGATCTAATCTGTTCTGATAATGAGGCTATTCAATTAAGCCAATATTTCACCGAAAAATAATAAATATTTCAGATAAGAGACTCGACAGGGTGCAGAATTCAAAACCTCATCGTGAAATCTCTGATCAAAATCTTTCAAAATTTTGTCATAAAAGATCACTCTTTGAAATCAATTCATAACCTTATGTTTGTTTTTACTTTAATTGCCTAAAACTAATGCAAAAAAGAGTTCCTTAAAATTGCAAAGCACTTAAAACTGGATTTTAAGCACCCAATTTGTATGATAATGTTTTGGGTATATAATCACTAGTCAAAATAATGATTTCAATTCAATGGAAGACTCTATTGAAAGGTTTTAATTCATATCAAAGTAAATATGTCGGCAAACAATCCTAATTTCATCAAATTTCTATAGTCTCAAAAAGTTTGAAACCATCAAAATAATTTCAATTTAATCTAGAAAGAAAGGACAAAATATTCTTTTTAATGAAATTTCTATGGTTATGATTACGATTAGTTTTCGAGTGTGTTATCTGATGGGCACATTTTTTTTTTCCGCTCTCAACTTCTATTCAATCAACAGTGCTTAATTTATCATTAAATTTAACACGATATAGACACTAATTCAAACAGGAGGCCGAACAATGGACTTCGCGACCTTGTATACATAGCTGATTAGAAAATTTAATAATAAATAGCCTCGAACAATAGCCGGTT